>NW_027441361.1:733000-1099500 GCF_949628215.1 Phalacrocorax aristotelis
CGCTTTGCATGCCTATGTATGGCATTATTTCAGATCTCCCTTTGTAGCTAAATACGTAGGTTTGTGAAGAAACCGGGATGGTGCAAGGAATTCTGCAAAACACATTTAGAACCAATATTGTGAGGGAAATGCTCAGTTTTGAAAATGTGCAAAGCTTTTACAGCCAAACTTACCCGTTACGGTTTGACACTCAGTTCTCTTGCTTGTCAGCTGTAGTTTCTCTTTGCCATCAGATTAAGTGCCTGGGAGAGATACAGTACAATATGCAGGTTCTAGTAGACATAGACATTCTTTCCTACTGAGGTGTAATGTCTGCTTTTCTCTCAGAATGACCCTTCTCTCTCCTGTGATTTTTTCCGCAGCGTTTGGCATCCTGTGTTGAAAAGTACAGGTTGGATCTGGCGGGCGGAGCCTTTCCCTTGAGAGGGCAGAGCAGCAAGACCAAACTACTCAGCTGTCGGGCTGTAGAAATCTTTCCCAACCGCGCAGCCAGAGAAGGCAGCGTTGATGAAGGTTTGTTCCTGATGTCCCTGTTTGGTTTTTCTAAACTAAATGGTTTTGGCATCCAAGCAATGAATGCTGTTCCATACCCACAGCCTGAAAGTCTTAAGTCTCTGTATAAACTAACTTCTTGGGCTTATTTCAAAGGAAAAACTGGGTGCTGAAATTCTGTGGGACTTGTTAAAATAAACCCTATTTTTCCCTTCAATGCTTGCTGACATGCTGTAGCGATGTATGGTGGGGTCACCTCTATAACGCCTGTCAGTCATTTTATTCCTCCAGCTCTCGTCTTTGAACAGTAAGATCATCCCCTCCATTGCTTAGGAATGTTCCCTCAACTTTCTTTTTTCCCCTCTTCCAACCTATGCCTGCACCTGCATCCAGCTGGCGGCCGGTCAGGAGTGCTGTTCCCCAGGGCTCGGTGTTGGGGCCAGATCTGTTTGATACCTTCCCCAACCACCTGGATGAGCCGGCAGTGTGCCAGGGTGGCCAGGAAGGCCACCAGCATCCTGGCTTGTATGAGAGATAGTGTGGCCAGCAGGAGTAGGGCAGTGATTGTCCCCCTCTACTCGGCAGTGGTGAGGCTGCACCTCGAATCCTGTGTTCAGTTTTGGGCCCCTCACTACGAGAAAGACACTGAGGTGCTGAGTGTGTCCAAAGAAGGGCAGCGAAGCTGGTGAAGGGTCTAGAGCACAAGGTTTAGTTGGGATCTTAGGAAAAATTTCTTCACAGAAAGGGTTGCGAAGCAGTGGAACAGGCTGCCCAGGGAAGTGGTGGCGTCACCATCCCTGGAGGGAGTTAAAAGACGTGCAGACGTGGCGCTTTGGGACAGGGTTTAGTGGTGGACTTGGCAGTATGAGGTTTACAGTTGGGCTCGATGATCTTAAGGGCCTTTTCCAACCTAAATGATTCTACGAGTCTATGATCTGCCTGTGCACTTTGCCCTCTCTGTGTCTAATAGGTTCCTACACCTACAAGCTCTTAAAGCAATAGCTTCTGGCTTCCCTCGTCCGGACCGACAGTTAAAACTCCTCTGGTGTCTTTCATTACCTTGCAATAATGAGATGTGCATCTCTGGGTTTGCACATCCAGTGATGCTCTGAGCACATCTCTGAGCCGGCTGCAGTGATAACTTTCACAGCCTTTTGTTTGGGTGTGTGAATGCCCTTCCCTCTCTTCTTACTGGCGTTAACTTATGTCTGCTTGTTACAAAGATGACACTGGCATGACTTTCTAGGCTATTTGTGTTTATTAGCTTTGACTTAGTCCTGAAGAGGCAGCTTCCACCTCTTTTGGGGTGCCATCCTCTAACAACAGCGTGTCAAAATCTAATGAAAACCCCTTTGGATTTTCTCCACTTGTGTCACGATTCTGAGGAGAGGGCCTTCTAAAACCTTGTCAAAAACAAACAACACACACACCCGCCAAAAAACCCAAACCAAAACCAACAAAAAAGGCCCTTTCGGTCCCCTTTTCATGAAGTCTGAGGCATGGAAAAATGCTTGTCATTTTTCTGATGGCTCCTCATTAGCTTTTATCCAGAAACTATTCAAGTTGTAGGCCCACATGAGCTTCTGTTGGATGTGGGTTGAGGTTAGAAATGCAGCTGGCTTCTGATTTATGAAACTAATTGACATCTTCAAAGGCAGTTTCAGCGGCTCACACAACTGAAAGGGCACAGAAGCTCACGATGAAACACAGTAAAGTGTGGGAGGCTCCCTGAGCAGCCCTGATGAACTCAGCAGAGAACAGAGACCCATTTTGCCAAATGACCTGTCTCCTGGTTCCCTGCTCTGTCAGGGTAAAGGATGCACCCCCCACTTTGCTCACATCTGGAGAATGCCTTCTCCCCAGAGGCGACAGACCATGCCACTTCTTGAGAGAACCCGAGTGTAACATGGTCAATGTTTGATGTTAAACTCTTTGTTCCAATCTCCTGTTTGTTGGGGTTGGGTTTTGGTGTTTGTTTTGTGTGATAATTGTGTTCTTTCATTCTGACTGTGCTGGAAAGGAGCTATTCGTAACACTCGTAATCGAGTCGAATCTGGAAATTAATCATGCCAGCTGAGTGATCAAGTGTATATGACAAGAATTTGTATGCTTTCTAAAAGCAGCAATGTATGTTTTCCTAGGGTGGTGGGTTGGTTTTTGGTTTTTGTTTTTTTCTAACCATCTTGATGCACTCTTACTGTATGGGAAACTTGATTACCTGACAATTGTGTATTGGATTTGTCTTAGGACGGATACAGGTTGAACTCGCAAAGGGGGGCAGCATGACTGAAACCTATCACAGAGGTGATGCTATGGTGTACATTGTTAAAATTCTTCTTAGTCAAGTGTTGCGTTTCATGAGTGACGTAACAGAATGAATCCAAAATAGAAAGTGATGTTTTGAAAATGTCAGATAGATTGTATTTTCTCCCACTAAGAAACAATGTCTTGTCTTTTCCAGTCATATCTCCTGGCACCAGTGTCTCAGTCTTCAGCTGGCAAGTGAATACACGCGGCCAGGGAAAACCATCTACTTATTTGGGTGTATTTGACTTTGACTGCTGGTATCAGGCTCAAATGCCAGGCTCGCTAAGGTAGGTTTTTATGAAGCTGTTTTCAGTATCCCTCCCCATAATTCATTGGAAAGTCGGCGTTTAGCTTCTGCACTTGTTTTCTTTCAGGCCAGAAGAATCCCTTCAGGACTGCCCCTATTTTGCACTGTGGTCACTGGACGCTGTAACAAGCACGACTGCTCCAAACCTCCTTCTGGATGTTGTGGTGCAGGAGCGCAGCCTAAGCTGGAGAGTTCCTCCTTCTTATCCACAACCTGAGCTGTGTTTTCATCCAAGCACCTATAATTTTGGTAGGTATTACACGGCTTTGAATAGTGATAAGCTTAAACGAGCTCAAATGCCATTTATTGGTTCTCCTGTTCACTGTTTGTCACGCAAAAACCCAACCAAACCGAAACACCCCAACCCCCCACCCACCCAACTCTGATGACGTTGTACTGACCAAGTGTGTGCTGTTGTGACACCTGCCTGACAGGCGGCTGGGTCTGGGGGTTGGGTGCTTCTGTAACGCAGCCCGTGAGGTGGTGCTGGTGATCAAATGAAATGACTCTGGGCTGAAGCTCAAAGCGCAGCACCTCGATAGCCCCGGAGGGAAAATCTCTAGACTCAGCCATTATTTTTCTAAAAAAGGCTGTAAGTGATGTGATGAGAAGAACGGGTACTCAGTTGTACCTTTCCAGAGGTTGCTGTGACAAAAATGTAAACTGGTGCTACCATCACGGTGAGAGTACGGAATGTTGTCCAACGTTCATTGTCTCTGCAGATGGCACGTGCCTGCTGAGCTCTGGAGTTGTTCATATGACGTGCAGCGGCTTCCGGAAGGAGGTGATCTTTTACTGTATCTTTATGGAGAATGTCAAGAGATGGACCTTTCCTAAGCTTTCCATGGCGCTGCTTTCGGTGTCAGGGACCATTTAATGCTCCTCCTGCCCATCCACACGCGTAACTGCAATTGTACCCTACCAGTTTTATCAAATGTAATGTTTGAGGTCCCCTCTTGGGAGTGTAAACCCACCGTTGTCTCCTGTTGAAGCACGATCAGGGACTGAATGTCTAGAAAGGAAGAGAGCGCTGCTCTAGGAGCAGGAAGAGAAAGTCGGGGAAAGCTGTTCCTTCTCTCTCATCAATGAGTGCAACTGCCTGCGTGGTCCTGAGTTCGGGTTTTGATCCCTGATTACCTTGGAAAAGAGGACAGAACGGAGAAAAGGAAGCATCGTTCCCTCAGAACAACCTTCCCCCCCCGTCAGTCTCTCAAAGCATTAGGTTCCGTGCAGGACCTGACGATGGGGGTGTCTCACTCGGATGCGAGTGGCTGCGAACATCCGCTTGCGGGACTATACCTGACCGTTTGCTTCCAAGGCAGTGAGCTGCAGCAAACAATTGCTGTTGGCAGCTCTACCCGATGACTTCCCTGTATTTTCCCTTCATCGGTCAGCTTTGCTGCAGCCTCTCAAAGCAGATCTTCACCTCTGTAGCCTTTGCCTTGTGCTACAGGTGCCCAATTGACTCCTCTGGGACTGCCCTCTTGTTGCTGCAACACCTCAGTCACCTTTAGCTCGTGACACCCACCACCTTCTCTCTGCTTTATCCCACCGCAGTGACTTCACCCCCCTCCTTCAGAGGTTTCCCATTTGCAGGGCACCAACCTTTCTCTCTCCTCTGAAGGATTTCCCTGAGAGATGCAACATTTGTGATGAAGAACCCATCTTCACCCAGGCAGGCTCCAAGCGAAATGCTGAGCGAGCGAGTCATCAGGCAGAGGAGCACTTAGTAGGAAGGGGAGAGCAGGCTTTCCCTGCCCTCATCTTCCTCTCTACTGGATTCCTCACCAGATCTGTGGGGGTGCGTTGGGGCAAAGAGCACTTGTGCACAGTGTGGTAGCTAACATGAACGTCTTGGCAGGTTGGCCTGGCCCATAGGCTGTCTCTTTTGCAAGCGTGATGTAGGCTCTTCCATTCAGATTGGGTGATCTGATGTCAGCTCCACGTTGGAAATAATTGGGAAATGCAGAAATTTGTCATACCCTTTGCTGAATTGAGACTAGATCATTCAGAGGCTTGTTAGGCATTTGAGCAGGAATTGCTTGTGAATGTGAGTAAGACAAATCTCAGAATTAGGGGCAAGAAGCTTGGTTTGGGGTTTTGTTTGCCACCGTAAGTTGTACTCGGTGTGTTTCCTTGTCTGAGACTGGTTTTCAGAAAAAGATGGAAATCTGATGTGTGTATTCGAATGTGTAGAAATGGCGTTGAATGTGATGATTTTATTTAGAAGGGAAAGATACTTCTGAATGTGCTTAAAAAGCCAAAGAAACAAGCAAACAAAAAGCAAAAGCCCTAAAAAGGAAAATTTGCTGAGGGCTCAGTCTTGGGCCCCTCGGGACAAGAAGGACATAGAGTTGCCGGCGCGTGTCCAAAGAAGGGCACCAAAGCTGGGGAAGGGTCTGGAGAACAGGTCTCATGAGGAGAGGTTGAGGGACCTGGGGTTGTTTGGCCTGGAGGAGAGGAGGCTGAGGGGAGACCTTATCGCTCTCTGCAACTGCCTGACAGGAGGCTGTTGTGAGGTGGGGCTTGGTCTCTTCTCCCAGGTCACTAGCGATAGAACGAGAGGAAACGGCTTCAAGCTGCATCAGGGGAGGTTTAGGTTGGATATTAGGGAAAATGCCTTCACTGCAAGGGTGGTCAGGCGTTGGAAGAGGCTGCCCAGAGAGGTGGGGGACTCACCATCCCTGGAGGTATTGAAAAGACATGTAGACGTGGCACTTGAGGGCACGATTTAGGAGACATGGTAGTGTTGGGTTGACAGTTGCACTCAATGATCCTAGAGGGCTTTTCCAACCTTAAGGATTCTATGATTCTATGTTTCGATGATCATTTCACCTGGAAGAAGTATCAGAACACCAGCTGCACTCAGCTACTCCTTAACAGTGCACGTCTGTGCCTGCCTGTGCTTTGCCCTTCTGAAGGATTGCCACGGCATTAGAACACAGTGTTTGAAGCACCTAAAACTGAAACCTATTAGAACATCAATGTTTCACTTCTTTTCTGTCGTTTTGGGAAATGACAACTTAATGTTTGGGGTGTCGTAACTCCTTCATGTCTTCATAGCCTGGAAAGCTGCTTGACCTTGGCTTCACTGCTTCCATGCAAATGTTGCAGAGTTCTGTTTGTTCTGGCCCCTTCGCGCATTCCTGATGGCAAACTTCTCTGCACCCCATGTGCCATGGGTATAAGCAGGGCACGTTGCTGGGAATAGTTAATTGGAACGCAGTAAACTGAGAGGATAATGCAGAGGCATGCAAATAAAGATTAGAATTAGCCTTTGGGAAGTTGTCGTGTCAGGGGAAAAATTCCATGTGCTCCTCAAAGCAACAAGCAGCCCAGCCTGTGATGCCTGAGTGAGTGTAGAGTTAGAAACAAGCACTTACTGTTGGTGGTTTGGATGTTGAAAGCAGGTAGGATTCTCCTTTGATTTTGCCTGTTACTTTTAGGAGGAGCAGTTAGAGGCGGTCTTGTCAGCTGCTGCCCAGACAGGTTCTGTAGGGCTTCTGACTGGCTGCATTAAGCTTTGGACATCTAAAGGTAAGACTTGTTATGTGGTTTTTATGTTGCATGGTTTCTTCGTTTGGAATTCTTGATTCATTTCTTTTTTGTTCTCTCTTTTTAAAGAGCAGCCAAGTTCTGCTGCTAATTTAGAGTTGGCCCTTGACTGGACGTGGAGCAGAGTGATCTATACAAAAGGCGCATTTGAGCAAATCTGTGAGTACTAGTGCAGCCATGCTGCAAACCTAGAATCAGTCTTTCCAGTTGAGCTTATTCAGTGATCTGCTGGTAGATGGTCTTGCCCGCAGATCTGGAAGTGCACTTTGAAACTCTGAAATGGCTCTGTAGGCTAACGATTTCATACTTGTTCTTGAAAAGGTGTTGCGCTGTTTGACGGCTCCTGCAACTCCGTTGACCCGGAGAGGTTACAGGCTCTGCAGCACCGCCAGTTGCTTTTGAGCAACCTTAGCAGAGTCTTAAACTGTTTTCTAACAGAGGCACAAGAGCTCGCTGGAAAAGGTTTGTCACAGTATTTCTAACTCTCTGGTGTGTCTTATGAAGATTTGGAACGATGCTGGGGCTGTAATTGTGGAAAGAGGAGCTGTTGTTGGTTTTGCTGATTGGCAGAAAGTCAAATGTAGCGGGGAGAAGGGGCTTAAATGGGAGGGGTTGGGGCTGCCACTTAACGCGCGTTGAGTTCAGGGCACGAGTTTGTTGGGGAGCTCGTGCGAGTGGGTGGGGAGGCTGCGTTCAGCAAGGAGCTGTGCAAGCACCCGGCTTGAAATTACAGCAACGGGATGTGGCACTGTGACAAATACTCCCTTTGATTGTCAGCTAGCAGTGCGTAATTGCATGCAAATATTGGATTGGAAATTACTAAAATCAGAGAGGAAGCCTAAATGAGTAACATGTGAAGTGAGTTGCATGAGTTTCTGTAGCTGTTTCTATTAGAACTTGTTCCTGGCATATTGAGGAGAAAAGAGAAAATCCCTTTGCTAGAGTAAACCTCTCTGCTACGTGAAGAACAGGTGCCTTATCCATGAGTGGATTTAGTAGTTCCGACTTCACTTTTTTTTATTAAACCTTTAGTGAATCTTCTTCTTTGTAGGGGTTGCTTGTGATTGTGGGCTTTTTCTTCAGTTAAGGAAGTGATACGGAGTGGAAAATGCACAGGCAAAGATTCCTACCGTGTTATTTTTCTACTTTCTCTTTAGTGCAATGAGGGGAGTTTTATAAAAAACAAAAGAAATTGCACACCAACAGTCCTCTTAAGCTTCTTTTCATGTTTTGCAGACTTGACAAACAAGCTGGCGGTGACCAGCCTCGCAGCTTTGTATGCACGAGTGGTCCTCTGGTTCTGTGGGTCCCGTCTCCTGCCAGAGGGCTCAGGTAAGCCTAAACTGTCACGCATCTGTAGCAGTCAGTGCTTCCTATGAACACGTGCTTCCCCATGGTTTTGTCAAGGCTTCATCAATACCAAGTCGTGCCGGTTCAGTGACAGCAGATGCTGAAGTTCTGCTGCTGAAATAGAGATTTCACTGTTTTTTCAACTCCGTCGTGTAGAATGATGGAAGCAGTTTCTTTCCGGGGTGTTTCTCAGAAACAGCACTAAGCCTCTGAGTGAAGGAGTTGCTCGTGCCCACAGCTTGAAATCCTTGGGATTGTAAACAAGTAACTCCTAAAGCACCAACACGGGAATGCTTGATTTTACAGTAAAAGCCTGACGTGCGTGTTTTGAACTTTTTACGGATTGTTTGAGGAAAAAATACACCTTGGAAATAGTTCATCATTTGGATGGGTTATAAATCCTATTGTCAGCCTTAACTGTCTTACGCATGTTCACATGACATGTTTAAAAACCCATTCCCTTTGAGAACTGGGGTTTTTTTTTTAGAGTGAACTTCAGCTGACACTACATGTTCTGGATGCTACATCACCTGTAAGCTTGAAATGGCACTTAGGACAAGGAGGAATTGACTCCTGTGTCGTAGGTCTCTTTTAGCAAAGGCAGAAGGAGGATGGGCTTCTTTCAAAGTCGGAGGCTGGCCTGTGCTTTTGATGCTCAGCTTGTGTGTTCTTCTGTCTTTTTAGTCAAAAACTGTAGGTTGAAAATGTGATATGACTTCTTTAACTTACTTCTTATTTATTGCCTGTAGGTGATGAGATGCGTTTCTCTAGACCTTTCTACAATTATCCTCTGATTCGGAGCTACTATGCTGGTCATCGACAGAAACTGGAGCGTTTATCAAGGTAGGACGTGCAGGAAAGCTCTAGAGCAGTTCCGCTGCAAATTCAGAAGCGGCAGCAAGTGGCTTTTCCATCAGCAGCTGTATTTGCTATGCTTCATGCGTTTGCTGGCAACACTCTTGACTGGAGTGATGCGTGTGTCCTGCTGAACAGAGAGGTTCCTTTCCTGTGTTGAAATGTTGATATATACCTCTGCTTAGTGCCCTTTGTTGGTGTCATCATTGTTTTGACGTGCACATAATTCACTGGCAATTCTGTGTCATTTGTTACCACTGGAAAAGGTCGTGTGGTGAGGACAGGATCAGTCACGGCCAGGTCAGCAAGGCACGGCCTTTGCAGAGCAATTGTTCTGGACACAGAAGAAAGCATGTTTTAGGAAAAAAAAACAAAAAACACAAAGGAAAAATAATCTCTCTCAATGACCAGTGATAGATGGCGATAAGGGGATTGGCCCAAATCTCCTACTCCCAAGCACCGCGGTGTCATTGAAGGAGATGGGCAGAGTCACATGCAGCTGGCACAGCCAGCGCGCTCCTGGCTACTGGATAAAAGTGCCTTCCTCACGGGAACTCCCTTTCCTGGGCTGGCTCACGAGCATAATGGTGATGTGCCTTGGGTTAGGTGAGAACAGATTTTTCTTTGGCAACTGTTCTGTAACCTAAAGAAAGTCCTCAAGTAGCCGTGGCTGTGGCACTGTGAACAAGGTGCAGCAGGAGGAGCCCAGGTGGAAGCTGCTCTATGTCAGGCGTTGGCTTTCAAGCTCCTCTTCCTGCGCGTCCTTCTCAGGTAACTCTCGTACAGGCTCACGGGCTCCTTAGAAGCACCACCTCCAGCGTGCTGCTTCTGCTCGTCCTCCTCGGGAAATGAAAGGCCGGCGTCGCAGCCCGCAGGAGCCTGCGATGGGCTTCTGAGCAATGCCGTGTTTAACAGGCCAGCCCTCCGTCACTGTGATGGCATGTGCAGAGGCACAAACGTGCTGCTTCAGGTGATACCAGAATTCAGCTGTGGGCTCAGCTTTCTGACCGTGACTGTTTTTCAGTAACAAAAGCGAGGTGCTGAGACCAAAGCCTGACATTTCCGTGCTGTGGTCTCACCGCTGTGTGTGGGAACGCTCCCACTGGAGGCGTGGGGTTTGGGTTAGCTTTGCTCACACTGCCCTTGTATTACAAGTAATGCGGCACAAAAGAAAACCTGAAAACTAAAAGGTCGCTGCAACTTTCCCCTTAATAAGGGAGCTTTTTGGATTCCTATTTGGAGCTCCTTTAATAATTCACTAGGATCTAATGAGCACCTTTCACCTGACTCCGAAATTTCTTTCCAGTCTATTTCAAGTCACGATCATGCCTTTGTCTGTTTGTTCCTTTCTTGGAGTCGTGGGAGCTTTAGCTGGGTTTGTTTTGGCTGGAGGAAATCTGTGACACCGAGAAGCTGGAATTAGTGTTTTCCTCTGTGCAAATCCTCGCTAGGTTTTGTTCCAGAAGAAAATGGGACTCTGACTGCCTGATGGTCGATGGGATGGTTTCCCAGTTAGGAGACCGAGTTGAGAAGTTGTGGCAGAGAGATGAAGGAGGAACGGGGAAATACCCACCTCCTAGTTTACGGGTGAGTGTTGTGTTCGCTGAAGGCAACAACAACAGCCACAACAAACCCCAGCCCCAGCCCAGCCCTCCCCCAAAGCCAATGATTTCTCAAAGAGAGGAGTTTTAGAAAGCTTCTACCTTTTCATTCCAGGCACTGCTGGAGCTCTATTTGCTAGAAGGTGTTGAAGAAAGCCACAAACATGCAATCGTATCCCTTGGAGTTATTTCTGTTACACCTCCAGTATACGCGCATCAGGGGTCTGAAATGTCTGTCACCTACGTGTTCGATGCATTTTCTAATTTGTGCTTCAAACACACTGCGGATGAACACGTGTAGTTAAGAATTAAGTCGCAGACAGAAGCATTGTTTGATTTCTTTGTACTGTGGATTTTTTAGGAATTTTTAAAATGTTTTGTTGCAAAGTCTTTTCTGATGTGAGAAAACAGGTCTACTAAGCAATGTTAAAGGTAGAAAGCTCCCCTAGATTTTCTCAAAATGTAAACTGTTTTTCATTTTTGAAGCACCCATAGCTGTAGCAAACAGCTGCTTCCTCAAGCGCTGCACTAGAATGTGCTGCTTCAGAGCAAAAGGATTTCTGACAGCGGTTTACCAGGACCTGATTTTGCTGAAATCATCCATTTTCCAGCACAGCTAAGAGGGCTTGCTTTTGTGCTGTTACAAGTGCAGGCACACAGAATAATAGAGAGAGAGAAGGGAAAAGCCATTGGGCAGAAACTGAATTTTTAAGCTGCCGAAATACACTGTGTTGCTTTGGTTGTTTGTTGCCTGAGCCGAGAGGGGAGCCTAGAGAGCAGGGGCTTTAAAGCTGTTGCACCCCGGAGCTCTCTGATGAGAATAGACCCCCCAAACCAGCTGTCAGAAAGAGAAAGTGACACTGCCGATGAGTGATCCACATACTGGTTTAAATCCAGTTTTAATCATTCAGAGCTAAGCTGTGCTGTAAGGACACCCTAATTTCACTTGTTTTATATACGCTGGAAAGGAGGGAAGAAACCAACTGTAGAATTTGTTTGCTTTAATAATCAAGCATTGGCCGTTCTCATGTTTTGAATGTCCAGCTGGTGGCTCCAGTGACTAAAGAGGGAGCCTGAGTTTCCAACGGAACTGTTTAAATATCGAAAGGCAACCTTTCTGAATGCCTTAGAGAAATCAGAGAGTCTGTCTTTCTGGTTATTTATTCAGAATGCAATTTTGTTGTTAGGGCCTGACTATCTTCACGTTGCAACAGCATAAAACGGCAAGACTAATACAAGAGTATTTTCTGCGTCCTACCACTATGATATTCTTATTTCCTTTTATTATTTATTCCTATTATATTAATCATAGGAATAATATTATTTCATGTGATAAATTGTTGGTCTTGCAAATTTATTAGCCTTAATTAGATACTTGATATCAGACAATTTACTTGCTGCTAGACATCATACATTCCTTTCCGAACAAAACAGAAACTTCCGTCGACTCCTTCGCAGCTGCCTTTGCCATCCCTTCGGGCCTTGTTAAGCTTATCCAAGGATTTTGGCTTCTAGACCACAAGGACTATGAAGTAAGCATGTGACAGTTTAGTTAGGCATACGTTGTAGTGCAAGGCTATGATCTAGCAAATGACTTTAAAACCCTGGTGCTTAGCTAATAACAGGTGATAAAACATGGGAAGCTTCTTTTGTAATCCTGCTTCAGCAGCACCTTCAGCAATACGTGATGATCTGCAGTTTGGTTTTAATTACGTTGAGAGGAAATGGATTAAGACAATGAAGAAGTCAGCGTTAATAATGCTTGAGATGTGAATTGCCAAAGCCGTCTGTTCAGGTTGTTCTCAGCAGAGCAGTCGAGCGCTTTCTCAAAAGCAGTGGTTTGGGTACTTTAAATAGTCAAATGACCATCCTGGCAGCAAGATTTGAGACAGAAGACCGCAAAAGTGACTCTTCAATCTAATTCATGTTCCTTCTGATGCTGAGGGTTGCTCTTTGCCTGTCACAATTTTAATACAACCTGTCTGGGAGAATAACTTGTATTTATAAGAAGTGATGTTTTCCTATGGGGATTTGGTTACCCTAGCCGAGTGTGAATCACTCCTTTTAAAAGACTCTGGTTTTTTTCTGTATGGCTAACTGATTTTTTTTTCCTGCAAGTAGTAAAGAATGTATATTTACCTGTCCGGTATCAGGGACATTCACCCTTACTGAAGAAACTTTTGAACAGTTTTGTTGTGTGCTTGTGTGTCCAGTCTGATCCCCTCTATACAAACAGGCTGTGGCCAGGCTGGAAGGGGCCCAGAGAGGGGCCACCAGGATGATCAGAGGACTGGGAAGCTGCCATACGAGGATGGGCTGGGAGAGCTGGGTTTGTTCAGCCTTGAGAAAAGGAGGCTCAGAGGGGATCTCATCCCCGTGTACCAGGACTTAGGGGGTAGCTACAAAGAAGGTGGAGACTCCCTTTTTTACACGGAGTCCCATAGAGAGGACAAGGGGGATGGACACAGGTTGCTCTTGGGGAGATTCCGACTGGCCACCAGAGGGAAATTTTTCACACTGAGGACAGTCACCGTTGGAATAATCTCCCCAGGGACGTGGTTGACTCGGCCACGTTGGACACCGTCAAGAGTCGTCTGGACAGGGTGCTGGGCCATCTTGTCTAGACTGGGCTCTTCCCAGAAAGGTTGGGCTAGACGATTGCTGAGGTCCCTTCCAACCTGGGATTCTGTGATCTTAGTAAACCTGATCTCCACCTTCTGCAGAATTCCCTGGCCCTGCTCTTTCACCCAGCTACAACCAAACCTGTGTCGTGGCAACACGTGCGAATTCTTCGGTCCCTCATGTGCCAAGGAGAGCATGGGCGAGCCCTCAGATACATGCAGGTGATGAAGCCACCATTTGCAAGCAGTTGTGAAGAGCGACTTTTCCTCACTGTGCTGTTGTCCAATAGGTAAAGAAATATCTGCCACCATTTTGGCATTGAAATACTGTGAAAGGTGGAGAACAAACACTAGAAATCACAATCCCCTAAATTTCCTTTAAACTTTGAGCACAATAACTGTGGGGCATCTTTTTAGTTATACTATTAATACACCTTTACATCTCAAAAAATTAACTACAGGTGCATGGCGGAGGCTTGGGCTCTGCTGCAGGAAGACACCGCTCAGTTAAAGGAGGAAGAGCTATTAAAAGACATGTATGACATCTGTCGGGAGATGGGACTAGTGGGAGACTTCCTGAGGCTGCCTTTCACAGACTCTGAACAAGTAAGTGTGGGCAAGAGGAAAATCTGAATCCCTTCTTTGCCAAGAGAAGAGGCAGGGTCATCATATATGTTTTAAAATGTGTTATTTCTCATAGAAGTGTTTGGAGAAATTTTTACGGATTCATGAAATTCTTTTAGCCCGGCATCTGCAGCGTGCCAACTGTATGGCAGCAGCACGGCTGACCCAGGCGACGAACGTTCATCTCATGGTAAGCGTAAAAGTCCTGCCAAGTGTGCCAGTTTCTCTCAGGGGTTACTGACCGGTTTAACAGCGCTCAGTAAGAATCCTGCTTTCTTTATCACACCCTTCTTTGAAATACTTGCAATAAGCCTCTGCACCTTACGTTACAGCTGAACCTAAAAGTTGAACAGAATGTGTCACTACTCCAGAGCTACCCCGTGCAGTTGGAAATTCTGTGTTCCAGGCTGTTGTTGACTCCACTTCGAACAGTTTGTTTGTGTCTGAGGATTAAATAAGTATCTCCTGTCAGCCACTCTTACCATTCAGATATTCAGGGACATACGTTATGTAGGGTTCGGATTATTGGAAGTTGTTTGGGTCACTGTGGAATGAAGAGTGTGGTTTATGTCATCTCCTGTATCTCACACGCAGCTCTGGGTGCCAACCCACAGGCAACATTTGCATCATGGGTTGATGTTTTTATTATTTCCTCAAGTTATAGCGTGAGGTCTGCAATTCCACAGCTTTCATTTTACCACTTTTTGGACAGAAATTCTTACCTAACTTCTGTATCTCAAAGTAGCCATATCAAATTCTGTGTTATGTGAACTTCTGTTGTGGTTCTGTGATCCATGTGCTGCTTTCCGGAACCATAGTTCTCCAGGGAAGCAAACTTATGGGGTGGTTCTGGAAGGTTGAGGTCCTGCATTTGAAAGCTTCCATCCAGGGGGAAGGGGTGTGTAGGCAGCTTTCTCTTCCTCATTTTAATCCTCACTTCCTCTTGTCCAACGTAACCCGCCGCTGCCCTGGAGATTCAGTCACCTGGGGCAGTGGCGTTTCAGGAAAAACAAGGGAAAGGCTGCTGTTTTGTCAGCCACGTGAAACTTGTGGGTGCTGACAAGTGTGTCAGAATGAGGTTCTGCAGGGTGCCGGCATGGTTTTACCTTAAAGTTGTAGGTTCTGCTATTATTCTAGTCTTCCTTCCACTTGGCTAAAGATACAGGGTGAAACTTCTTGCTTTACGCTTTTTGTTCACCAGAATGATCGTGCTCCTCGCTGGAGACAGAGAGCAGTTGCCAGAAATTCTCTCTCGGCCCAGCACGGCAAGACCCTTCCTAGAGGTCAGAGGCAGCTGGCTGTAGAGAGAGCCAAGCCTTACCATCTGCCTTCGTCCGGACCAAGAGAAGGTAATTTTTAGGGGGGGAACATAACGCACAACTAACCCTCGCTTTGATTGCACAAGGCTGATCGTTTTTCCCTCGTGCTTTACAGCTGCAAGACCAAAGCCATTCTCGACAGTAACAAAACCAGCTAATGCAGGAAATGTGCATCCAAGGGCACCTTTCAGCAGTCGTGTGTTGGCCAAAGTTAGAGAGTTATGGGTAGGAAATGAGCAGAAACCCAGTTGAGAGAGAGTTTTTCTGTTATGATGATGTTTGTTATGCAAAATACATATATTTATATTATGGTAAATATGTTTAGAGAATTTAAGAGAGCTGAAACTAAAACAATGATTACCATCAAGCTATTGGTGTACACATCTTGCTAGACTTGATTGTGTGATCAAATAGTGATCTCTTCCCACTTGCTGACACCTTTCTGCTTTGTTTCTGCCTCTTTTACTTAAAAATAGGCAGAACGGTAAAGAGCAGGAAAGAGGCCAGTAGCTGTCAGATGATTTTCCTACAGGTGGTGTGGCCAAATCAACCTCAGTTCTGGTATATTTGGACTTGAGGGCAATGAAGGTCAGTTACTGCCCTTCTCTACTGTCCTTTTGCCATGAGAAAAGACCAAGACCTTGGGCAGATTGTACTATAAGGACATGCCCGGCGTGCAAATAAGGCCGCAGATAACTAAAAGTAGTTTAATCCCCCATCAGAACCTCTTCTCATGGAAGATGACTCTCAGGGTTGTCAGCGCACTCCATTTATTTGCTGCAATTCATCCCTTCCCATGTAACCAACCATAAATAGCTTCTGGTGAGGAAGAAGCAAGCTCCAGGCAGGAGCCAACCCATAGTCTCTTGTGAGTTGTTAGGCAATGCTTGTAACCTCTTAGCCTAGGCCAGTCGGAAAATGCAATGAAAGAATAGAATTTCTCGTAGTAAGATAGCATTTGTTTCTTATGTTGTTGGTACTTTTGTCTTCTGTGCAAAACTTGCAGGTTTCCATCGCAGGAATGCTGTTCTCACCAAAGCAGTCACGATAATGAGTGCCTTTGAGATGCTCGGAGAGAAATGTTCTGTGGTTCCTTCTGAATTACAGCTGTTCCTCAAATAAAAAGCGTTTTCCAATGCACTGTGCTTTGTGGGTGACCCATACGTGAGGCAGAGGGAAAAATGCAAGTGGCGGTTCCTGATGTGCCTGTTGGTTCAGGTCACTCACTCCTGGGCCGTGCATCACCCGGCGTGGTTCAAGAGCAGGCTTATCCCACAGCAGCCATCGGTGTGGTGTGCCTTGCTCTTGAACTTGGTTTAAACCCAGACTAGACCATGACTTATTAGTGAAAGCCTGATTGCTGGTAGTTTGATACTACAATTGTAATGTTAATAGGCAGGGAGAGAAGGATGCGGGAAGCAGGTGTGTGACTTCTGTGAACAGCGGCAGCACAGGCGTGTGTGACCCTAGGAATCCAGGGCACAGGAAAGCCTTTGCTTCTGATCCAGCCTATTGGTCTCAGAAGAGCTTCCTAAAGGACGAGAACGGCGTGCTCATCTCCGCAGGATCCAGCAGTTCCGTGGTCCAGGTAAGCCTTGAGTCAAAGAACCAGCTGGAAGCAGCTGTCACTAATACGCAGCTGGAGGCCGGTCAGTTCCTTTATCTCCCGTTATTAACATCCATGTCAGCGTAACGCAAAAGACCGGCATTTATCACTTTTCTGCTCTGAAGCAGTGGCTAGATTTTATCTACATGTCTTGTCACCCTGGAACTGAGTGTTGCTGTCAAGTGTGCTTGCCAGTCTTGATTGCTAATTTAAACTGCTAGTGAGGGCTCTCCTGGCAGAGAGCAGTGCTTGTGTGTGCATTTGGTGGCTCGCTTATGAAGAGGAGGCACTTAATGGTTTGTTAGAGAGAGGTCTTTGGTGATCATGGTCAGGGAATGCTGGAGAACGCCTGGCAAGGTTATAACGCCACGCTGCTGGCGTACGGTCAGAGGGGCTCAGGGAAGAGCCCATGAGCGACGATCGGGTATGGTGCGAACAGAGGCTGGGTGCCCGTTGTGCGCCAAGAGCTCTTCAAAGCCCCCCGCACTCGGGAGAACCACAAGCAGTGCCAGGTGGGATTAGCACAAAGTGATGCTACATGGAGTAAATGGGTCGCACTGATCACCCAGCGGGCTCGAGTAGGGAACCCCAGTGGCCCAGGAGTCTTGGAAGTGACCATGGGCTGGCCAGAAGGCAAAGACTTTGGAATATCCCCAGAGGAGGGGGTGCCACGTGCTGAAGAGGCCCCACTGTATAACAAACTCTCAGAAGATGAAAAGCAACACGCCCTGTTCATTGTAAGCGCCATGTGCTTACAATGGTGGATGCAGCGACCGGCTGGCTGGAAACATATCCCATCCCCCCCACCCCTGCCCAGACACCATCCTGGGTCTGGAAAAACAAGTCCTGTGGCGACATGGCACCCCAGAGAGTGGTCAGACAACGGACTCATTTCCGAAACAACCTCATAGACACCTGGGCCAAAGAGCGCGGCACTGAGTGGGTGTATCACACCCCCTGTCACGCACCAGCCTCTGGGAAAATGGAGCGGTACAATGGACTGTTAAAAACTACCCTGAGAGCAAGGGGGGGTGGGACATTCAGGCCCTGGGATGCACATTTGGCAAAAGCCACGTGGTTAGTCAACACGAGGGGATCTGCCAGGCGAGCTGGCCCTGCCCAGTCAGAAATCCTACATGCTGTGGGAGGGGATGGAGTCCCTGTAGCGCACGCAAAGAGTACGCTGGGCAACACAGTCTGGGTCCTCCCTGCCTCAGGCAAAGGCAAAGCCATTCGTGGGATTGCTTTTGCTCGAGGACCTGGGTGCACTTGGTGGGTGATGCGGGAGGACGGAGAAGTCCGACGTGTGCCTCAAGGGGGTTTGATTTTGGGCGAAAACAGGCAATGAACTGAATGGCGCAATGCGAACTGCTATATAATACTGTGTGTCACCTCTGTGTTGTATCCATGATATCAGAGTACGAGCCTCCCAAGCCATGGACGATAAACTGCGACACAAGCAGAGTGCAGCAGTGACGGAACGGTGCCTGACTCGGCGTGCAGCAGCCCAGGTATGGGACCTGGGCATGGCGTGAGCGGTGTGGAATAGGGGGAGGCGGCTGTGCTGGTTTTGGCTGAGAAGGGGTTAATTCTCCTCACCGTGGGGGGCGGCTGCCTTTCCGGCTTCCCGCGCTCTGCCGCGGTGGGGGGGGGGGGGGGGGGGGGGGGGCTGGGAGGGGCGGGGCCGCGGGGGGGGCGGCTGACCCCGACTGGCCAGTGGCAGGTTCACTCCATACCACGTGACACCACGACCAGGATATTAAGGGGGGTGGGGGGGGGCAGTTGCGGCTCGGGAGCGGCGCGGCGGCGGGTCGGCGGTGGGGGAGCGGCTGCGGCGCGTGGGGTTTGTTCCGGCGGTTCGTTCCCCCTCTCCCGCCCCCCCCCCCCTTCCCACCCCTTTCCCCCCACCCCGCGGGGCTTTGCGCCTCTCGTTGTTCTCCTTTCCATTGCATTTCTGTTGTTGTTTCTTTTACTTTCATTTATGAAACTGTTTTTATCCCAACCCACGAGCGTTACCCTTCTGATTCCCTCCCCCATCTACCGGTGGGGAGGGGGCGAGCGACTGTGTGGGGCTGAGCTGCCGGGCAAACCACAGGCCCTAGAAGTGAAGTTTTGGAATTTAACGCGGAGGCTTTTAGCTTTAAAAGTGGGGTTTGGACCCTGAAAGTGAGGGTTGGGGCCTATAGATGAGGCTTTTAGCCTTATACGAGGGGTTTGGATTCTAAAAGGCACGGTTTTCAAAGAAAAAATGCTGGTTAGAGCATGAAAGGACCGGAGTCGATGCTAAAAGTGAGGGTTTGGGAGCTAAAGAGGAGGCACTGAGCGTTACAGGTGGGGTTTGGATGCTGGAAGTGCGGCTTCGGGTGTTAAAACTGAGGCTTTGACTTTTAAAAGAGGAATTTGAACCCTGAAAGGGGGGGTTTGGCTGTTACAAATGAGGCTTTGAGCGTTAAAAGAGGGGTTTGGACCCTAAAAGTGAGGTTTGCAGTCCTAACTATAAGGCTTTGATGTTAAAAGAGGAGTTTGGGTGCTTTAAAGTGAGTCTTTGGGACCTGGAAATGAGGCTTTGAGCGTTAAAATAAAGGTTTGGACAACGAAAGGGAGGGTTTGGAATTTTAAAATGAGGGTTAGTCCATGAAAAGGATGGGTTTGGGACCTCTGAATGAGGCTTTGTGCCTGAAAAGTGGGGTTTGGACGCTTGAAGTGAAGGCTTGGACCTAAAAACGGAGGCTTTGAGAGTTAAAAGAAGGCTTTGAACCCTGAAAGTGAGGGTTTGGCTGTTAAAAATGAGCCTTTGAGCTTTAAAAGAGGGGTCTGGACAATAAAATGGAGGCTTTTGAACTTAAAAATGAGGGGTTGTCCCTAAAAAGGAAGGGTTTGGGTCCTAAAAGTGAGGGTTTGGGACCAAAAAATGATGCTTTGAGCCCTAAACGATGATTTAGACCCTAAATGTGAGGCTTTGCAAGATATAAATGAGGTTTTGACAGTAAAAAAGACAGGTCTGGACCCTAACAGTGAGGGTTTGGGACATCTAAATGAGTCTTTTAGATTTAAAAGAGGGGTTTGCACTCTAAAACTCATGGTTTGCAACAAAAAATCTATAGTTTGAGCAATAATATAGTCGGTTTGATGCTAAAAGTGAGGGTTGGTTTGGCACCTAAAAATGAAGCACTGAGCGCTAAAAGAGGGGTTTTGATGCTGAAATGGAGGCTTTAGCTGTGTTAAGAGGGCTTTGGGTCCTAAAAGTGAGGGTTTGGGACTCCTAAATGAGGCTTTGTGCCTTAAAAGTGGGGTTTGGACCCACAAGACAGGGTTTGGCTGTTAAAAAAGGAGGCTTTGTGCCTTAAATGAGGGGTTTCGACCTTGAAAGTGAGGGTTTGGGACTGAAAAAATGAGGCTTTGAGTGTTGAAAGACGGGCTTGGGACATAAAACCCTCCCTTCTAGCATCAAATCCTGTCTATTAATGCTCAAATCATGATTTTTTTCCTTCCAAACGGTACGTTTTAGAGTCAAACCCCCTTGTTTAAGGCTCAAAGCCTCATTTTTATGTGCCAGACCCTCACATTCAGGTTTCAAACCCCCCTTTTAACATTCAAAGCCTCATTTCTAGGTGCCAAAGTTTCACTTTTAGCACCCAAACCTGAGCTCACTTTTAGGAGCCAAGACCTCATTTTTTATGTCCAAAGCCCTATTTCCACCGGCAAAGCCTCATTTTTAGATCCCAAACCCTCATGTTCAGGGTCCAAACCCCTCTTTTTATGCTCAAAGCCTCATTTTTACCACCCAAAGCCTCACTTTCAGTGTCTAAACCCGTTTTAAACCTTGCAGCCTCTGCTTATGGGGTCCCACAGCCTCTGGTTCTGGGGTCCTGCCGCCCCTCATTTTTTGAGTTCCAAACCCCTCTTTTAAGGCTCAAAGCCTCCTCTTAAGGTCCCAGACCCTCACTCTCAGGGTGCAAACATGTCATTTTTACTCTCAAAGCCTCTTTTATATCTTGCAAAGCCTCACGTTTAGCTGCCAAACCCGTCTTTTAAGGCTCAAAGCCTCAGTTTTCTTTTCTAAACCGCCACTTTCAGGGTCCAAACTGCTCTATTAAGCATTAAAACCTCACTTTTAGGTATCAAAACCTCATTTGTAATGTCCAAAGCCCTATTTTCAACTGCAAACCCTCATTTGTAGATCCCAAACCCTCACTTTCAGGATCGAAACACCTGTTTTAAGGCCCAAAGCCTTATTTTAGGTCCCAAAGCCTCATTTTTTTGGTTCCAAACCCCTGTTTTAAGGCTCAAAGCTTCATTTTTAACTCCCAAACCCTCACATTGACGGTCCAAACCTGTCTTTTGGGTTCAAAGCCTCATTTTTATCACTCGAAGCCTCACTTTCATGGTCCAAACCCCTCTTTTAATGCCCAATGCCTACTTTTAAAGTCCCAAAGCCTCGCTTGTAGCATCCAAAGCCTCACTTCTAGGTGCCAAAACCTCATTTTTTAGATCCAAAGCTCTATTTTCACCCTCAAAGCCTCATTTTTGTATCCCAAAGCCTCACTATCACGGTCCAAACCTGTCTTTTAGGTTCAAAGCCTCAGTTTTAGGTCCCAAACCCTCACTTCCAGGGTCCAAACCTGTCTTTTAGGTTCAAAGCCTCAGTTTTAGGTCCCAAACCCTCACTTTCAGGGTCCAAACCTGTCTTTTAAGGCTCAAAGCCTTATTCTAAGTCCCAAACCCTCATTTTTGGTGATCCAAATCCCTGTTTTAAGTCTAAAAGCCTCCTTTTCATATCCCAAACCCTCACTTTCAGGGTCCAAACCCCTCTAGTAAGGAATAAAGCCTCATTTTTAGGTGCCAAACCCTCACTTTTCAGGTCCAAACCTGTCTTTTTTAGGGTCAAACCCTCATTCTTAGGTCCCAAGCCCTCACTTTTAGGGTCCAAACCCCAGTTTTAAAGCTCACAGCCTCATTTTTACCACCCAAAGCCACACTCCAAGCATCCAAACCCCTGTTTTAAAGCTCAGTGCCTCCTTTAAAGGCCCAAAGCCTCACTTGTAGCATCCAAAAGCTCACTTTGAAGTGCCAAAACCTCATTTTTACTGTCCAAAGCCCTGTTTTCACCTGCAAAGCCTCAGTTTTAGGTCCCAAAGCCTCACTTTCAGGGTCCAAACCCCTCTTAATACTCAGTGGCCTCCTTTTTAGGTCCCAAAGCCTCCCATTTAGCATCAAATCTGCTCTATTAATGCTCAAACCGTGCGTTTCAGTCCAAACCCCTTGATTAATCCTCAAAGTCTCATTTTTAACAGCCAAGAGGGGCCCAAACCCCTTTTTTAATGCTCAGTGCCTCCTTTAAAGCCCCAAGCCCTCACATTTAGGTACTAAAACCTCATTTTTATTATCCAAGCCTCCTTTTTATATCCCAAACCTTTACTGTTGGCATCGAATGCGGTCTTTTAATGCTCAAACCGTCATTTTCTCTTTCCACACTGAGTTTTAGAGCCCAAAGCCATCTTTTAACGCACAAAGCCTCATTTAGTGGTCCCAAACCCTCACTGTTAGGGTCCAAACCTGACGTGAGGCTCTTCGCTCTTGCTGCAAAAGCTATTTCAAATCACAGCTTTGAATAAGAAACACTATACTAGGTTTGTTCCAGGTACATTCATCATCCACTTGTTTCTTTCAATATCTGATCATTTCTATTCAAGCCAAGTAAGAACAGGGTCTCTCCCAATGTCAGGCAACACTGGACCTGTCCAGCAAGCGTCAGTCATACTAGAGAGACAGTAAAAAGCTGAGTATTGTAAAACTCCTGCTTCGGCCCTATTGGTGAGAGAACTTTTGAAGGGAAATATTTCTGACCTTCAAGTCAGTCAAAAGCCAAAGTCAGTCAGCTATTGCATTTCCTCTGGCTGTGGTTCCACGAATGGATCACACTCAGGTGGAATAAATCTGCTTGAGATGCTTGCAAGCACAAATGCTTACAAACCAAATCATTTCTCTTAGTCTGGCACTGCTTAGCTCATGCAAGGACGTAAGTTTACTTGGTTTAGGTGTAAGGACGTCAGCGGCAAGTCCTCTGGAACCGGGGCTGGAAGTTGTATTTTAGCTTTACGTATCTGGAAATCACAACTCCTCCTCCTTTTTCTTGTTCGCTAAGTAGCATCTACGTGAAGGGCATGAACAAACGTAGGCGAGTGCACAGAAACGTTCACCGTCCTTTAACTCTGCCGCATTTCCGATTTTTAACATTATTGTATTTGTGTGTATATACCATATATTAAGTTTATTGGTTAATTTCATATTTGATAAAAATAGTCCATTTGCTTTCCCCTGCCATTTAATTTTAATGGTGTTTACTGACTGTGACAGCAATGTACTTTGTTCACTCAACACCCTTTCCCCTGCGCTTTAATATCCTACTTTTTACTAAAGCATATTTTCACATTTTCTTGCCGTGTCAATATTCCAAACATCCATTTTGCACAAAGTATTTCACCAAGTAATTACGTTTGGCTGCTCCTTGGCTACTGGCTCTAAAAAAAAATTAAATTTTTGAGGTTAATGGGTTTTCTTTATTACAGCTTAAAATACTTCATTGTCACACTGTACTAAATTGCTAGCCTTCCATGTCTCTGTTGGGGGGAAATACACACACACACCCCCCCAGCAGTGGGTTGTTGATTGATTTTTGTTCACATCTGCACAAACACATTTCTTATCCCGTGAAGTAGTTCTCTTTATTCCAGAGGACAACGCCCGTGCCATTATTCCTCAAAAGGAAACAAAACCATCTGCTTCTCATAATTTGCACTTGTATTTCCAGATTTCCTGATTATTTAAAAACCTAAATACTTTGGTATGTGCCACAAGACTTGGATCAACATGCTGTCTTCAGGTTATGCCATGCACGTGCGGTGAGTCTTTTATACAAGCACCAGATCAAATTCACCCCCTGCTGATCAAGTATTTGACAAAATGTTTTTTTGTCAGCGATAACGAACAGCTGACCTGATACATCCATCAGTTAACTCACAAAGTGTAAGGTCAGCTCAATAAGCGTGACATTTGGAGCTAGCTTAAAAAGAAGTCTGGCAGTCACCTAAGGGCTCAGAAATCTTTCAATAATTTTATTGGCTTGTTCTTTGCCGCTAAATACTGTAGCTTCATTCTGAAAAGCTACTCTCAACGTTGCCTAAAGGCTGATGCTTTCCTACAGCACTCTCAGGCTAGCTTAACCCCTGAGCTTAAGGAGCAAAGGGACAGGAAACCAAGTCACGCCATCAAGTATCGCTAATAGTCATGCTGTAACCAAAGTGATGAACTTAATCAACCAGGGATGTTGTTATATTCTGGGGACATGGAGTGTACGAATCAGCGTATCTGTCGACCTGTGTTTTAGTCCCTCGGCAATCATTAATGTGACCGAAACAACAGACAACGTGCTGATGTCAGAAAATGATGACAAAATGTAGTTTCGTGTAGCGGGCTGAGAAAACCGGCCAGGACCGCCAAGATAAAGGGCCAAGTAGGTAAGAGGTAATTCTGGCAGGGGGAGATCTGGACCCGGGAAGATTTAAGGTTGCTGGGAGGTGTGAAGGTCTGCATGTGGGATCAAGTCAGCTCAGCCCTTTACGGTTTTGAACTGCTTTTCATTTGGAGGAAAACTAAAAGCTTATAACACTGGGAAGCCCTTTACAACAGGAAATCAAAGGGCTATTGAGACACTCCTGCCTGAAGGACTTCAAGGTTTGCAGCTTTCCCTTGGGCGGGATGTTTTGAGGTTTCCCCATTATTAACCTCTGGTGCGGCACACTCCCGTGGGGCTGGGGAGCACAGATCCGATTAAGCGCAGACTTGCTGATGCCACGTTGTCACCGCGGTGGCCACCGTAAGAGAGCCCCGGATGTAGTGCTGTGCAGCAGAAGCTACATCCCTGGACTGTGTCTCAGCCGCTTTCTTACTATACAAATATCTGTGTACGTCGAGTAGTAAAGCCTGCGCAACACAGCTGCATTTCTTTGAGGACTGCTGTGCCATAAGCCACATCTTAGCCCCAAAGTTTTCCTTCCCCCTCAAGCTCGGAGCGTGCACTGCCCTTCATGCAGGGATACTCTCACTGCCAATGTGTTTGTTCTCCTTTTCCCCTTTATAACCGTTCCCTTCCCGGAGCTTTCTATTTGCTGATGCCCTTAATATCCAGAGCTGTCAGGGATGAAAACCAAAGCCCTGCCGGCAGCTCAGGGAGGGTGAGCGGCTGCCCTTTTCCAAGCAAGCGGCTGAAATACAGCACGGTCAGCGGCGCTCTCAGTGTCCAGGCCTGTCACTGTCACGCTCCCACAGCACCTCCACCTGCCCAGACCCCGCCGGGGGCTCAGCCACCGAGAGCAGCTGTCCTGGGGAGAGACTGGGGGGGCCTCGCAGGCCCTGGGGGTGTTGGCATGGCCCAGGCCCCTCTCTCCCTTCGTCCCCTCTCCAAAGCCCTGCCTGGGAGGGAGGCTGCTCATCTCTCTCGGGAAGTGCAACCTGTTGATAGTCTTAAAAGAGGTTAAATGCAGCCTCTGTGGGGTCTGGTACCCCCATGCAGCCCCCTCAGGGCAGCCTCACAGAACTTGCTTCCTCAGCAGGCACAAAGCGATACCTGAATCAATACTGAGCTGCAGCAAAGTGATGAAGCAGGAAAAAATTCCGTGCAAGTTTTCATACTCTGGGCAAGTTTGATGCGAGATGTGGTCACGCGAGGCTCTCAATAGGATCAGGTTAGGAGCGCACAATAAATACCGCCAGCTGTCCCCTGCAGCACTGGGGCTTGTTAGCTGACTTGTGAGCCAGGCTGAGCGTTGCAGTAAGGAGCCGTTCCTCCGGCCCCAGGGACCGTTACGCGCTCACCTGAGGCTGAAGTGAAGCATGGGTTCAGAGCTCAGTGTCAGCGTGCCTGGGCAGAAGCCCAAGCTGCCACCCCTTTGCATCCAAGGGGTAAGTGCCATCAGTGGGTGCAGACGCTGGGGTGCATTTCCCACAGCTCATGGCACTCTCTGTTTATACCAGCACGGTGCATTAGAATGGCTAAGCCGCGCTTTATTAGCTCGCCAGCCCAAAGGGCTGTGATTCAGGCCGATAGTGGTGTTGCTCAGCTGGTTGCGAGCTGGTTACAGCACAGCCTCACCCTGTGGGGTCTGTTTCCCACCAAACAGCGGGAACAGATGAGGAACAGAGGGCTCTGCAAGGGGCGAGTTGTTCGATCTGAAGTGAAACACGAAGGCACGAGCGAGCTGGAGCGACGCACTGAGTCCCTCCTGCAAGAGCTGAGTACGGGGAGGTGCTGGCGGAGGGGAGATAATTTGGCAGCCTGGAGAGCAAAGCAGGCACTTGGAGGAAGCGGAGAGAGAAAGAAACAAGAACGACTGGCAAGAGCCTGTGGAGGGTGTGAGAAGCAAAGATTTAAAATCAGACCTTGAAATAATGCTGACTCAGCACATCTGCTGCACGCTATTGCTAATGGTGAAAAGCCTCAGGGATTTTTAGAAGCAAAACCAACAAGCAAACCAACAAAAAACCAGCTGGGTGATTTTTTCCCCCTCAGCTCGGTTACTTTTCCCCAGCCCTGGCCACTCTGCAAGGCGATGCTCGTCACCCATATCAGGGTGCAGGATTGGGCCCAGGGCAGGGCTTTTGCAGGCAGCACATTTCTTGTTCCCAGTAACGCAGTCGCTGGGCATTGATCAACAACTGGGGCAGTTGCCCAGAATTACCATTCTTGCTCTCTCCCCAGTTCCCTTCACTTTTGCTCTTCCTTTTTCTTTCTTTCTCTGTCTGACTCCCTGCCTGTATTTTCTAACTCCTCCCTGTCTGTCCTACAGCCTGATGCTATGTTTTCCTTTCCCTACACCTCTCTCCCGCTCCCTGGCCTTCTCCTTCCTCTGTTGCCGTGTCCTGGCCACCTGGTTCCCCTCTGTGCTGCAGCCTGTCCCCTCTCTCCCGCCTGTATCCCCCGCTCGGCTGGCCCTGCTGCTCTCGGGGCCTCCGTCCTGCTCCCCGGCCCCTTCTGCTCCTCCTGCGTGAACCCTGAAACTCACGGTTTGGGACCTAAAAAGGAGGCAATGAGTGTTAAAATAGGGGTTTGGACGCTGAAAGTGAGTCGTTGGGTGTTACAAATGAGGATTTGGCTGTTAAACAAGGGCTTTGGTTCCTAGAAGTGAGGGTTTGGCTGTTAAAAATGAGGCTTTGAGCCTTAATAAAGGGGTTTGGACCCTGAAAGGGAGGGTTTGGGACCTAAAAATGATGCTTTGAGCCTTAAACGATGGATTTAGACCCTAAACGTGAGGCTTTGTGACATACAAATGAGGCTTTGACAGTAAAAAAGACAGGTTTGGACCCTGACAGTGAGGGTTTGGGAGCCCTAAATGCAGCCTTGAGCCTTAAAAGTGGGGTTTGGACCTTGAGAGTGAAGGTTTGGAACTGAAAACTGAGGCTTTGAGAGTTAGAAGAGGGATTTGAACCCTGGAAGTGAGGATTTGGGTGTTAAGAAGGAGGCTTTGAGCCTTAAAACTGGGGTTTGGACTCTGAAACTCACGGTTTGGAATGAAAATATGACTGTTTGAGCATTAGAAGACCAGATTCGATGCTAGAAGTGAGGGTTTGGGACCTAAAAATGAGGGTTTGTCCCTTAAAAGTAGGGGTTTGGACCCTAAAACTGAAGATTTGGAATGAAAAACTGAGGCTTTTAGCCTTAAAAGAGGGGTTTGGACCCTGAAAGTGAGGGTCTGGGACCAAAAGATGAGACTTTTAGCCTTAAACGAGGGGTTTGGAATCTAAAACGTGAGGCTTTGGAAAGAAAAACTGATGGTTTGAGCATAAAAGGACTGGGGCCGCTGCTAAAAGTGAGGGTTTGGGACCTAAAGAGGAGGCACTGAGCGTTAAAAGAGGGGTTTGGACATTGGAAGTGTGGCTTTGGGTGTTAAAAATGAGGCTTTGAGTGTTAAAAGGGGGCTTTGGACCCTAAAAGTGAGGTTTGCGGTCCTAACTATAGGGCTTGAGGTTGAAATAGGGGTCTGGACAATAAAAGGGAGGCTTTGGAACTTAAAAATGAGGGTTTGTCCCTAAAAAGGAGGGGTTTGGATCCTAAAAGTGAGGGTTTGGGATCCAAATTAATGCTTTGAGCCCTAAAGGATGGTTTTAGACCCTAAACGTGAGGCTTTTCAAAATATAAATGAGGCTTTGACATTAAAAAAGACAGGTCTGGACCCTAACAGTGAGGGTTTGGGACAACTAAATGAGGCTTTGAGAGTTAAAAGAGGGGTTTGGACCCTGAAAGTGAGGGTTTGGCTGTTAAAGCCTCATTTTTAAGCTTTAAAACAGGGGTTTCAACCCTAAAAGTGAAGGTTTACGGTTCTAAGAATAAGGGTTTGAGTGGTAAAAGAAGGGTTTGGACAATGAAAGGGACGGTTTGCAACTTAAAACTGAGGCTCTGAGAGTTAAAAGAGGGGTTTTGACCCTAAAAGTGAAGCTTTTGGACATAAAAGAAGGCTTTGAGTGTTAAAAGTCAGATTTAGACCCTAAACATGAGGTTTTGCGACATACAAATGAGTTTTGATAGTGAAAAGGACAGGTTTGGACCCTACCAGTGAGGGTTTGGGACCTCTAAATGAGGCTTTGCACGAGAAAACAGGGCTTTGGAAATGAAAAAATGAGGTTTTGGTACCTAAAAGTGAGGGTCTGGTACTTTAAAAATAGGCATTGAGCATTAAAAGAGGGGTTTGGACCCTGAAAGTGAGGCTTTGGGTGGTAAAACTGAGGCTCTGAGCTTTAAAACTGGGGTTTGGGCCCTAAAAGTGAGGGCTTGGGACCTAACAATGAGGGTTTGGACCCTAAAAAAGACAGGTTTGCACCTGAAAAGTGAGGGTTTGGCACCTAAAAATGAGGCTTTATTCCTTATTAGAGGGGTTTGGACCCTGAAAGTGAGGGTTTGGGATATGAAAAGGAGGCTTTTGCCCTTAAAACAGGGATTAGGAAAACAGAAAAATGAGGGTTTTGGACTTAAAAGAGGGGTTTGGACCCTGAAAGTGAGGGTTTGGGACCTAAAACTGAGGCTTTGAACCTAAAAAAATGGAATGAAAAAAATGACGGTTTGAGCATTAATAGGCTGGATTCAATGCTAAAAGGGAGGGTTTTATGTCCCAAGCCTGTCTTTCAACACTCAAAGCCTCATTTTTTAGTCCCAAACCCTCACTTTCACGGTCCAAACCCCTCCTTTTTAGGGACAAACCCTCATTTTTAACAGCCAAAGCCTGACTTTTATTGTCCAAACCCATCTTTTAACGCTCAAACCCTTATAGTTAGGACCGCAAACCTCACTTTTAGGGTCCAAACCCCTCCTTTTTTAGGGACAAACCCTCATTTTTAGGTCCCAAAGAATCACTTTAAAGCACCCAAAACCTCACTTTTAACATCACAGCCTTAATAGGTAGGACAGTAAACCTCACTTTTAGGGTCCAAATCCCCGTTTTAAAAATCAAAGCCTCATTTTTAACAGCCAAAACCTCACTTTCAGGGTCCTAACCCCTCTTTCAACGCTCGGTGCCTCATTTAGATGTCCCAAACCCTCACTGTTAGGGTCCAGACCTGTCTTTTTTTACTGTCAAAGACTCATTTATTTGTTGCAAAGCCTCACGCTGAGGATCTAAATCCATCCTTTAGGGCTCAAGGCATTGTATTTAGGTCCCCAACCCTCCCTTTTGGTCTCCAAACTTGCCTTTTCTAGTGTCAAAGCCTCATTTTTAGGTCCCAAACCCTCACTTTCAGGGTCCAAACCCCTATACTAACCTCTCAAAGCCTCAGTTTTAAGTTCCAAACCTTTAATTTCAGGGCCCAAACCCCACTTTTAAGGCACAAAGCCTCATTTAGAGGTCCCAAACCCTCACTTTGAGGCTCCAAACCTATCTTTTCTGTGCAAAGCCTTATTTTTATATCCCAAGCCTTCACTTTTAGGGTCCAAATTCCTCCTTTTTAGGGACAAACCCTCATTTTTCACCTCCAAAGCCTCCCTTTTATTGTCCAAACCCAGCTTTTAACACTCAAAGCCTTATAGTTAAGATGGCAAACCTCACTTTTAGGGTCCAATGCCCTGTTTTAAAGCTCAAAGTCTCCTTCTTAACACCCAAATCCCCACTTTCAGGGTTCAAATCCCTCTTCTAACTCTCAAAGCCTCAGTTTTCAGTTCCAAACCTTCACTCTCAAGGTCCAAACCCCACTTTTAAGGCTCAAGGCCGCATTTGGAGCTCCCAAACCCTCACTGTCAGGGTCCAAACCTGTCTTTTTTACTGTCAAAGCCTCATTTGTATGTCACAAAGCCTCACGTTTAGGGTCTAAATCCGTTGTTTAAGGCTCAAAGCATCATTTTTAGGTCCCAAACCCTCCTTTCCATGGTCCAAACCCCTTTATTAAGGCTCAAAGCCTCATTTTTAACAGCCAAAGTCTCACTTTCAGCGTCCAAACCCCTATTTTAACACTCATTGCCTCCTTTTTAGGTCCCAAACGCTCACATTTTTTGCTCCAAACCGTGAGGTTTTCGAGGTTCAAACCCCTCTTTTAAGGCTAAAAGCCTCAGTTTTAAGTTCTGAACCTTCATTTTCAGGGTACAACCCCCTCCTTTAAGGCACAAAGAGTCATTTTTAAATTCCATACCTTCACTTTTAGGGTCCAAACCCCTACTTTTAAGGGACAAACCCTCATTTTTAGGTCCTGAACCCTCACTTTAAAGCACCCAAAACCTCACTTTTAACAGCAAAGCCTTATAGTTAGGACCGTAAATGAAACTTTTAGGGTCCAAACCCCTCCTTTGTAGCAATGTCGTGGTTTAGCCGGCAGCTCAGCCCCACACAGTCGCTCGCTCACTCCCCCACCGGTAGATGGGGGAGAGAATCAGAAGGGTAACGCTCGTAGGTTGGGATAAGAACAGTTTAATAATTAAAATTAAAAGAAACAACAACAGAAATGCAATGTAAAGCAGAACAACGAGAGGCGCAAAGCCCCGGGGAGGGGGGAAGGGAGGGGAGAGGGGGAACGAACCGCCGAAACAAAACCGCGCTCGCCGCCCGCCGACCCGACGCCGCGCCGCCCCCGCGCTGCCACTGCCCCCCCCCCCCAATATACTGGTCATGGTGTCACGTGGTATGGAATGAACCTGCCATTGGCCAGTCGGGGTCAGCCGCCCCCACCATGGCCCTGCCCCTCCCAGCCCCGCCCCCGCCACGCGGCAGAGCGCGGGAAGCTGGAAAGGCAGCCGCCCCCCACGGTGAGGAGAAATAACCCCTTCTCAGCCAAAACCAGCACATTCTCCACCCCTTATTCCATACCATTTACACCATGCCCAGGTCCCATACGATGCAATACAACCGTACCAACCACCACCCCTCCCCTTCCCATCCTTTAACATAATACACAGACATCATTCCCGTAGTTCATGGACCTTCCCTGTTGTCGTGGTTCAGCCTCAGCTGGCAACTGAACACCACGCAGCCGCTCGCTCACACCCCCCCACACCCCTGTGGGATGGGGAAGAGAATCGGACGAGCAAAAGAACTTGTGGGTTGAGATAAGCACAGTTTAATGATTACGATAAAATGATGATGATAAATGATTATGATAATAATGACAATAATGTTAATATAATAAAAGGGAAAAGGAAGGAAAGGGAAAACAGGGAAAAAACCCCATGGAAACACGAACGATACAGCCGCTCACCACCCGCCGACCGACGCTGCCCGTCCCCGAGCCGCGATTGCTCCCTCCCTCCCCCAGCCAGCCCCTCCCAGGTAGCATACTGGGCATGACGTTACATGATATGGAATATCCCTTTGGTCAGTTTGAATCCGCTCTCTTAGCTGTGCCCCCTCCCCTCCCAGCTTCTTGTGCACCCAGCAGAGCATGGGAGGATGGACATGTCCTTGACTAGTGTAAGCGCTACCCAGCAACAGCCCAAACATCTGTGTGTTATCTCAACAGGGTTTTTTTTCCATGCTAATTTCAAAGCCCAGCACTATACCAGCTAGAGTGAAGAAAATTAACTCTATCCCAGCTGAAACCATGACAGTATCTACCCCTTATTCCATATCATTGACATCATGCTCAGGTCCCATACTATTCAGTACAAATTCAATAATCCCTATCCATCTTCTCATCCTTTAACAATATATATATCTCTCTATATACAGATTTTCATTTATCATTCCACTAGTCTATGGAACACCCCTGCAGAATGCCTGTGAAATGTCCATTGAGTTCATTTAGTCCATGACTTTGGATTTCATCTCTTGTAAGGGTCCTTCAGAGAGGCGGTGTGCGTGGGGTCAGGTTGTTGCATGTCAGTCCTTGTTCCATCACCGCTGCACTGGTAGTTCTTGTTCTCTCACTGCTGCACTTTGCCGGGTTCCATTGAAGGTTCATTCGCTATTATTATTAATTGGGAGATTCCCACCATGATAACATTCCATTGATGCAACCATAGTAGTGATGACATACAACATCATATAGCAATTAACAGCATATTATTCAGTTCATTGGCTGTTTTCACCCAAAATCAAATCCCCCTGAGGTGTGGGAAACTATAAGCTTGAATCCACATGTGGGTCCCATAATAAGTTGTTTGAGATAGAAAGCGGGCTGGAGGATTATAGGTACGCGATGGAATTAGCTTGACTACAGACCCGGTGTCAGACCCGCTGATGGGAAATCACAGAGAATCTGCAAGTCACCAGGAGGAGGAAGAAAGGCGAGAGATATCTCGGCCTTGAGAGCAAAGAAGAAAGGCAGGGATATCTCTCGGCCTTGAGAGCAAACGATAAACAAGAACAAGGAGTTTAGGCACGAAGTACAGAAATAGACTGTTCGTTAAGGAGGTGTCGCAACCCGTATTAAGTAATTGTTGAAGCTTGTTTACAAGAGCATATAAAAGCGCTGTGACTTAAAAATAAAGCTGAAGCTTGCTCTATCACTCATGTTGAGTTGGCTGCTTGCTTTCCTCGCTCGCCGCAACTGGCGCCCGAACAGGGACCTGAAAAGGACTATTTCTGATACGGCAGCGAGAGACGGAGACGCACTGGCAGACGGCGGCCAGGGGGCAAAAGAGGAGTCGATTTATGCATCATTTCTGATACGTTCCGACCCTCCGGCCTGGATCCAACCTCGGAATTCAAGAGGGGATCCGCTTTCCGCAGTTGAAGCTAACCCGGGAGCGAGAGCCGTACAAACGACGCTGATTTATCCTCACATCGGGCGATGGAGGTCGAGGTAGCTTTTGAATTATTAAAGTGCTTTTTAGAAAAGCGGGGAGTAAGTCAGTTAAAAGACTTGTCAAGGCTAGTTACAGTGGGCAAAGTGAAAGAGTTCTTTAAAGAACCGGAGTCGATTTTTGAAGTAGAGGAGTGGAGAGCTTATGGTGATTGTTTGTGGGACTTGGTGATAGATGACGATAAGACAGCGAAAAAGCTAATGAAACCTTGGTGGGAAGTGATTAACTGTATGAAAAAATATAAAACTGAAAAAAGATTAGCAACAGCCGCCTCTGATCGGCTAGACAATTGTGACCCCAATGCTGGAAAGATTGGAATTGGCTTAGGCAATCCTTCGCCTCCCTTCTCGGGGATCCCAGTTACCATACCTCGAAGGCTCCTTATTCCTCCTCCCCCCTCTCCTCCCCCTCCTGGTAGATCTACATCTGTAGAAACTAGCAGAGAAGGAATAAGCTTGGGTAAGGGAGGTGAAGATATTGAAAATGTATGTGATGTAGTTTCTCCGGTGGAGGAAAATAAGCCGAGCACCCCGTCTAGTCACCGTTCTGTGCCTAGTGTGCGCAGCCGAGTTGACTGGCGGAAAATCGGGTTAGAGGCATTACAAAATGGGGACCTAGAGACCGCCGACTTGTTGGCTCAGGCTTTCCCTGTCATCTATCAACCGGACCCTGCTAACAATCAAAATTTATTCGCACACCATACTCCTCTTGATTGGAAAATCTTGAACCAGCTGAGAAGTACGGTCAGCGAATCGGGTGTACACAGTGAGCCGACCAGACAGATGCTAAATTACATTTGGGGAAGCGGGCTGCTTTGTCCCGAGGATATTAAAAACATTATGAAGTTCATACTGACACAGTCGCAGCAGCTTTTATGGCAGGCTCACTGGCACGCCCTATGCGATAGATCGGCAAACACCCAGCGCCAGCAAAACGATCCGCTAGCAGGAGTAATAGTAGAGCAACTTATGGGAATAGGACCCTTCTCGTCTCTAGACATGCAAATGCAGACAGGCCCTGATGTATTAAGAGAATCAATGAGGCTAGCAAGGGACGCCTTACGGCGCGTCAAAACAGCACCAATCACCCCTTCTTACATGTCGATTAAGCAAGGGAGGGAAGAGCTTTTTGCCACATTTGTAGATCGAGTTACAGAAGCGTTAGATCGTACCGACTTACCTGAGTTTATGAAGGGCCCATTGCTGCGTCAATGTGTTATGGAAAACTCCAACCAAGCTACTAAAAGTATTTTAATTACACTTCCCCTAGACGCAGGCATTGAGGTGATGCTTGAACGCATGAGTCGAGTACCTACCGGTCCTCAAGCTATGTTAGTTGAGGCACTGAGGGAAGTTGGGCAGGGAATGGTACAGGTTCAACAACAGGTTTGTGCCGCTCTCGCCCCATTGGGTCCAGCTAAAAACCCTAACAGAAGGCCAGCTACTTTTAGATGCTTCCGCTGCGGAAAAGCAGAACACATGAAGAGACAGTGCAGCGAAGCTAACTTATGGTGCAAACACTGCCAGGCTCAAGGCCACAATACAGCTGCCTGCCAGCGTTCGGGAAACGGGAAGCTGAGCGCCCAGAGTCGCAGCGCGCAGGCACCAATTGCGGCTCCAGTGACTTATCAGCACTCCGTCACCACGCCACCAGGCATGCCGAGCAACTCCAGCCAGCTTCCAATTTGCAACCCGCCACCAGAGGAAGCCTCGGCTTGGACTTGGCAACAGCAGTAGATGTCACTTTGATGGACACTCGTCCACAGAAGATCAGCATGGCTCACAGAAGAGCCAGTATGGGTCGGGCAGTGGCCGCTCAAACGGGAAAGTCTACAGCAAGCCCACATATTAATAAAAGAACAATTAGATCAAGGACATCTCCGACCGTCGACAAGCCCCTGGAACACCCCTATTTTTGTTATCAAGAAAAAGTCAGGGAAATACAGGCTGTTACATGATTTACGGGCAGTAAATCAGCAAATGCAAGCGATGGGGGCTTTACAGCCTGGCCTTCCAAGTCCAGCCATGTTACCAGCTGGTTGGCATTTGCTAATTATCGACTTAAAGGACTGCTTCTTTACTATAAAGCTGCATCCTCAGGATACCCAGCGATTTGCATTTACATTACCAGCAATCAACAGAGAGGGTCCTGACTTACGTTTCGAATGGACAGTATTGCCACAAGGCGTGAAGAATAGCCCTACTCTGTGTCAACTTTTCGTAGATGCTGCATTAAAAGACGTGAGGCAGCAATGGCCGGACACTATAATTTACCATTACATGGATGACATCTTGTTTGCGCAACAACAACCCTTCTCGGCACAGCAAGAATTATATTTACAGCAACAGCTCCAGCTACACGACCTAGTAATAGCAGCAGAGAAAGCTCAACGTTCGCCAGTATGGAAATGCCTCGGATGGCGCATCAGTGACTCTCAAGTCAGTCCACAGAAACTTACGTTACACACAGCAATCAAAACCCTTAATGATGCTCGACGGCTGTTAGGAGACCTACAATGGCTACGGCCAGTAGCCGGAATCACTAATGATGACTTGGAGGTTCTTCGCCCTATGTTAAAGGGCACTGACCCTGCCACGCCGGTCCCACCGACTGCCGAACAAACCTCGATGATACAACGCCTCAGCTCCGAGATCGTTCAGAGAGCAGTAGACCGGCTGGACCCCGATCTCCCCATCGATCTCACCATACTCCATGGTTCTACTCACATTTTGGGTGCACTTACTCAGCGCAAAAAGAAAAAGGGGGAGAAGATAAGGGTGTTGGAATGGATATTTACAAGCCTACAGCCGAAGACAAGCCTGCCCTACCTGCAGCCATCACGGACCAGGCATAGGGCTAGGAGTTAATCCCAGAGGCCTTCAGGCCAGGGAAATATGGCAAATGGACGTTACGCATGTGTCAGAATTTGGGAAACTAAAATATGTTCACGTTACTATCGATACTTATAGCAAGTTTTTATGACCAACAGCACAGTCAGGGGAAAAGGCCGTCCATGTTATACGTCATTTAACAGTCTGTTTTGCTGTAATGGGAACTCCAACACAGATTAAGACAGACAATGGGTCAGCATACTGTAGTCAGAAGGTTAGGAAATTTTTACAGGCATGGCGGGTACGCCATCTCACGGGCATTCCACATTCACCCACAGGGCAAGCAATAATTGAGAGGGCGCACCAGACTCTAAAACAATATCTAAACAAATTTCGAGACGTAAAAGATGTACAAGAATGGCTCGCAAAAGTTTTGTTTGTGTTAAATCACTTGTGCATATTTGTAGAACACGATAACCCTCCTGCGTGGGTGCATGGGAATGACGGTAGGAAGGAGTCAAGACAGGCAGTAATGGTAAAGTATCGAGACCCTTCCACTGGTCTATGGCAAGGGCCCGTAGAAGTCAAATACTTTGGTCGAGGTTACATGTGTGTGCTTACCCCCACAGGTCCAAGGTGGATACCCAGTAGATGGGTAAAGGCTATGCCTAACGAACAGAAGAACGAAATCTGCAAAGTGACAGGAGACAGTGAAGACGTATGACTGCACCGGTAGAGGTAGCCAGGATACGGATAGAATGTCCCCAATGTAGTAAGTGCCGACCCTGGGTACTAAGAGAGTGTCATAGCTGTCAACAGCGCGGGTGGGTAAGAACCCATCGAGCTAGGAGGTGGTGTGACAGTTGCTACTATCACCCATTACAGACACATAAGGTTTTAATTATCGCAGGCCACGAAATAGAGGGTTCTAGACGATATGAATTGCACACCCTTGACTGGATTAGACAAATCAATAGTACTCCCGTTAGTCATCGTAAGTATCGTGATAAGAATCACCGAGGGCATGTACATACCGCCCCAGCCAAAACAGAATGTATGGGTTACCCTGGCAAATCTAACAGGCCAAGATTCCATCTGCCTATCATTGTCATCGCCAGGAAATCCCCTCTCCACCTGTTTGGTTGGAGTGCTGGTTGATAATTGGACGCTAGTGATACCACAAAATACACCACACTTAGGGAGCCTTTGTGATACTCCCCAGATTTGTGTGAATAATTGGGACGGTTGGGCAGTCCATCGCCCTCAAACTAATCTCGAGCCACAAGAGCTTGAGCTATTGGGTTCTTTGTCAATGGATGCTTGTTTATACTTTAATTATACGGAACGAAACCAGTCTCTTTCTTGGCCTGTGAATGCCACCCTAAGTGTATATAAAAATGCCACTGCTTGGTGTAACTACACCTCTGCAAATATCTCACGCTCTAGCAATATGCCTATTGCGCTACCTGCAGGTTTGTTTTTAATTTGTGGAGACCGGGCTTGGCCTGGCATCCCGTCACATATAAAGGGAGGGCCTTGCTCTATAGGTCGCCTAACACTTCTTACTCCTAACACTTCAATGATTTATCAACATTATAGAAAGATGAGAAGCAAAAGGAGCACTCATAAGTTTGAGAACAGCTGTGACTCTACAGCTGAGTTTTGGAATCCGGCAAAGATCATAGCTGCTTCCTTCTTGGCTCCTGGAGTTGGTGTTGCTCAAAGCCTCACGACATTAAACAAGCTAGGGTGTTGGCTAGCTAAGCAAACAAATGCCACATCAAAGGCGTTATCTGACTTATTACTAGATGTAGGCTCTGTAAGACACGCTACGCTGCAAAACCGCGCAGCCATAGATTTTTTGCTTTTAGCCCAAGGACATGGGTGTGCTGAGTTTGAAGGGATGTGTTGCATGAATCTATCAGATCATTCAGAGTCAATACATGCAAGTATTGAGAGCTTAAGAAGGAGGGTCTCAGAACTTAGGGAGGATGATCCATGGCATTGGTTTAACAGCTTGTTTAACGGATGGGGCATTGGCAATTGGATTAAGAGTATTTTGCAGATGGGACTAATGATATTTATACTGTTTATCATCGTATTAATGTGTGTTCCTTGTATATCGCAATGTATGCGACGAATGATGGAAAGAAGTATGAGTGCCGTGTTCCTTTCTCAAGGAACAAAAGAAAAAGGGGGAAATGTGGGAAACTATAAGCTTGAATCCACATGTGGGTCCCATGATAAGTTGTTTGAGATAGAAAGCGGGCTGGAGGATTATAGGTACGCGATGGAATTAGCTTGACTACAGACCCAGTGTCAGACCCGCTGATGGGAAATCACAGAGAATCTGCAAGTCACCAGGAGGAGGAAGAAAGGCGAGAGATATCTCGGCCTTGAGAGCAAAGAAGAAAGGCAGGGATATCTCTCGGCCTTGAGAGCAAACGATAAACAAGAACAAGGAGTTTAGGCACGAAGTACAGAAATAGACTGTTCGTTAAGGAGGTGTCGCAACCCGTATGAAGTAATTGTTGAAGCTTGTTTACAAGAGCATATAAAAGCGCTGTGACTTAAAAATAAAGCTGAAGCTTGCTCTATCACTCACGTTGAGTTGGCTGCTTGCTTTCCTCGCTCGCCGCACTGAGGTACACACCGGACTCCTCCATCCTCCTGCATCACCCACCAAGTGCACCCAGGTCCTCGAGCAAACGCAATCCCACGAGTGGGTTTGCCTCTGCTGGAAGCAGGAATAACCCAGACTGTCTTGCCCAGCATATTTTTTATGTGCACTACAGGGACTCTATCCCCTTCCACAGTACGTAAGGATTCTGATTGGGCAGGGCCAGCTCGCCTGGCAGATCTCCTCGTGTTGACTAACCACGTGGCTTTTGCTAAATGTGTATCCCAGCGTTTAAATGTTCCACCCCCCATTGCTCTCAGTGTCGTCTTTAATAGTCCATTGTATCTTTTGATTTTCCCAGAGGCTGGTGCGTGACAGGGGATGTGATACACCCACTCAGTGCCGTGCTCTTTGGCCCAGCTGTCTATGAGGTTATTTTGGAAATGAGTCCCGTTGTCTGACTCAGTTCTCTCTGGGGTGCCATGTCGCCACAGCACTTGTTTTTCCAGACCCAGGAGAGCGTTCCGGGCAGTGGCGTGGGGGACAGGATATGTTTCCAGCCAGCCAGTGGTTGCTTCTACCATGGTGAGAACATGGCGCTTGCCTTGGCGGGTCTGTGCGAGTGCGATATAGTCAATTTGCCAGGCCTCCCCATATTTATATTTCAGCCATCGTCCCCCACACCACAGAGGCTTTACCTGCTTCGCTTGCTTGATTGCAGCACATGTGTCACATTCGTGGATAACCTGCGCAATAATATCCATGGTCAAGTCCACCCCTCGATCACGAGCCCACCTGTATGTTGCATCTCTCCCTTGATGGCCTGAGGTGTCATGGGCCCGCCGAGCTAGAAATAGTTCACCCTTTTGCTGCCGGTCCAGATCCACCTCAGCCACTTCAATCTTGGCAGCCTGATCCACCTGCTGGTTGTTTCGATGTTCTTCAGTGGCCCGACTCTTGGGGACGTGAGCATCCACATGCCGTACCTTTACAACCAGGTTCTCTACCCGGGCAGCAATATCTTGCCACAATGTGGCAGCCCAGATGGGTTTGCCTCTGCGCTGCCAGTTGCTTTGCTTCTATTGCTGCAGCCAGCCCCACAAGGCATTTGCCACCATCCAGGAGTCAGTATAGAGATAGAGCACTGGCCACTTTTCCCGTTCAGCGATGTCTAAGGCCAGCTGGATGGCCTTTACCTCTGCAAACTGGCTCCATTCACCTTCTCCTTCAGCAGTTTCTGCTACTTGTCGTGAGGTTTGCGGTCTTAACTATAAGGCTTTGAGTGTTAAAAGCTGGGTTTGGACAATAAAAGAGAGGCTTTGGAGGTGAAAAAATGAGGGTTTGTCCCTAAAAAGGAGGAATTTGGACCCTAAAAGTGAAGGCTTGGGATATAAAAATAAGGCTTTGCACAGAAAAGATAGGTTTGGAGCCTCAAAGTGAGGGTTTGGGACCTCTAAATGAGGCTTTGTGCCTTAAAAGTGGGGTTTGGGCCCTGAAATTAAAGGTTTGGAACTTAAAACTGAGGCTTTGAGAGGTTAGTAGAAGGGTTTGGACCCTGAAAGTGAGGGTTTGGGACCTAAAAATGAGGCTTTGACACTAGAAAAGGCAAGTTTGGAGACCAAAAGGGGGGGTTGGGGACCTAAATACAATGCCTTGAGCCCTAAAGGATGGATTTAGATCCTCAGCGTGAGGCTTTGCAACAAATAAATGAGTCTTTGACAGTAAAAAAAGACAGGTCTGGACCCTAACAGTGAGGGTTTGGGACATCTAAATGAGGCACCGAGCGTTGAAAGAGGGGTTAGGACCCTGGAAGTGAGGTTTTGGCTGTTAAAAATGAGGCTTTGATTTTTAAAACAGGGATTTGGACCCTAAAAGTGAGGTTTACTGTCCTACCTATTAAGGCTGTGATGTTAAAAGTGAGGTTTTGGGTGCTTTGAAGTGATTCTTTGGGACCTAAAAAAGAGGGTTTGTCCCTAAAAAAGGAGGGGTTTGGACCCTAAAAGTGAGGTTTGCGGTCCTAACTATAAGGGTTTGAGCGTTAAAAGATGGGTTTGGACAATAAAAGTCAGGCTTTGGCTGTTAAAAATGAGGGTTTGTCCCTAAAAAGGAGGGGTTTGGACCGTGAAAGTGAGGGTTTGGGACTAAAAAATGAGGCTTTGAGTGTTGAAAGACGGGCTTGGGACATAAAACCCTCCCTTTTAGCATTGAATCCAGCCTATTAATGCTCAAACCGTCATTTTTTTCATTCCATTTTTTTAGGTTCAAAGCCTCAGTTTTAGGTCCCAAACCCTCACTTTCAGGGTCCAAACCCCTCTTTCAAGTCCAAAACCCTCATTTTTCTGTTTTCCTAATCCCTGTTTTAAGGGCAAAAGCCTCCTTTTTATATCCCAAACCCTCACTTTCAGGGTCCAAACCCCTCTAATAAGGAATAAAGCCTCATTTTTAGGTGCCAAACCCTCACTTTCAGGGTCCAAACCCCTCTTTTAACTCTCAAAGCCTCATTTAGATGTCCCAAACCCTCACTGTTAGGGTCCAGACCTGTCTTTTTTAATGTCAAAGCCTCATTTATATTTTGAAAAGCCTCACGTTTAGGGTCTAAAACCATCCTTTAGGGCTCAAAGCATTAATTTGGATCCCAAACCCTCACTTTTAGGATCCAAACCCCTCCTTTTTAGGGACAAACCCTCATTTTTAAGTTCCAAAGCCTCCCTTTTATTGTCCAGACCCCTATTTCAACCTCAAGCCCTATAGTTAGGACCGCAAACCTCACTTTTAGGGTCCAAAGCCCCCTTTTAACACTCAAAGCCTCATTTTTAACACCCAAAGCCACACTTCCAATGTCCAAACCCCTCTTTTAACGCTCAGTGCCTCCTCTTTAGGTCCCAAACCCTCACTTTTAGCAGCGGCCCCAGTCCTTTTATGCTCAAACCATCAGTTTTTCTTTCCAAAGCCTCACGTTTTAGACTCCAAACCCCTCATTTAAGGCTAAAAGTCTCATCTTTTGGTCCCAGACCCTCACTTTCAGGGTCCAAACCCCTCTTTTAAGGCTAAAAGCCTCAGTTTTTCATTCCAAATCTTCAGTTTTAGGGTCCAAACCCCTACTTTTAAGGGACAAACCCTCATTTTTAGGTCCCAAACCCTCACTTCTAGCATCGAATCTGGTCTTCTAATGCTCAAACAGTCATATTTTCATTCCAAACCGTGAGTTTCAGAGTCCAAACCCCTGTTTTAAGGCTCAAAGCCTCCTTCTTAACACCCAAATCCTCACTTTCAGGGTTCAAATCCCTCTTTTAACTCTCAAAGCCTCAGTTTTCAGTTCCAAACCTTCACTCTCAAGGTCCAAACCCCACTTTTAAGGCTCAAGGCTGCATTTAGAGCTCCCAAACCCTCACTGTCAGGGTCCAAACCTGTCTTTTTTACTGTCAAAGCCTCATTTGTATGTCACAAAGCCTCACGTTTAGGGTCTAAATCCATTGTTTGAGGCTCAAAGCATCATTTTTAGGTCCCAAACCCTCCCTTTCAGGGTCCAAACCCCTTTATTAAGGCTCAAAGCCTCATTTTTAACAGCCAAACCCTCACTTCTAGGAACCAAAGCCCTTGTTTAACAGCCAAATCCTCATTTGTAACACCCAACGACTCACTTTCAGCGTCCAAACCCCTATTTTAACACTCATTGCCTCCTTTTTAGGTCCCAAACCGTGAGTTTCAGGGTTCACGCAGGAGGAGCAGAAGGGGCCGGGGAGCAGGACGGAGGCCCCGAGAGCAGCAGGGCCAGCCGAGCGGGGGATACAGGCGGGAGAGAGGGGACAGGCTGCAGCACAGAGGGGAACCAGGTGGCCAGGACACGGCGACAGAGGAAGGAGAAGGCCAGGGAGCGGGAGAGAGGTGTAGGGAAAGGAAAACATAGCATCAGGCTGTAGGACAGACAGGGAGGAGTTAGAAAATACAGGCAGGGAGTCAGACAGAGAAAGAAAGAAAAAGGAAGAGCAAAAGTGAAGGGAACTGGGGAGAGAGCAAGAATGGTAATTCTGGGCAACTGCCCCAGTTGTTGATCAATGCCCAGCGACTGCGTTACTGGGAACAAGAAATGTGCTGCCTGCAAAAGCCCTGCCCTGGGCCCAATCCTGCACCCTGATATGGGTGACGAGCATCGCCTTGCAGAGTGGCCAGGGCTGGGGAAAAGTAACCGAGCTGAGGGGGAAAAAATCACCCAGCTGGTTTTTTGTTGGTTTGCTTGTTGGTTTTGCTTCTAAAAATCCCTGAGGCTTTTCACCATTAGCAATAGCGTGCAGCAGCTGTGCTGAGTCAGCATTATTTCAAGGTCTGATTTTAAATCTTTGCTTCTCACACCCTCCACAGGCTCTTGCCAGTCGTTCTTGTTTCTTTCTCTCTCCGCTTCCTCCAAGTGCCTGCTTTGCTCTCCAGGCTGCCAAATTATCTCCCCTCCGCCAGCACCTCCCCGTACTCAGCTCTTGCAGGAGGGACTCAGTGCGTCGCTCCAGCTCGCTCGTGCCTTCGTGTTTCACTTCAGATCGAACAACTCGCCCCTTGCAGAGCCCTCTGTTCCTCATCTGTTCCCGCTGTTTGGTGGGAAACAGACCCCACAGGGTGAGGCTGTGCTGTAACCAGATCGCAACCAGCTGAGCAACACCACTATCGGCCTGAATCACAGCCCTTTGGGCTGGCGAGCTAATAAAGCGCGGCTTAGCCATTCTAATGCACCGTGCTGGTATAAACAGAGAGTGCCATGAGCTGTGGGAAATGCACCCCAGCGTCTGCACCCACTGATGGCACCTACCCCTTGGATGCAAAGGGGTGGCAGCTTGGGCTTCTGCCCAGGCACGCTGACACTGAGCTCTGAACCCATGCTTCACTTCAGCCTCAGGTGAGCGCGTAACGGTCCCTGGGGCCGGAGGAACGGCTCCTTACTGCAACGCTCAGCCTGGCTCACAAGTCAGCTAACAAGCCCCAGTGCTGCAGGGGACAGCTGGCAGTATTTATTGTGCGCTCCTAACCTGATCCTATTGAGAGCCTCGCGTGACCACATCTCGCATCAAACTTGCCCAGAGTATGAAAACTTGCACGGAATTTTTTCCTGCTTCATCACTTTGCTGCAGCTCAGTATTGATTCAGGTATCGCTTTGTGCCTGCTGAGGAAGCAAGTTCTGTGAGGCTGCCCTGAGGGGGCTGCATGGGGGTACCAGACCCCACAGAGGCTGCATTTAACCTCTTTTAAGACTATCAACAGGTTGCACTTCCCGAGAGAGATGAGCAGCCTCCCTCCCAGGCAGGGCTTTGGAGAGGGGACGAAGGGAGAGAGGGGCCTGGGCCATGCCAACACCCCCAGGGCCTGCGAGGCCCCCCCAATCTCTCCCCAGGACAGCTGCTCTCGGTGGCTGAGCCCCCGGCGGGGTCTGGGCAGGTGGAGGTGCTGTGGGAGCGTGACAGTGACAGGCCTGGACACTGAGAGCGCCGCTGACCGTGCTGTATTTCAGCCGCTTGCTTGGAAAAGGGCAGCCGCTCACCCTCCCTGAGCTGCCGGCAGGGCTTTGGTTTTCATCCCTGACAGCTCTGGATATTAAGGGCATCAGCAAATAGAAAGCTCCGGGAAGGGAATGGTTATAAAGGGGAAAAGGAGAACAAACACATTGGCAGTGAGAGTATCCCTGCATGAAGGGCAGTGCACGCTCCGAGCTTGAGGGGGAAGGAAAACTTTGGGGCTAAGATGTGGCTTATGGCACAGCAGTCCTCAAAGAAATGCAGCTGTGTTGCGCAGGCTTTACTACTCGACGTACACAGATATTTGTATAGTAAGAAAGCAGCTGAGACACAGTCCAGGGATGTAGCTTCTGCTGCACAGCACTACATCCGGGGCTCTCTTACGGTGGCCACCGCGGTGACAACGTGGCATCAGCAAATCTGCGCTTAATCGGATCTGTGCTCCCCAGCCCCACGGGAGTGTGCCGCACCAGAGGTTAATAATGGGGAAACCTCAAAACATCCCGCCCAAGGGAAAGCTGCAAACCTTGAAGTCCTTCAGGCCGGAGTGTCTCAATAGCCCTTTGATTTCCTGTTGTAAAGGGCTTCCCAGTGTTATAAGCTTTTAGTTTTCCTCCAAATGAAAAGCAGTTCAAAACCGTAAAGGGCTGAGCTGACTTGATCCCACATGCAGACCTTCACACCTCCCAGCAACCTTAAAACTCCCCGGGTCCAGATCTCCCCCTGCCGGAATTACCTCTTACCTACTTGGCCCTTAACCTTGGCGGTCCTGGCCGGTTTTCTCAGCCCGCTACACGAAACTACATTTTGTCATCATTTTCTGACATCAGCACGTTGTCTGTTGTTTCGGTCACATTAATGATTGCCGAGGGACTAAAACACAGGTCGACAGATACGCTGATTCGTACACTCCATGTCCCCAGAATATAACAACGTCCCTGGTTGATTAAGTTCATCACTTTGGTTACAGCATGACTATTAGCGATACTTGATGGCGTGACTTGGTTTCCTGTCCCTTTGCTCCTTAAGCTCAGGGGTTAAGCTAGCCTGAGAGTGCTGTAGGAAAGCATCAGCCTTTAGGCAACGTTGAGAGTAGCTTTTCAGAATGAAGCTACAGTATTTAGCGGCAAAGAACAAGCCAATAAAATTATTGAAAGATTTCTGAGCCCTTAGGTGACTGCCAGCCTTCTTTTTAAGCTAGCTCCAAATGTCACGCTTATTGAGCTGACCTTACACTTTGTGAGTTAACTGATGGATGTATCAGGTCAGCTGTTCGTTATCGCTAACGAAAAAACATTTTGTCAAATACTTGATCAGCAGGGGGTGAATTTGATCTGGTGCTTGTATAAAAGACTCACCGCACGTGCATGGCATAACCTGAAGACAGCATGTTGATCCAAGTCTTGTGGCACATACCAAAGTATTTAGGTTTTTAAATAATCAGGAAATCTGGAAATACAAGTGCAAATTATGAGAAGCAGATGGTTTTGTTTCCTTTTGAGGAATAATGGCACGGGCGTTGTCCTCTGGAATAAAGAGAACTACTTCACGGGATAAGAAATGTGTTTGTGCAGATGTGAACAAAAATCAATCAACAACCCACTGCTGGGGGTGTGTGTGTGTGTATTTCCCCCCAACAGAGACATGGAAGGCTAGCAATTTAGTACAGTGTGACAATGAAGTATTTTAAGCTGTAATAAAGAAAACCCATTAACCTCAAAAATTTAATTTTTTTTTAGAGCCAGTAGCCAAGGAGCAGCCAAACGTAATTACTTGGTGAAATACTTTGTGCAAAATGGATGTTTGGAATATTGACACGGCAAGAAAATGTGAAAATATGCTTTAGTAAAAAGTAGGCTATTAAAGCGCAGGGGAAAGGGTGTTGAGTGAACAAAGTACATTGCTGTCACAGTCAGTAAACACCATTAAAATTAAACGGCAGGGGAAAGCAAATGGACTATTTTTATCAAATATGAAATTAACCAATAAACTTAATATATGGTATATACACACAAATACAATAATGTTAAAAATCGGAAATGCGGCAGAGTTAAAGGACGGTGAACGTTTCTGTGCACTCGCCTACGTTTGTTCATGCCCTTCACGTAGATGCTACTTAGTGAACAAGAAAAAGGAGGAGGAGTTGTGATTTCCAGATACGTAAAGCTAAAATACAGCTTCCAGCCCCGGTTCCAGAGGACTTGCCGCTGACGTCCTTACACCTAAACCAAGTAAACTTACGTCCTTGCATGACCTAAGCAGTGCCAGACTAAGAGAAATGATTTGGTTTGTAAGCATTTGTGCTTGCAAGCATCTCAAGCAGATTTATTCCACCTGAGTGTGATCCATTCGTGGAACCACAGCCAGAGGAAATGCAATAGCTGACTGACTTTGGCTTTTGACTGACTTGAAGGTCAGAAATATTTCCCTTCAAAAGTTCTCTCACCAATAGGGCCGAAGCAGGAGTTTTACAATACTCAGCTTTTTACTGTCTCTCTAGTATGACTGACGCTTGCTGGACAGGTCCAGTGTTGCCTGACATTGGGAGAGACCCTGTTCTTACTTGGCTTGAATAGAAATGATCAGATATTGAAAGAAACAAGTGGATGATGAATGTACTTGGAACAAACCTAGTAGAGTGTTTCTTATTCAAAGCTGTGATTTGAAATAGCTTTTGCAGCAAGAGCGAAGAGCCTCACGTCAGGTTTGGACCCTAACAGTGAGGGTTTGGGACCACTAAATGAGGCTTTGTGCGTTAAAAGATGGCTTTGGGCTCTAAAACTCAGTGTGGAAAGAGAAAATGACGGTTTGAGCATTAAAAGACCGCATTCGATGCCAACAGTAAAGGTTTGGGATATAAAAAGGAGGCTTGGATAATAAAAATGAGGTTTTAGTACCTAAATGTGAGGGCTTGGGGCTTTAAAGGAGGCACTGAGCATTAAAAAAGGGGTTTGGGCCCCTCTTGGCTGTTAAAAATGAGACTTTGAGGATTAATCAAGGGGTTTGGACTGAAACGCACGGTTTGAGCATTAATAGAGCAGATTTGATGCTAAATGGGAGGCTTTGGGACCTAAAAAGGAGGCCACTGAGTATTAAGAGGGGTTTGGACCCTGCAAGTGAGGCTTTGGGACCTAAAACTGAGGCTTTGCAGGTGAAAACAGGGCTTTGGACAGTAAAAATGAGGTTTTGGCACTTCAAAGTGAGCTTTTGGATGCTACAAGTGAGGCTTTGGGCCTTTAAAGGAGGCACTGAGCGTTAAAAGAGGGGTTTGGATGCTTGGAGTGTGGCTTTGGGTGGTAAAAATGAGGCTGTGAGCTTTAAAACTGGGGTTTGGACCCTAAAAGTGAGGGCTTGGGACCTAAGAATGAGGGTTTGACCCTAAAAAAGACAGGTTTGGACCTGAAAAGTGAGGGTTTGGCACCTAAAAATGAGGCTTTATTCCTTACTAGAGGGGTTTGGACCCTGAAAGTGAGGGTTTGGGATATGAAAAGGAGGCTTTTAGACTTAAAACAGGGATTTGGAACACCAAAAATGAGGGTTTGGGACTTAAAATAAGGCTTTGAGCCTTAAAAGACAGGTTTGGACCGTGATAGTGAGGCTTTGGGATACAAAAATGAGGCTTTGAGGGTGAAAATAGAGCTTTGGATCTAAAAAATGAGGTTTTGGCACCTAGAAGTGAGGCTTTGGGACTTTAAAAGTAGGCATTGGGCATTAAAAGAGGGGTTTGGACCATGAAAGTGAGGCTTCGAGTGATAAAAATGAGGCTTTGAACCCAAAAGACAGGTTTGGACCGTCAATGTGAGGGTTTGGGAGTTAAAAATGAAGCTTTGAGCCTTAAAACAGGGGTTTGGAACCAAAAAAATGAGGCTTTGGGACCTAAAATAAGGCTTTGGGCCTTAAAAGAGGTGTTTCGATCCTGAAAGTGAGGGTTTGGGATCTACAAATGAGGGTTTGCAGTTGAAAATAGGGCTTTGGACATTACAAATGAGGTTTTGATACCTAAAAGTGAGGTTTTAATGCTTAATAGAGCAGTTTGGACCCTGAAAGTGGCGGTTTAGAAAGGAAAACTGAGGCTTTGAGCCTTAAAAGAGGGGTTTGGAACTCAAAAAATGAGGGGCGGCAGGACCCCAGAAGCAGAGGCTGTGGGACCCCATAAGCAGAGGCTGCAAGGTTTAAAACGGGTTTAGACACTGAAAGTGAGGCTTTGAGCATAAAAAGAGGGGTTTGGACCCTGAACATGAGGGTTTGGGATCTAAAAATGAGGCTTTGCCGGTGGAAATAGGGCTTTGGACATAAAAAATGAGGTCTTGGCTCCTAAAAGTGAGCTCAGGTTTGGGTGCTAAAAGTGAAACTTTGGCACCTAGAAATGAGGCTTTGAGTGTTAAAAGGGGGGGTTTGAAACCTGAATGTGAGGGTCTGGCACATAAAAATGAGGCTTTGAGCCTTAAACAAGGGGGTTTGACTCTAAAACGTACCGTTTGGAAGGAAAAAAATCATGATTTGAGCATTAATAGACAGGATTCGATGCTAGAAGGGAGGGTTTTATGTGCCAAGCCCGTCTTTCAACACTCAAAGCCTCATTTTTTCAGTCCCAAACCCTCACTTTCAAGGTCGAAACCCCTCATTTAAGGCACAAAGCCTCCTTTTTTAACAGCCAAACCCTGTCTTGTGGGTCCAAACCCCACTTTTAAGGCACAAAGCCTCATTTAGGAGTCCCAAACCCTCACTTTTAGGACCCAAAGCCCTCTTAACACAGCTAAAGCCTCCATTTCAGCATCAAAACCCCTCTTTTAGCGCTCAGTGCTTCATTTTTAGGTGCCAAACCAACCCTCACTTTTAGCATCAAACCGACTATATTATTGCTCAAACTATAGATTTTTTGTTGCAAATCATGAGTTTTAGAGTGCAAACCCCTCTTTTAAATCTAAAAGACTCATTTAGATGTCCCAAACCCTCACTGTTAGGGTCCAGACCTGTCTTTTTTACTGTCAAAACCTCATTTATATCTTGCAAAGCCTCACATTTAGGGTCTAAATCATCGTTTAGGGCTCAAAGCATCATTTTTTGGTCCCAAACCCTCACTTTTACGACCCAAACCCCACCTTTTTAGGGACAACCCCTCATTTTTAAGTTCAAAAGCCTCCATTTTATTGTCCAGACCCCTCTTTTAAAGCTCAAAGGCTCATTTTTAACAGCCAAACCCTCACTTTCAGGGTTCAAAGCCTTCTTTTAACTCTCAAAGCCTCAGTTTTTAGGTCCAAACCTTCACTTCACGCATCCAAACCCCACTTTTCAGGCACAAAGCCTCATTCAGAGGTCCCAAACCCATCCTTTTCATGGACTAACCCTCATTTTAAAATTCCAAACCCTCCCTTTCGTTGTCCAAACCTTTATTTTAACGCTCAAAGCCTCATTTCCAGGTCCCAAAGACTCACTTTAAAGCACCCAAACTCCTCTTTTAACATCAAAGCCTTACAGTTAGGACTGCAAACCTCACTTTTAGGGTCCAAACCCCTCTTTTAACGCTCAAAGCCTCATTTGTAACAGCCAAACCCCCCCTTTCAGGGTTCAAATTCCTCTTTTAAAAGTCAAAGCCTCAGTTTTAACACCCGAAGCCGCACTTCCAGCATCCAAACCCCACCTGTAACGCTCAGTGCCTCCTCTTTAGCTCCCAAACCCTCACTTTTAGCATCGACTCCGGTCCTTTCATGCTCTAACCAGCATTTTTTCTTTGAAAACCGTGCCTTTTAGAATCCAAACCCCTCGTATAAGGCTAAAAGCCTCATCTATAGGCCCCAACCCTCACTTTCAGGGTCCAAACCCCACTTTTAAAGCTAAAAGCCTCCGCGTTAAATTCCAAAACTTCACTTCTAGGGCCTGTGGTTTGCCCGGCAGCTCAGCCCCACACAGTCGCTCGCCCCCTCCCCACCGGTAGATGGGGGAGGGAATCAGAAGGGTAACGCTCGTGGGTTGGGATAAAAACAGTTTCATAAATGAAAGTAAAAAACAACAACAGAAATGCAATGGAAAGGAGAACAACGAGAGGCGCAAAGCCCCGCGGTGTGGGGGGAAAGGGGTGGGAAGGGGGGGGGGGGGGGCGGGAGAGGGGGAACGAACCGCCGGAACAAACCCCACGCGCCGCAGCCGCTCCCCCACCGCCGACCCGCCGCCGCGCCGCTCCCGAGCCGCAACTGCCCCCCCCACCCCCCTTAATATCCTGGTCGTGGTGTCACGTGGTATGGAGTGAACCTGCCACTGGCCAGTCGGGGTCAGCCGCCCCCACCGCGGCCCCGCCCCTCCCAGCCCCCCCCCCCCCCCGCGGCAGAGCGCGGGAAGCCGGAAAGGCAGCCGCCCCCCACGGTGAGGAGAATTAACCCCTTCTCAGCCAAAACCACCACAGCCGCCTCCCCCTATTCCACACCGCTCACGCCATGCCCAGGTCCCATACCTGGGCTGCTGCACGCCGAGTCAGGCACCGTTCCGTCACTGCTGCACTCTGCTTGTGTCGCAGTTTATCGTCCATGGCTTGGGAGGCTCGTACTCTGATATCATGGATACAACACAGAGGTGACACACAGTATTATATAGCAGTTCGCATTGCCCCATTCAGTTCATTGCCTGTTTTCGCCCAAAATCAAACCCCCTTGAGGCACACATCGGACTTCTCCGTCCTCCCGCATCACCCACCAAGTGCACCCAGGTCCTCGAGCAAAAGCAATCCCATGAATGGCTTTGCCTTTGCCTGAGGCAGGGAGGACCCAGACTGTGTTGCCCAGCGTACTTTTTGCGTGCGCTACAGGGACTCCATCCCCTCCCACAGCATGTAGGATTTCTGACTGGGCAGGGCCAGCTCGCCTGGCAGATCCCCTCGTGTTGACTAACCACGTGGCTTTTGCCAAATGTGCATCCCAGGGCCTGAATGTCCCACCCCCCCTTGCTCTCAGCGTAGTTTTTAACAGTCCATTGTACCGCTCCATTTTCCCAGAGGCTGGTGCGTGACAGGGGGTGTGATACACCCACTCAGTGCCGTGCTCTTTGGCCCAGGTGTCTATGAGGTTGTTTCGGAAATGAGTCCGTTGTCTGACCACTCTCTGGGGTGCCACGTCACCTCAGGACTTGTTTTTCCAGACCCAGAATGGTGTCTGGGCAGGGGTGGGGGGGATGGGATATGTTTCCAGCCAGCCGGTCCTTGCATCCACCATTGTAAGCACATGGCGCTTACAATGAACAGGGCGTGTTGCTTTTCATCTTCCAACAGTTTGTTATACAGTGGGGCCTCTTCAGCACGTGGCACCCCCTCCTCTGGGGATATTCCAAAGTCTTTGCCTTCTGGCCAGCCCATGGTCACTTCCAAGACTCCTGGGCCACTGGGGTTCCCTACTCGAGCCCGCTGGGTGATCAGTGCGACCCATTTACTCCATGTCGCATCACTTTGTGCTAATCCCACCTGGCACTGCTTGTGGTTCTCCCGAGTGCGGGGGGCTTTGAAGAGCTCTTGGCGCACAACGGGCACCCAGCCTCTGTTCGCACCATACCCGATCGTCGCTCATGGGCTCTTCCCTGAGCCCCTCTGACCGTACGCCGGCAGCGTGGCGTTATAACCTTGCCAGGCGCTCTCCAGCACTCCCTGACCATGATCACCAGAGACCTCTCTCTAACAAACCATCAAGTGCCTCCTCTTCATAAGCGAGCCACCAAATGCACACACAAGCACTGCTCTCTGCCAGGAGAGCCCTCACTAGCAGTTTAAATTAGCAATCAAGACTGGCAAGCACACTTGACAGCAACACTCAGTTCCAGGGTGACAAGACACGTAGATAAAATCTAGCCACTGCTTCACACCAGGAAAGTGATAAATGCCGGTTACGCTGACATGGATGTTAATAACGGGAGATAAAGGAACTGACCAGCCTCCAGCTGCGTATTAGTGACAGCTGCTTCCAGCTGGTTCTTTGACTCAAGGCTTACCTGGACCACGGAACTGCTGGATCCTGCGGAGATGAGCACGCCGTTCTCGTCCTTTCGGAAGCTCCTCTGAGACCAATAGGCTGGATCAGAAGCAAAGGCTTTCCTGTGCCCTGGATTCCTAGGGTCACACACGCCTGTGCTGCCGCTGTTCACAGAAGTCACACACCTGCTTCCCGCATCCTTCTCTCCCTGCCTATTAACATTACAATTGCAGCGTCAAACTACCAGCAATCAGGCTTTCACTAATAAGTCATGGTCTAGTCTGGGTTTAAACCAAGTTCAACAGCAAGGCACACCACACCGATGGCTGCTGTGGGATAAGCCTGCTCTTGAACCACGCCGGGTGATGCACGGCCCAGGAGTGAGTGACCTGAACCAACAGGCACGTCAGGAACCGTCACCTGCATTTTTCCCTCTACCTCACGTATGGGTCACCCACAAAGCACAGTGCATAGGAAAACGCTTTTTATTTGAGGAACAGCTGTAATTCAGAAGGAACCGCAGAACATTTCTCTCCGAGCATCTCAAAGGCACTCATTATCGTGACTGCTTTGGTGAGAACAGCATTCCTGCGATGGAAACCTGCAAGTTTTGCACAGAAGACAAAAGTACCAACAACATAAGAAACAAATGCTATCTTACTACGAGAAATTCTATTCTTTCATTGCATTTTCCGACTGGCCTAGGCTAAGAGGTTACAAGCATTGCCTAACAACTCACAAGAGACTATGGGTTGGCTCCTGCCTGGAGCTTGCTTCTTCCTCACCAGAAGCTATTTATGGTTGGTTACATGGGAAGGGATGAATTGCAGCAAATAAATGGAGTGTGCTGACAACCCTGAGAGTCATCTTCCATGAGAAGAAGTTCTGATGGGGGATTAAACTACTTTTAGTTATCTGCGGCCTTATTTGCACGCCGGGCATGTCCTTATAGTACGATCTGCCCAAGGTCTTGGTCTTTTCTCATGGCAAAAGGACAGTAGAGAAGGACAGTAACTGACCTTCATTGCCCTCAAGTCCAAATATACCAGAACTGAGGTTGATTTGGCCACACCACCTGTAGGAAAATCATCTGACATCTACTGGCCTCTTTCCTGCTCTTTATCGTTCTGCCTATTTTTAAGTAAAAGAGGCAGAAACAAAGCAGAAAGGTGTCAGCAAGTGGGAAGAGATCACTATTTGATCACACAATCAAGTCTAGCAAGATGTGTACACCAATAGCTTGATGGTAATCATTGTTTTAGTTTCAGCTCTCTTAAATTCTCTAAACATATTTACCATAATATAAATATATGTATTTTGCATAACAAACATTATCATAGCAGAAAAACTCTCTCTCAGCTGGGTTTCTGCTCATTTCCTACCCATAACTCTCTAACTTTGGCCAACACACGACTGCTGAACGGTGCCCTTGGATGCACATTTCCTGCATTAGCTGGCTTTGTTACTGTCGAGAATGGCTTTGGTCTTGCAGCTGTAAAGCACGAGGGAAAAACGATCAGCCTTGTGCAATCAAAGTGATGGTTAGTTGTGCGTTATATTCCCCCCCTAAAAATTACCTTCTCTTGGTCCGGACGAAGGCAGATGGTAAGGCTTGGCTCTCTCTACAGCCAGCTGCCTCTGACCTCTAGGAAGGGTCTTGCCGTGCTGGGCTGAGAGAGAATTTCTGGCAACTGCTCTCTGTCTCCAGCGAGGAGCACGATCATTCTGGTGAACAAAAAGCGTAAAGCAAGAAGTTTCACCCTGTATATTTAGCCAAGTGGAAGGAAGACTAGAATAATAGCAGAACCTACAACTTTAAGGTAAAACCATGCCGGCACCCTGCAGAACCTCATTCTGACACACTTGTCAGCACCCACAAGTTTCACGTGGCTGACAAAACAGCAGCCTTTCCCTTGTTTTTCCTGAAACGCCACTGCCCCAGGTGACTGAATCTCCAGGGCAGCGGCGGGTTACGTTGGACAAGAGGAAGTAAGGATTAAAATGAGGAAGAGAAAGCTACCTACACACCCCTTCCCCCTGGATGGAAGCTTTCAAATGCAGGACCTCAACCTTCCAGAACCACCCCATAAGTTTGCTTCCCTGGAGAACTATGGTTCCGGAAAGCAGCACATGGATCACAGAACCACAACAGAAGTTCACATAACACAGAATTTGATATGGCTACTTTGAGATACAGAAGTTAGGTAAGAATTTCTGTCCAAAAAGTGGTAAAATGAAAGCTGTGGAATTGCAGACCTCACGCTATAACTTGAGGAAATAATAAAAACATCAACCCATGATGCAAATGTTGCCTGTGGGTTGGCACCCAGAGCTGCGTGTGAGATACAGGAGATGACATACAACACACTCTTCATTCCACAGTGACCCAAACAACTTCCAATCATCCGAACCCTACATAACGTACGTCGCTGAATATCTGAATGGTAAGAGTGGCTGACAGGAGATACTTATTTAATCCTTAGACACAAACAAACTGTTCGAAGTGGAGTCAACAACAGCCTGGAACACAGAATTTCCAACTGCACGGGGTAGCTCTGGAGTAGTGACACATTCTGTTCAACTTTTAGGTTCAGCTGTAACGTAAGGTGCAGAGGCTTATTGCAAGTATTTCAAAGAAGGGTGTGATAAAGAAAGCAGGATTCTTACTGAGCGCTGTTAAACCGGTCAGTAACCCCTGAGAGAAACTGGCACACTCGGCAGGACTTTTACGCTTACCATGAGATGAACGTTCGTCGCCTGGTTCAGCCGTGCTGCTGCCATACAGTTGGCACGCTGCAGTTGCCGGGCTAAAAGAATTTCATGAATCCGTAAAAATTTCTCCAAACACTTCTATGAGAAATAACACATTTTAAAACATATATCATGATCCTGCCTCTTCTCTTGGCAAAGAAGGGATTCAGATTTTCCTCTTGCCCACACTTACTTGTTCAGAGTCTGTGAAAGGCAGCCTCAGGAAGTCTCTCACTAGTCCCATCTCCCGACAGATGTCATACATGTCTTTTAATAGCTCTTCCTCCTTTAACTGAGCGGCGTCTTCCTGCAGCAGAGCCCAAGCCTCCGCCATGCACCTGTAGTTAATTTTTTGAGATGTAAAGGTGTATTAATAGTATAACTAAAAAGATGCCCCACAGTTATTGTGCTCAAAGTTTAAAGGAAATTTAGGGGATTGTGATTTCTAGTGTTTGTTCTCCACCTTTCACAGTATTTCAATGCCAAAATGGTGGCAGATATTTCTTTACCTATTGGACAACAGCACAGTGAGGAAAAGTCGCTCTTCACAACTGCTTGCGAATGGTGGCTTCATCACCTGCATGTATCTGAGGGCTCGCCCATGCTCTCCTTGGCACATGAGGGACCGAAGAATTCGCACGTGTTGCCACGACACAGGTTTGGTTGTAGCTGGGTGAAAGAGCAGGGCCAGGGAATTCTGCAGAAGGTGGAGATCAGGTTTACTAAGATCACAGAATCCCAGGTTGGAAGGGACCTCAGCAATCATCTAGCCCAACCTTTCTGGGAAGAGCCCAGTCTAGACAAGATGGCCCAGCACCCTGTCCAGACAACTCTTGACGGTGTCCAACGTGGCCAAGTCAACCACGTCCCTGGGGAGATTATTCCAACGGTGACTGTCCTCAGTGTGAAAAATTTCCCTCTGGTGGCCAGTCGGAATCTCCCCAAGAGCAACCTGTGTCCATCCCCCTTGTCCTCTCTATGGGACTCCGTGTAAAAAGGGAGTCTCCACCTTCTTTGTAGCTACCCCCTAAGTCCTGGTACATGGGGATGAGATCCCCTCTGAGCCTCCTTTTCTCAAGGCTGAACAAACCCAGCTCTCCCAGCCCATCCTCGTATGGCAGCTTCCCAGTCCTCTGATCATCCTGGTGGCCCCTCTCTGGGCCCCTTCCAGCCTGGCCACAGCCTGTTTGTATAGAGGGGATCAGACTGGACACACAAGCACACAACAAAACTGTTCAAAAGTTTCTTCAGTAGGGGTGAATGTCCCTGATACCGGACAGGTAAATATAAATTCTTTACTATTTGCAGGAAAAAAAAATCAGTTAGCCATACAGAAAAAAACCAGAGTCTTTTAAAAGGAGTGATTCACACTCGGCTAGGGTAACCAAATCCCCATAGGCAAACATCACTTCTTATAAATACAAGTTATTCTCCCAGACAGGTTGTATTAAAATTGTGACAGGCAAAGAGCAACCCTCAGCATCAGAAGGAACATGAATTAGATTGAAGAGTCACTTTTGCGGTCTTCTGTCTCAAATCTTGCTGCCAGGATGGTCATTTGACTATTTAAAGTACCCAAACCACTGCTTTTGAGAAAGCGCTCGACTGCTCTGCTGAGAACAACCTGAACAGACGGCTTTGGCAATTCACATCTCAAGCATTATTAACGCTGACTTCTTCATTGTCTTAATCCATTTCCTCTCAACGCAATTAAAACCAAACTGCAGATCATCACGTATTGCTGAAGGTGCTGCTGAAGCAGGATTACAAAAGAAGCTTCCCATGTTTTATCACCTGTTATTAGCTAAGCACCAGGGTTTTAAAGTCATTTGCTAGATCATAGCCTTGCACTACAACGTATGCCTAACTAAACTGTCACATGCTTACTTCATAGTCCTTGTGGTCTAGAAGCCAAAATCCTTGGATAAGCTTAACAAGGCCCGAAGGGATGGCAAAGGCAGCTGCGAAGGAGTCGACTGAAGGTTCTGTTTTGTTCGGAAAGGAATGTATGATGTCCAGCAGCAAGTAAATTGTCTGATATCAAGTATCTAATTAAGGCTAATAAATTTGCAAGACCAACAATTTATCACATGAAATAATATTATTCCTATGATTAATATAATAGGAATAAATAATAAAAGGAAATAAGAATATCATAGTGGTAGGACGCAGAAAATACTCATGTATTAGTCTTGCCGTTTTATGCTGTTGCAACCTGAAGATAGTCAGGCCCTAACAACAAAATTGCATTCTGAATAAATAACCAGAAAGACAGACTCTCTGATTTCTCTAAGGCATTCAGAAAGGTTGCCTTTCGATATTTAAACAGTTCTGTTGGAAACTCAGGCTCCCTCTTTAGTCACTGCAGCCACCAGCTGGACATTCAAAACACGAGAACGGCCAATGCTTGATTATTAAAGCAAACAAATTCTACAGTTGGTTTCTTCCCTCCTTTCCAGCGTATATAAAACAAGTGAAATTCGGGTGTCCTTACAGCACAGCTTAGCTCTGAATGATTAAAACTGGATTTAAACCAGTATGTGGATCACTCATCGGCAGTGTCACTTTCTCTTTCTGACAGCTGGTTTGGGGGGTCTATTCTCATCAGAGAGCTCCGGGGTGCAACAGCTTTAAAGCCCCTGCTCTCTAGGCTCCCCTCTCAGCTCAGGCAACAAACAACCAAAGCAACACAGTGTATTTCGGCAGCTTAAAAATTCAGTTTCTGCCCAATGGCTTTTCCCTTCTCTCTCTCTATTATTCTGTGTGCCTGCACTTGTAACAGCACAAAAGCAAGCCCTCTTAGCTGTGCTGGAAAATGGATGATTTCAGCAACATCAGGTCCTGGTAAAGCGCTGTCAGAAATCCTTTTGCTCTGAAGCAGCACATTCTAGTGCAGCGCTTGAGGAAGCAGCTGTTTGCTACAACTATGGGTGCTTCAAAAATGAAAAACAGTTTACATTTTGAGAAAATCTAGGGGAGCTTTCTACCTTTAACATTGCTTAGTAGACCTGTTTTCTCACATCAGAAAAGACTTTGCAACAAAACATTTTAAAAATTCCTAAAAAATCCACAGTACAAAGAAATCAAACAATGCTTCTGTCTGCGACTTAATTCTTAACTACACGTGTTCATCCGCAGTGTGTTTGAAGCACAAATTAGAAAATGCATTGAACACGTAGGTGACAGACATTTCAGACCCCTGATGCGCGTATACTGGAGGTGTAACAGAAATAACTCCAAGGGATACGATTGCATGTTTGTGGCTTTCTTCAACACCTTCTAGCAAATAGAGCTCCAGCAGTGCCTGGAATGAAAAGGTAGAAGCTTTTTAAAACTCCTCTCTTTGAGAAATCATTGGCTTTGGGGGAGGGCTGGGCTGGGGCTGGGGTTTGTTGTGGCTGTTGTTGTTGCCTTCAGCGAACACAACACTCACCCGTAAACTAGGAGGTGGGTATTTCCCCGTTCCTCCTTCATCTCTCTGCCACAACTTCTCAACTCGGTCTCCTAACTGGGAAACCATGCCATCGACCATCAGGCAGTCAGAGTCCCATTTTCTTCTGGAACAAAACCTAGCGAGGATTTGCACAGAGGAAAACACTAATTCTGGCCTCTCAGTGTCACAGATTTCCTCCAGCCAAAACAAACCCAGCTAAAGCTCCCACGACTCCAAGAAAGGAACAAACAGACAAAGGCATGATCGTGACTTGAAATAGACTGGAAAGAAATTTCGGAGTCAGGTGAAAGGTGCTCATTAGATCCTAGTGAATTATTAAAGGAGCTCCAAATAGGAATCCAAAAAGCTCCCTTATTAAGGGGAAAGTTGCAGCGACCTTTTAGTTTTCAGGTTTTCTTTTGTGCCGCATTACTTGTAATACAAGGGCAGTGTGAGCAAAGCTAACCCAAACCCCACGCCTCCAGTGGGAGCGTTCCCACACACAGCGGTGAGACCACAGCACGGAAATGTCAGGCTTTGGTCTCAGCACCTCGCTTTTGTTACTGAAAAACAGTCACGGTCAGAAAGCTGAGCCCACAGCTGAATTCTGGTATCACCTGAAGCAGCACGTTTGTGCCTCTGCACATGCCATCACAGTGACGGAGGGCTGGCCTGTTAAACACGGCATTGCTCAGAAGCCCATCGCAGGCTCCTGCGGGCTGCGACGCCAGCCTTTCATTTCCCGAGGAGGACGAGCAGAAGCAGCACGCTGGAGGTGGTGCTTCTAAGGAGCCCGTGAGCCTGTACGAGAGTTACCTGAGAAGGACGCGCAGGAAGAGGAGCTTGAAAGCCAACGCCTGACATAGAGCAGCTTCCACCTGGGCTCCTCCTGCTGCACCTTGTTCACAGTGCCACGGCCACGGCTACTTGAGGACTTTCTTTAGGTTACAGAACAGTTGCCAAAGAAAAATCTGTTCTCACCTAACCCAAGGCACATCACCATTATGCTCGTGAGCCAGCCCAGGAACGGCAGTTCCCGTGAGGAAGGCACTTTTATCCAGTAGCCAGGAGCGCGCTGGCTGTGCCAGCTGCATGTGACTCTGCCCATCTCCTTCAATGACACCGCAGTGCTTGGGAGTAGGAGATTTGGGCCAGTCCCCTTATCGCCATCTATCACTGGTCATTGAGAGAGATTATTTTTGCTTTGTTTTTTGGTTTTTTTTTCTAAAACATGCTTTCTTCTGTGTCCAGAACAATTGCTCTGCAAAGGCCGTGCCTTGCTGACCTGGCCGTGACTGATCCTGTCCTCACCACACGACCTTTTCCAGTGGTAACAAATGACACAGAATTGCCAATGAATTACGTGCACGTCAAAACAATGATGACACCAACAAAGGGCACTAAGCAGAGGTATATATCAACATTTCAACACAGGAAAGGAACCTCTCTGTTCAGCAGGACACACGCATCACTCCAGTCAAGAGTGTTGCCAGCAAACGCATGAAGCATAGCAAATACAGCTGCTGATGGAAAAGCCACTTGCTGCCGCTTCTGAATTTGCAGCGGAACTGCTCTAGAGCTTTCCTGCACGTCCTACCTTGATAAACGCTCCAGTTTCTGTCGATGACCAGCGTAGTAGCTCCGAATCAGAGGATAATTGTAGAAAGGTCTAGAGAAACGCATCTCATCACCTACAGGCAATAAATAAGAAGAAAGTTAAAGAAGTCATATCACATTTTCAACCTACAGTTTTTGACTAAAAAGACAGAAGAACACACAAGCTGAGCATCAAAAGCACAGGCCAGCCTCCGACTTTGAAAGAAGCCCATCCTCCTTCTGCCTTTGCTAAAAGAGACCTACGACACAGGAGTCAATTCCTCCTTGTCCTAAGTGCCATTTCAAGCTTACAGGTGATGTAGCATCCAGAACATGTAGTGTCAGCTGAAGTTCACTCTAAAAAAAAACCCCAGTTCTCAAAGGGAATGGGTTTTTAAACATGTCATGTGAACATGCGTAAGACAGTTAAGGCTGACAATAGGATTTATAACCCATCCAAATGATGAACTATTTCCAAGGTGTATTTTTTCCTCAAACAATCCGTAAAAAGTTCAAAACACGCACGTCAGGCTTTTACTGTAAAATCAAGCATTCCCGTGTTGGTGCTTTAGGAGTTACTTATTTACAATCCCAAGGATTTCAAGCTGTGGGCACGAGCAACTCCTTCACTCAGAGGCTTAGTGCTGTTTCTGAGAAACACCCCGGAAAGAAACTGCTTCCATCATTCTACACGACGGAGTTGAAAAAACAGTGAAATCTCAATTTCAGCAGCAGAACTTCAGCATCTGCTGTCACTGAACCGGCACGACTTGGTATTGATGAAGCCTTGACAAAACCATGGGGAAGCACGTGTTCATAGGAAGCACTGACTGCTACAGATGCGTGACAGTTTAGGCTTACCTGAGCCCTCTGGCAGGAGACGGGACCCACAGAACCAGAGGACCACTCGTGCATACAAAGCTGCGAGGCTGGTCACCGCCAGCTTGTTTGTCAAGTCTGCAAAACATGAAAAGAAGCTTAAGAGGACTGTTGGTGTGCAATTTCTTTTGTTTTTTATAAAACTCCCCTCATTGCACTAAAGAGAAAGTAGAAAAATAACACGGTAGGAATCTTTGCCTGTGCATTTTTCACTCCGTATCACTTCCTTCTCTGAAGTAAAAGCCCACAATCACAAGCAACCCCTACAAAGAAGAAGATTCACTAAAGGTTTAATAAAAAAAAGTGAAGTCGGAACTACTAAATCCACTCATGGATAAGGCACCTGTTCTTCACGTAGCAGAGAGGTTTACTCTAGCAAAGGGATTTTCTCTTTTCTCCTCAATATGCCAGGAACAAGTTCTAATAGAAACAGCTACAGAAACTCATGCAACTCACTTCACATGTTACTCATTTAGGCTTCCTCTCTGATTTTAGTAATTTCCAATCCAATATTTGCATGCAATTACGCACTGCTAGCTGACAATCAAAGGGAGTATTTGTCACAGTGCCACATCCCGTTGCTGTAATTTCAAGCCGGGTGCTTGCACAGCTCCTTGCTGAACGCAGCCTCCCCACCCACTCGCACGAGCTCCCCAACAAACTCGTGCCCTGAACTCAACGCGCGTTAAGTGGCAGCCCCAACCCCTCCCATTTAAGCCCCTTCTCCCCGCTACATTTGACTTTCTGCCAATCAGCAAAACCAACAACAGCTCCTCTTTCCACAATTACAGCCCCAGCATCGTTCCAAATCTTCATAAGACACACCAGAGAGTTAGAAATACTGTGACAAACCTTTTCCAGCGAGCTCTTGTGCCTCTGTTAGAAAACAGTTTAAGACTCTGCTAAGGTTGCTCAAAAGCAACTGGTGGTGCTGCAGAGCCTGTAACCTCTCCGGGTCAACGGAGTTGCAGGAGCCGTCAAACAGCGCAACACCTTTTCAAGAACAAGTATGAAATCGTTAGCCTACAGAGCCATTTCAGAGTTTCAAAGTGCACTTCCAGATCTGCGGGCAAGACCATCTACCAGCAGATCACTGAATAAGCTCAACTGGAAAGACTGATTCTAGGTTTGCAGCATGGCTGCACTAGTACTCACAGATTTGCTCAAATGCGCCTTTTGTATAGATCACTCTGCTCCACGTCCAGTCAAGGGCCAACTGTAAATTAGCAGCAGAACTTGGCTGCTCTTTAAAAAGAGAGAACAAAAAAGAAATGAATCAAGAATTCCAAACGAAGAAACCATGCAACATAAAAACCACATAACAAGTCTTACCTTTAGATGTCCAAAGCTTAATGCAGCCAGTCAGAAGCCCTACAGAACCTCTCTGGGCAGCAGCTGACAAGACCGCCTCTAACTGCTCCTCCTAAAAGTAACAGGCAAAATCAAAGGAGAATCCTACCTGCTTTCAACATCCAAACCACCAACAGTAAGTGCTTGTTTCTAACTCTACACTCACTCAGGCATCACAGGCTGGGCTGCTTGTTGCTTTGAGGAGCACATGGAATTTTTCCCCTGACATGACAACTTCCCAAAGGCTAATTCTAATCTTTATTTGCATGCCTCTGCATTATCCTCTCAATTTACTGCGTTCCAATTAACTATTCCCAGCAACGTGCCCTGCTTATACCCATGGCACATGGGGTGCAGAGAAGTTTGCCATCAGGAATGCGCGAAGGGGACAGAACAAACAGAACTCTGCAACGTTTGCATGGAAGCAGTGAAGCCAAGATCAAGCAGCTTTCCAGGCTATGAAGACATGAAGGAGTTACGACACCCCAAACATTAAGTTGTCATTTCCCAAAACGACAGAAAAGAAGTGAAACATTGATGTTCTAATAGGTTTCAGTTTTAGGTGCTTCAAACACTGTGTTCTAATGCCGTGGCAATCCTTCAGAAGGGCAAAGCACAGGCAGGCACAGACGTGAACTGTTAAGGAGTAGCTGAGTGCAGCTGGTGTTCTGATACTTCTTCCAGGTGAAATGATCATAGAAACATAGAATCATAGAAACATTAAGGTTGGAAAAGCCCTCTAGGATCATTGAGTGCAACTGTCAACCCAACACTACCATGTCTCCTAAATCGTGCCCTCAAGTGCCACGTCTACATGTCTTTTCAATACCTCCAGGGATGGTGAGTCCCCCACCTCTCTGGGCAGCCTCTTCCAACGCCTGACCACCCTTGCAGTGAAGGCATTTTCCCTAATATCCAACCTAAACCTCCCCTGATGCAGCTTAAAGCTGTTCCCTCTCGTTCTATCGCTAGTGACCTGGGAGAAGAGACCAAGCCCCACCTCACAACAGCCTCCTGTCAGGCAGTTGCAGAGAGCGATAAGGTCTCCCCTCAGCCTCCTCTCCTCCAGGCCAAACAACCCCAGGTCCCTCAACCTCTCCTCATGAGACCTGTTCTCCAGACCCTTCCCCAGCTTTGGTGCCCTTCTTTGGACACGCGCCGGCAACTCTATGTCCTTCTTGTCCCGAGGGGCCCAAGACTGAGCCCTCAGCAAATTTTCCTTTTTAGGGCTTTTGCTTTTTGTTTGCTTGTTTCTTTGGCTTTTTAAGCACATTCAGAAGTATCTTTCCCTTCTAAATAAAATCATCACATTCAAAGCCATTTCTACACATTCGAATATACACATCAGATTTCCATCTTTTTCTGAAAACCAGTCTCAGACAAGGAAACACACCGAGTACAACTTACGGTGGCAAACAAAACCCCAAACCAAGCTTCTTGTCCCTAATTCTGAGATTTGTCTTACTCACATTCACAAGCAATTCCTGCTCAAATGCCTAACAAGCCTCTGAATGATCTAGTCTCAATTCAGCAAAGGGTATGACAAATTTCTGCATTTCCCAATTATTTCCAACGTGGAGCTGACATCAGATCACCCAATCTGAATGGAAGAGCCTACATCAGGCTTGCAAAAGAGACAGCCTATGGGCCAGGCCAACCTGCCAAGACGTTCATGTTAGCTACCACACTGTGCACAAGTGCTCTTTGCCCCAGCGCACCCCCACAGATCTGGTGAGGAATCCAGTAGAGAGGAAGATGAGGGCAGGGAAAGCCTGCTCTCCCCTTCCTACTAAGTGCTCCTCTGCCTGATGACTCGCTCGCTCAGCATTTCGCTTGGAGCCTGCCTGGGTGAAGATGGGTTCTTCATCACAAAGGCTGCATCTCTCATGGAAATCTTTCAGAGGAGAGAGAAAGGTTGGTGCCCTGCAAATGGGAAACCTCTGAAGGAGGGGGGTGAAGTCACTGCGGTGGGATAAAGCAGAGAGAAGGTGGTGGGTGTCACGAGCTAAAGGTGACTGAGGTGTTGCAGCAACAAGAGGGCAGTCCCAGAGGAGTCAATTGGGCACCTGTAGCACAAGGCAAAGGCTACAGAGGTGAAGATCTGCTTTGAGAGGCTGCAGCAAAGCCGACCGATGAAGGGAAAATACAGGGAAGTCATCGGGTAGAGCTGCCAACGGTAATTGTTTGCTGCAGCTCACGCCTTGGAAGCAAACAGTCAGGTATAGTCCCGCAAGCGGATGTTCGCAGCCACTCGCATCCGAGTGAGACACCCCCATCGTCAGGTCCTGCACGGAACCTAATGCTTTGAGAGACCGACGGGGGAGAAGGTTGTTCTGAGGGAACGATGCTTCCTTTTCTCCGTTCTGTCCTCTTTTCCAAGGTAATCAGGGATCAAAACCCGAACTCAGGACCACGCAGGCAGTTGCACTCATTGATGAGAGAGAAGGAACAGCTTTCCCCAACTTTCTCTTCCTGCTCCTAGAGCAGCGCTCTCTTCCTTTCTAGACATTCAGGCCCTGATCGTGCTTCAACGGGAGACAACGGTGGGTTTACACTCCCAAGAGGGGACCTCAAACATTACATTTGATAAAACTGGTAGGGTACAATTGCAGTTACGCGTGTGGATGGGCAGGAGGAGCATAAAATGGTCCCTGACACCGAAAGCAGCGCCATGGAAAGCTTAGGAAAGGTCCATCCCTTGACATTCTCAATAAAGATACAGTAAAAGATCACCTCCTTCTGGAAGCTGCTGCACGTCATATGAACAACTCCAGAGCTCAGCAGGCACGTGCCATCTGCAGAGACAACGAACGTTGGACAACATTCCATACTCTCACCGTGATGGTGGCACCAGTTTGCATTTTTGTCACAGCAACCTCTGGAAAGGTACAACTGAGTACCCGTTCTCCTCATCACATCACTTACAGCCTTTTTTAGAAAAACGATGACTGAGTGTAGAGATTTTCCCTCCGGGGCTATCGAGGTGCTGCGCTTTGAGCTTCAGCCCAGAGTCATTTCATTTGATCACCAGCACCACCTCACGGGCTGCATTACAGAAGCACCCAACCCCCAGACCCAGCCGCCTGTCAGGCAGGTGTCACAACAGCACACACTTGGTCAGTACAACGTCACCAGAGTTGGGTGGGTGGGGGGTTGGGGTGTTTCGGTTTGGTTGGGTTTTTGCGTGACAAACAGTGAACAGGAGAACCAATAAATGGCATTTGAGCTCGGCTTAAGCTTATCACTACTCAAAGCCGTGTAATACCTACCAAAATTATAGGTGCTTGGATGAAAACACAGCTCAGGTTGTGGATAAGAAGGAGGAACTCTCCAGCTTAGGCTGCGCTCCTGCACCACAACATCCAGAAGGAGGTTTGGAGCAGTCGTGCTTGTTACAGCATCCAGTGACCACAGTGCAAAATAGGGGCAGTCCTGAAGGGATTCTTCTGGCCTGAAAGAAAACAAGTGCAGAAGCTAAACGCCGACTTTCCAATGAATTATGGGGAGGGATACTGAAACCAGCTTCATAAAAACCTACCTTAGCGAGCCTGGCTTTTGAGCCTGATACCAGCAGTCAAAGTCAAATACACCCAAATAAGTAGATGGTTTTCCCTGGCCGCGTGTATTCACTTGCCAGCTGAAGACTGAGACACTGGTGCCAGGAGATATGACTGGAAAAGGCAAGACATTGTTTCTTAGTGGGAGAAAATACAATCTATCTAACATTTTCAAAACATCACTTTCTATTTTGGATTCATTCTGTTACGTCACTCATGAAACGCAACACTTGACTAAGAAGAATTTTAACAATGTACACCATAGCATCACCTCTGTGATAGGTTTCAGTCATGCTGCCCCCCTTTGCGAGTTCAACCTGTATCCGTCCTAAGACAAATCCAATACACAATTGTCAGGTAATCAAGTTTCCCATACAGTAAGAGTGCATCAAGATGGTTAGAAAAAAAACAAAAACCAAAAAACCAACCCACCACCCTAGGAAAACATACATTGCTGCTTTTAGAAAGCATACAAATTCTTGTCATATACACTTGATCACTCAGCTGGCATTATTAATTTCCAGATTCGACTCGATTACGAGTGTTACGAATAGCTCCTTTCCAGCACAGTCAGAATGAAAGAACACAATTATCACACAAAACAAACACCAAAACCCAACCCCAACAAACAGGAGATTGGAACAAAGAGTTTAACATCAAACATTGACCATGTTACACTCGGGTTCTCTCAAGAAGTGGCATGGTCTGTCGCCTCTGGGGAGAAGGCATTCTCCAGATGTGAGCAAAGTGGGGGGTGCATCCTTTACCCTGACAGAGCAGGGAACCAGGAGACAGGTCATTTGGCAAAATGGGTCTCTGTTCTCTGCTGAGTTCATCAGGGCTGCTCAGGGAGCCTCCCACACTTTACTGTGTGTCATCGTGAGCTTCTGTGCCCTTTCAGTTGTGTGAGCCGCTGAAACTGCCTTTGAAGATGTCAATTAGTTTCATAAATCAGAAGCCAGCTGCATTTCTAACCTCAACCCACATCCAACAGAAGCTCATGTGGGCCTACAACTTGAATAGTTTCTGGATAAAAGCTAATGAGGAGCCATCAGAAAAATGACAAGCATTTTTCCATGCCTCAGACTTCATGAAAAGGAGACCAAAAGGGCCTTTTTTGTTGGTTTTGGTTTGGGTTTTTTGGCAGGTGTGCCTGTTGGTTGTTTTTGACAAGGTTTTAGAAGGCCCTCTCCTCAGAATCGTGACACAAGTGGAGAAAATCCAAAGGGGTTTTCATTAGATTTTGACACGCTGTTGTTAGAGGGTGGCACCCCAAAAGAGGTGGAAGCTGCCTCTTCAGGACTAAGTCAAAGCTAATAAACACAAATAGCCTAGAAAGTCATGCCAGTGTCGTCTTTGTAACAAGCAGACATAAGTTAAGGCCAGTAAGAAGAGAGGGAAGGGCATTCACACACCCAAACAAAAGGCTGTGAAAGTTATCACTGCAGCCGGCTCAGAGATGTGCTCAGAGCATCACTGGATGTGCAAACCCAGAGATGCACATCTCATTATTGCAAGGTAATGAAAGACACCAGAGGAGTTTTAACTGTCGGTCGGACGAGGGAAGCCAGAAGCTATTGCTTTAAGAGCTTGTAGGTGTAGGAACCTATTAGACACAGAGAGGGCAAAGTGCACAGGCAGATCATAGACTCGTAGAATCATTTAGGTTGGAAAAGGCCCTTAAGATCATCGAGCCCAACTGTAAACCTCATACTGCCAAGTCCACCACTAAACCCTGTCCCAAAGCGCCACATCTGCACGTCTTTTAACTCCCTCCAGGGATGGTGACGCCACCACTTCCCTGGGCAGCCTGTTCCACTGCTTCGCAACCCTTTCTGTGAAGAAATTTTTCCTAAGATCCCAACTAAACCTTGTGCTCTAGACCCTTCACCAGCTTCGCTGCCCTTCTTTGGACACACTCAGCACCTCAGTGTCTTTCTCGTAGTGAGGGGCCCAAAACTGAACACAGGATTCGAGGTGCAGCCTCACCACTGCCGAGTAGAGGGGGACGATCACTGCCCTACTCCTGCTGGCCACACTATCTCTCATACAAGCCAGGATGCTGGTGGCCTTCCTGGCCACGCGGGCACACTGCCGGCTCATCCAGGTGGTTGGGGAAGGCATCAAACAGATCTGGCCCCAGGACCGAGCCCTGGGGAACAGCACTCCTGACCGGCCGCCAGCTGGATGCAGGTGCAGGCATAGGTTGGAAGAGGGGAAAAAAGAAAGTTGAGGGAACGCTCCTAAGCAATGGAGGGGATGATCTTACTGTTCAAAGACGAGAGCTGGAGGAATAAAATGACTGACAGGCGTTATAGAGGTGACCCCACCATACATCGCTACAGCATGTCAGCAAGCATTGAAGGGAAAAATAGGGTTTATTTTAACAAGTCCCACAGAATTTCAGCACCCAGTTTTTCCTTTGAAATAAGCCCAAGAAGTTAGTTTATACAGAGACTTAAGACTTTCAGGCTGTGGGTATGGAACAGCATTCATTGCTTGGATGCCAAAACCATTTAGTTTAGAAAAACCAAACAGGGACATCAGGAACAAACCTTCATCAACGCTGCCTTCTCTGGCTGCGCGGTTGGGAAAGATTTCTACAGCCCGACAGCTGAGTAGTTTGGTCTTGCTGCTCTGCCCTCTCAAGGGAAAGGCTCCGCCCGTCAGATCTAAACTGTACTTTTCAACACAGGATGCCAAACGCTGCGGAAAAAATCACAGGAGAGAGAAGGGTCATTCTGAGAGAAAAGCAGACATTACACCTCAGTAGGAAAGAATGTCTATGTCTACTAGAACCTGCATATTGTACTGTATCTCTCCCAGGCGCTTAATCTGATGGCAAAGAGAAACTACAGCTGACAAGCAAGAGAACTGAGTGTCAAACCGTAACGGGTAAGTTTGGCCGTAAAAGCTTTGCACATTTTCAAAACTGAGCATTTCCCTCACAATATTGGTTCTAAATGTGTTTTGCAGAATTCCCTGCACCATCCCGGTTTCTTCACAAACCTACGTATTTAGCTACAAAGGGAGATCTGAAATAATGCCATACATAGGCATGCAAAGCGCTTTGTTCCATGACTTGATCACAGAACTGATGAAGTTAGAGGAGTCACGGCCTTCCAGCAGCCAAAGCTCTCTTGCGAGGCATTATCTATAGGCACACACCGCTAGAGTGAATGCCCATCCCTCGGGAGTAGCCATGAGAACTTCTTACTGAGTCACACTCTTCTCTCAAACCACGTCAGCTCCTGCCAGCTCCTCCTCTCACCTCCTCAGGGACTAAAGGGTGAAATATGCCTCCCTTCCTTCACCAAGTGCAGCCAACAGCAAAACAACCCGGCGGACATGGCATGCACGTGGGCAAGGCGTTTAGGATCACAAATTCCTACAGAGTCAGCAAACTACTTTGAGACCTACAGAAACTCCAGCAGGATTGTGTGGAACCTCTGAGACCACCATTTGCTAAGCAAGCATTGACTGAAATACTGTCTTTCCAAATACAGCACTTGGTCAAATGATCTACCCTACAACACATGGGCGTGTGGATTGTGGACAAAGAGCAGCTCTACAATTAAAAACCAACCAAACAAAACCAAAAACCAAGCAGCTAAAAGTCTCCAAAAACCTACCAGAAAATAAAAAAATTGATTGTACCTCATTCTACCCAAGTTTCCTAAAGTTTCAGAGCTCTAGAAGGAACTGGCATGAGCTGGCACGAGACAATCCATTCTCGTATGACCTGATATGTTACATTTAACTCACCTACTCTGAGAACAGGCAAGCTTTCTCTTAACCATTCTAGGAAATACTACTAATAAATATCAAGGCTGTAGAGCACAGATCCTCTCCTACTGCACCTCAACAGGAAAGACATGCTCTGAATTAAGATTACTTTCCCATCAAAAAGATTTTGCAAGGGTTTCAGGCATAACACTGAATAAAATTATACGTTCTAAAAACACATCTTCTATCTGTTAGATAACAGAGAGGTAAGGCTACTTCATCTCTATTTTAAACACAACCTCTTTGGAGCCACTTCTAAAAATTTCCACATACTTTTTTGACCAAATCAGACCACTCTTTACTGTATTTGCGTATTTTGCTGGCTTCAAGAGCAGAGTTCATAGGTAACGCAGCCAAAAAGTAGAAAGAGTTCTCTTTAGAGCTACTAAGTTTCAGGACCAGCACCGAAGAGACCCTGCAGGTGAGCATCATGTGAAGTCCTGCTGACAGAGCTCAAAGGGAAAGCAAGAATTTAAACCTGAAGACCGGAACAGAATAAAGCTGTACGCCCGTGTTTTAAGGAAGGGAGACAGACAGAACCTTATTCAACTCTGCAGTTTGGTTAAACAGAGCTACTCAAAGCCCTGTCTTCTCTTCCTACATGCCATTCAGTTGGTGTTTAAACGAAGAATCATTTTATTTGTAAAAGCTGCTGCCTCTTCAGGAACTGAATTTATACGGGCTCTTTGCAGACGGCTCTGGCTGGAACACACGACACGGCGGTATGAAATTGTACGACTTCTTTTCAAAAAGTATGGACAAAGGCCGTGCCCAGGAAGACTCAGCAAAAGATTCTTTCTTTTTAAGTCATCTCTGAATTGTCATGGTCAATATTCCCCCTGCCAACTTCACTGATACTCCCTTAGGGAAAAGGACTCTTTCCAGCCTTTCACGGACGTTCACATCTTACCTCGTACATGACTTGTCCTGAAGCCAAGCGCCTCCTGTCTGCGAACGCTAACTGCAACAGATGTAAACTCACGGCATCGCCTTCACTGGAAAAGGTATAAATGATGACATTTGGTTACAAAGCTGCTTTATAGTCCTCGTTACCCTTTCCTTAGATCTAGGCTGAGGTTTCCTGAATAGCATTGTCTGGCTCAAAAGAAAAACAGCCCTTCCCAAAACCTGAGAATTGGTCACATTTAGCCACCAAACCACAAAGGAGGAAATTTGGACACTAACAGCTTCTGGGGCAAAGGCTACCCATACAATCTGGAAGCTTCAAGGTGTTCTATGGAATAAAAATGGTTGGGAACAGTTCTTTGCATTGAAGAGCTCGCAATCAAAACTGCTTTACAGTCAAACTGAAAAAGATTGCCACTCCATGAGCAGCCGAGCTGAGTAAATAGCTTGCTGATGCGGAAGGGGGCAGATCTTTCTCCCCTTCCCTTCCCACCAGAGCTCCAGTCCCTCCCCTGCACACACGGCACCTTCCACACCCTCGTTTCAGTCATTAGCCCAGCAGGAAACCACCGACTTGGCTGCTGAACACCTTCCCTGCCAGCCGAGCTGAGCTGGCTCACCAAGGCTCAGGCTGGCACCAGGGAACCGGCCATGCTGTCACCTCCTCCTTTAGGGGCAGCAGGCTGGTGGATCCGCACCTTTAGTGCTCTGGAGCTGCAGCCTCCACTGCGCTCCGTGGTATCTTAACACCACGGTGTGAATATCAAGCAAACCATGAAGCAGTCATCAGGAAACAAAGGAAGCCATTTAAGAATGCCAGCACAGAAATAGAGCCACTGTCGCTTTGCTGCCTTTCAGCAGGGAGGAACTAGTAGGTCCCTCTTCATCCCTGTTACATCCTGTACAAATCGCACCGTCAGCTCCTTCCATACCGGAGAGAATCTCCTGCACGGCTAATTCAACAAAACAAATACACGTGGGTGAACTCTAGGTGAACAAATACTCAAAAAAAAAAGAAAAATCAGTGGCCAATAGTAAGCTTTTATTCACCTTTCTTGCGTCGACTGAACAGCCCACAAGTAGCAACAGTTGCGAGGATCATGCTCAGGCTCTTGAAAAGTAACGGCGCAGACAGGAATCCTTCCTCCTTCAAGCTGACAGTGGTGCCTGCAGGGTTAAAAAAAAAAGAAAGCAGGTGAGCCTGGTGGCCCTGCCTGTTTGTAGAAGGGGAGAAGCATCTTCTGAGCAAAGAGCCCCTGATGTGCTTCTCCTCAAGGCACAGAAGGTCACACTCCCATCTCAAACAAGGGAGTCACGGGAGCGACTGCTTTTGATGCAACAGCCACGAGGTGAGGAAATTACTGTCCATCACGGGCAATAACCTGGCTTTATCTCCTCCTCTGCCTGCGGAGCAGGAACATGAAAGATTCCTTCAGCTGCCAGGCAAAAGATTCTTCCTACTCTTGTCGCCTGCTTCAATATTGAACTGAAAATGCAGCCTCTCTTCTGCACAAGCTGAAAACAGCGCCAAACACCAGTAGTGTCTTGTTTCTTTACTTGGACTATCTAAAGCGTTTCTCCTCCAGACTTCTGAACCTTCTTTGCACCTTCACAATCTATTCTTGCCACCTCACTATCCCTCCACTCTCTATTCATGCCGCCAATAGTTCCCGGTGAGTCACTGCAGATTTGCTTAAGTGAATCCCGATCTGAATTGGGTCAGATATTCCAGGGGGGATTGCTCTTTGGCAGAGCTGAAATCATCTCCCTAATTTCTCTGTTGCTTATCCCTTGACACGACCCTTATTCCACCTCCAAGTGTTCCAAGCAGACTTTCATTCCCATGCATCGCTGCCTTGGAATGGGTCAGTCCCCTCTTTTGGTTGAGGCTGAAATGTGGGAGAGAATGTCTTTTCAGCCACAGATCAGCTCTTGATCCTTCATGTCTCACTCCTTTCAACCTGGACGCTTTAAAGAATATTATCACCACAATCCCATCATTAACATACTTCAGCCTTTCAATGGGTGCCCTCATTGCAGGAGCTGGTTCTGAGAAATAATGTCTACAATCTCTTTCATTGAAACACACACAACTCCTGCTGTCACTGAATACTGCTGGTGGAACAAACTGCCTTATGGAAAGCAGCTCTCTCACGCCCTAACTGCTTGACAGAACCCAGAGAAGGGAGCTTTCCGCAGTTCCTCAGCCCACAGGCACAATAAGGAGAACAATCCCAGCCCGCTGGGGAGAAGGCGGCCCACTGAATCCAGGTATGGCTCAATGGTTACTTCAGAAGGGGATTCCTAAACACTCCAAGATTACACTCCACATTTCCCTCCCTGAAAAAGGGCTCTTTAAATTAACAGACTTCCTCCTCAAGCAGAGCCTTGAGAGCCCTGCACCTCCAGGCGTGACCAAGTGCAAAGGCCGACTTACTCCCGCTGCAGAGTTTTCATATTCCACAGTGACAGGGAGCCGTCGGAAAAACCCACAGCAAGCTGGTTGCTTCTGCTGATGTAGCACAGGGTCGAGAGCGCTGTTCCTGAAGAACACTGTAACTGAAGGCAGAGATGTCTCCCTGCTCTGGTCACGGTTGCTCTTCCTTGTGAAACGCCAGCAGCAGCTCTAGTGACAACTGTTAGACCTGCACGCACAAAACCACACAATAAAGGAATGCGTTATGCCATTCAGGTTGCATTTGAAACACTGACGTGACAACATGTATGATCTAATTCTACCGTCCCTGGCAAAATACCCATTGATGCAATACTTTGTCTGCTCTTCCCATTTTGTACGCATTCAGAGCACATAGGAACTCTCTGACTGGACAGGTATCCTCGCTCCTATTTCAAAACCAGGTGAAAGCGAAACCTCCATAGACAAATTCTTCCTGGGCTCTGCACATCAGGAGTTTGGGCCTCATCGTGAAGCTACTTGAAGTGACACCAGCTCCCGAGGCCACTCTTGTAAGAGCAAAAACAGCGTATGCAATCCGAGTACACCAAGTACAGGTTCCGTTTGGTCAAATGCAGGGATTTTGGTAAGGCATATTTACTTTAAAAAACAAGCCTAAACTTTGCCCCAAGTCAATGAACAGAAGCAGAAGAACATTCCCAGGAAATAGGGCACGTCCGACACACCTTCCTGTCAGGCAGCTGCACCGACTCGGATGGTCAAATTCCTACCCCTCACTGGCGAGAGTCACCGTGACAGAGGGACCCTGGTGGGAGGGGGTATTTGTAACCTTAGGAGGAGTATGAAGCCACTCCCATTTTTAATCCATTCAGGACTAGATGATGTCAAACCGCCACCTGTAATCAGCAGCCATACACGTCTGCACAGTAGTAGCTTCAAAGTGGGATGCGTGTTGGTGATTTAAAAGACACAAGTTTTCTTACTTTTCCGTTCAAGTTTAGAAACCGCAAGCTCACCCGATGGTTCATTCTCCCTCTGACTGCAAGAGAGATCATCCAAACCAAGGTCCACCACAAGCAGATGACCAACATCTGTCGCCACCGCTGCCACGCCACAAAACCCTTGCAGAGCCTGGTGCAGGTGCCAAGGCCTCACGCTGGCTCCTCCGGGGTTAGTTATGGGCTCTACAGCAGTTACCTACAGGAAAACTACAAGTTAGTATTTAAGCTCTTTGACAAGCTAAATAGAAATCACTCAAAAGTGAAGCCAGAACCAGCCCATCAGAAGCAAGAAAGTAAATACAGGGTTGTAAGACTTAAAAACACAGCATTGATCCCAATTATATCCAGACAAAACAAACAAACAAACCAACCCCCAAAAATGTCCGGTACAAAAATCCGTTACTGCCTTCCGTTTACTGGGTTTCCTGCAGGGATTTCGCTGAGCTCACTCCAACTGCAATGGTGCAGTCTATTATCACAGCTTACCAAGTTCCATTTTCTACTTAGAAACCATTAACTCGAAGACAACACAGAAAATCCGTTAAATGCAAGAAACTTGACCGTATTTAAGGGACTGGAGTAAGAAAGACCAAACTCACTCTCGCTCTCCCACGGCCCCCAGCCCGTCAGCACTGGGATACAGCCCACGCCTTCTTTGCCAAACAGGTATTAGGGCAAATCTCGGCTCTCAGTCAGACGCGGCAGCGGCCAAGTTGCAGGGGAGACACACCGCTGCCACGGCAATGGAGTATTGTTACAGATAGTGGAAGGGAGATACCAGCTTAGGGAAAGTTACACCAGTCCTCATTTAGAATCAAAAGAGCAACCAGGGAAAGCAGAAAAGTTTTCAGTGCCGAAACAGCGGCAAAAAGCCCAGCAGCTGGTTCGCCAAAAGCCAGCTCCCGCTGAGGAGAAGCGCACGCTGCTCTGTAACACGCGGAGCCGCCTGCCAGCAGCTTTAGTACAAGGCCCTGATGAAGACAGACCTTTCAGCACCTGCAGCCCCTCCCGGGACAGCCCTGGCTGCTCCAGCAGAGACACCAGCACGTGAGGGCTCCTGCACTAAGGCTCCACAACAAAAGAACACGGGCTGCCCTTCAGCCTCCTTGCATAATGTCACACAGTGACACCAGGGAGCTTTACATCAACACCAACCTGTTACACGACAATGGAACAGAGCAGTGAGCACCACAAGGATTCCTTTTTTTATATATATTGGTTTTTCTCCCCAGAGGTGGGGAAAAATTGACCAAACCTCCAAGCCCCAAAGTTCTCTCCTCTCCCGTATCAAGCACTTGCTGTGACTGCGCTGCCTGGCAATCTGCTACAGAATTTACCTTTCCTTTGGGCCACAAGAATTCTACTCCTAGAAGTGCCCGCAGTAATTGAGACAACTTTATATTGTTTCACACTTCCTGGAAATCAGATGAAATCTCCAATCTTCTCAGCTACTCAAAGCACCACCAAAAGTGCGTTGATTATTCGAATTCTTGCTGCTCCAAGCCTTGATGACTCTCAGGAGGAAAGCAGAAACACTGCACATATCGTGCTGCAGAATCAGCCAAAGTTCCCGTGTTGCTGTTAACTTTTTTTCTTTTAAGGTCTCGTTTTGTTGTTGTACAACTGGCCCCAAATCCACCTTTTCCACCTTTGCATACAGGTTCCCAGTTTTAACGCTTCAGTTTTCCCTGTAGAAGCTCCTGGAACTGCCTATTTTCCCACGGCACCAGGCACTGGCTTTGCACACTCTCCTACACTGCTGCCAGCTCATTCTGGGAACGAACGCAGAAATCCTGTCTCAGCTCCCTCACTCTGAAAGCTGCCCTTCTGCCTCACACAAACCAGGAAGAGTGGGGAAAATACCATTCCAGAGCTCTGAAACATGCAACCGTTATAAACCAATTTAATACCATTAATATTTTCAATTCGGGTTTGCTTTTACAAGTCTGAATGGCTGCACGTCTATGTCAGCACACAGCTTGCCTTTCCATCTCAAACGCTGAGATTTATCAGGACGATCGGCAAACCCACACAGCGGAGCACCAACCCAGCTCAGCTCGTTAGAAATCACCACCACACAAACGCGCACTGCCAGCAATCACACTGTAGCGCTACAGACAAACAAACCCCGCCTGGATTCTAGCAAGTCAAACCCAATCACGCTCTGGAAAGCTGAGTAATACGGAAGTATTTATCTGTCGCAGATTCTAAGGTGGTAAAGACAGAGTGAACCTTGATGTTCCATTACCTTAAGGTGACTCTTGTCTACATTCAGATAAGGAGCCGAGGGGAAAGGACGTCATTTGAGTTTATGGGTTAGAGAAGGCAGGGAAAATTAGCAACATTACACCAGAGTATCCCACCCGCACAAGCACCATATGCAATAAGCAGAGGTTCAAGGGCTTCAGGCTGAAAGTCAGTCTGTAACCACCTGCCAGGTAACGCAGTGAAGCCTGTTTTTTCCCATCGTAAGTCAACAGAAAAATGTGCTTTGCTCTAAAGTCACCTGCTTGCTAGTCCCAGACTCCTGGGAATGTGCCGAAGTCAGCTACAGCACAGCCATGGAAGTCTGAGATATTTTAAAGACAGTATTTCTGACATAATGAACCATTCAGGACATGTATGTTACCAACACTTGAAAGGCAGGGTGAGGACGAGGTCTTTGTCACTCTGGCTAAAAAAAAAGGTAGTTTTCAAGGCCTTTTTGTCAAAGTGGAGAATTAGGTAACTACGTGCTCTACTGTAAAACCAGAAAACTTGTTTGACTCTCTCAGCAAACTCAAAGGATAACGGTACCGTTAACCCCACGATTTCACATCAAGGTGCTCTCGACTGGACACTCTGCAGTGACAGTATGATGACACAATAGAGAAAATGGACGTCCTAGCAAAGAGACGCTCCAAAGCTGCTCCTGAAACAGCGTTATGCAGCACCTGACAACGTTTCCCCCATTAAAAAGGACCTACCCTTCCTGGCAGAACTACTGCTGTAACCACGCTTGATGTTCCAAGGTCGTACAGGCAGAGAACACTTCCCTCTGCTTCTCTCAAGCCAACCAGCAGCCCCGTTCCCGTCTGCCAGGAAACCTCCTTCACCACGCGGATGGTGGGAGGCTGCTCACGGGCTCCACTGAAACGGTGTGCAGAGAGCCGCTCTCCCGTCACAGCGCTCACGACCTCCAGCTGAGGGCCACACGCCAGCCAGGCCAGCCCATCTCTCCCTGGAAGAAGAGAAAAGGCTGGCTAAAGCAAACTCCCAAGAGAGGGTTGAAAACAACGGGAAAATCACAATCACTGCCCCTTTGCTTCAACAGAAGTACCTCACAGAGCAAGAGAGGCTTACCCAATTCCGGTCGATTATTGAAAATCACCCACTGAATCCTCAACCAATGCATCGTAAAATGAACCACCTTATTATTTTGCATTTGGACTTGTCATTCCTGCACTGAAGAATTCTGGTTGTTTGGGATAAAGATTACAATAGATTGGTCTCTAGTCTTTATACCATATTCAGCTTGGTTTTGCTAGAAATCATCTAAATACATAGGAGAATACAACTCCTAAAGCATATACTTCAAATATGGCAAAATCTCAGCCAATTCTTTTCTAGTTTACTAACTTTGCTCGACACACGCCTACTTTGGGCAGGGATTTGGACTTCAACAAGGAATTACCTTAAAATGGGCACTGCGGGAGCCAATTTCAACTTTTACACACGCTGATCACAGAGACAAGTTAGCACATTTAGTTTCACTGAACTACTTCCAACACAAAGGGAGTATTAACTCAACTACTGCACTTACAGTCACACAGAGAGATCCTACATGGTCTTCACAGGCGCCCGGACACCCAGGCAGGCCCCCAGCGCTACCTTCAGATCACCGACAAAGTCAGCTACCTCATCTGCTCAGCCGCTCTCAGCAGCTCTCCCGGGACACTCCTCTGCGTCCCATTAAATGCTCTGCAAACCTGGCTGCAGCGCCTAACAGGGCTTTCCTCTTCCTTCTGTTTTTAGTCAGGCTAGGAAAGAAAAAGCAGGGGGGGTTGCCTCTCTAACACTGTGGAAGAACTAGTTCTGCATGGGATGTTATGATGGTACAAATAAATACAGCCCAAAACCACACCAGGACTTTTTTGAAAACTGCCTTTCCTTCAATTAGAAGTTGAGGAGGGCTCACGGACTTGCCCGTGTTATTTTAATAGCTCAAGACTGGCGCAGGCTGTTGTCCTTTCAAAGTTTAACTCTACTAATGTTTTAATGTTAACATTTTTCATCATTTTGTCATAGTTCATCCTTTCTGTTCTCTCAAAACCTGACGCACCTGAGCAGCACCAACCTGACACAGCTGATACTGTGACCCCGTGCCTCAGGTCACCTCCAGGCAGTAACAACTTCACAGCAAGACCCAATTTCAAGGAAAAGGCTCACCTCTGGAAAACCGCCCACGCAGCACAGAACCTCGGGTGAGCTCATCTTCCCCAAGAGCCTGAATGGTCACCTCGGGAAACTGCAGCAGGCTGCTCGTTACCTGAGCCGCGAGGTCTCGCATTCTTCACTGTGAATAGAGAAAAAAATGCAAAAAGAGGCTCCTGACAGCCATCGACATTTTTGAGATTGACAGAACTTTCATCCCTTTGCCGTGAAAAATCTCCCGTCCACCTCCTGTGGCTCTTTTCTTTAACAAAAGGGCACTCAGGACAGGTTTGGATCTCACAGCAGAGCAAAAGGAGAATCCTTTGCTTTTCTGATGCCTACGAGATCACCAACAAAAAGGGACGCAGGGGTATTGACAGGATAAACAACACGGGGAAAAAGCCCAAGACACTGGAGTCAAGTCAAGCAAGGCGGCACGAGTCAGAGACCGAGTTTTGCATTAAAAAGCTCCAGAAAATAAACAAAAAAGAACAAGTTGAGAAATTACATGTTTGAGCAGAATCACATCCAGCCAAGTCAGTGTTCTGGGATGTCACCGTTGACTGACATGTAGTACATGAAAGTCAGATTCAAAGGCCAACAATGTTACGGGCTTACTGAAGGAAAAGCTAAAGATACGGTCAGTCGCAGCTGAAGACGTGATGTCACAAACCAGGTTCACTTCAGTGCCACCAAAAGAGAGGCCTTGCTGCTGCCCCCCTCTCTCCATCTGCTCCTTCCTTCTGCTCCTGTATCCCTGTGCCTTCCCTTGCCCTGACCTGCACACGTTTTAGAGCTCCTTAGGAGCCACATTAACTCCCCAAGCAGACAGGGAACGCACCCACAAGAGCAGAGAGTTTCCCACCAGCTTAGAGAGTGAAACGGGGTTGCAGAGAGAGCCAGCAAGCATAAAAGCTGGCACAAGGAAGGAGGCAGGACACTGCACCGGGGAGAAGGAGAGGGGATTTGCCCATCTCCATTCTGTGGCCGTAAGCCGTCCTGCTAGCTCATGCACGTGTGAAACCACACACTCACTTTGCAAGGAGAGCTGCAAGAAACCCCTTCGCTTTTAGAAAGGGCAGCACCCAAGGCACTCTCAGTCAACTCTGGACTCCCTCGTGCACGTAGAGGCTCACTCTCGCACGGAGGGAGGCTGAGGCTGACGGGCGTTATTCTTTCACTCAGCCAGATGTGGAAGCTAAAGTGATCTCAGGGAAGCGTTAGTTACTTGGTGGTCAGAGAAGGGACACCATTGCCTGACACTGCTCGGGTCACATTGTCTAAGGAAAGAGGACAAAGAGTGGGAAGAAGCCAAAGAAGAAGAAATGGAAGAAAAACTATGCTCTGTTGAGAAAAAACAGCATCCGCTTTGTTGAACAGCAGGGAAAGATCACAATTATAGAGCTTTCTGAATTACTATTAATGACTGGTTCAGTGACATTTTCCCCAGAAATACAGCCCCCAACAGCCCTGATCCCGTATCTGATGCAGACCACAGATTTCATTTCCCTTTACGTGAAAAAACCCAAACCCAAGACACATCAGCGTTTGACACTAGAGCCACTTTACCCAGCTGCCTCCTATGGTTATTCTCCAACACGACTATTCCTGCATGCAGGAGCTGCAGTCCCTCTCCAACGTGGCAAAGCTAGCAAAAGCTCCTCAGGTCACTCCTGAAAGTGTGCTCTGTTGCACACTGCTTGGCGTACCTGGACAGACGGGCGCAGGCGCCGAGTGTCTCAGGGCAGAGCACACACGCAGCCGTCCTGACAGAGGCAGAGCCCAGCAAAGACAACGTTCCCAGTGCTCCCACAGCGCTGGCCCCTCGCAGCACCGGTTCCAGAGTCACGGAGTCACAAGGGAGAGAAAGGCCTTCCGGAATCCCTGGGGGCAGCTGGTCCAGCCCCTGCGCAGGCAGGGTCACCCAGAGCAGGCTGCCCAGGGCCAGGGCCCGGCGGCTGCTGAACCCCCAGTGCTCAAACACACCCCTTGCAAACAGCCGCCCGACGAGGGGAACTGCGGAAACGTTGGCAGCCCACGCGACAGGCCCAGGGGTTTGGGGACTCGCTCCGACCAACTGAAGTATCCTCTCCTCCACACCAGTAAAACACCACCACACCAGCAGGGGCTTGTCACCATTCTTCCTCCAAAGCTCCGTCCCACGGCTCAATAGGCAGAAGACACAAAGTTAAGGGAAGCCTGATTAAGTTCGTTTCACTGCCTTAAACCAGCAAACCCCAGGCATGTGGATGCAGGAAAACGAGCTGAAGCAGGCAGGGAATGAGGAGCCGCCCTCAGCAGAGCAGGACACGGCACCGTGTGCCCAAACGCAGGTGACAGCTGCCAGCCAAGGCTGACACAGCCACCCTGACTGACGGGCCTAAGGCGGCAGTTGAACCACCGCGCTCAGCCCCACACCCCAGACGGGGGGTCAGCGGTGCCGACAGGATTAAGTCCTGACTGACTCCCGACAACAGACGCTGACGCTGACTGGCGCCAGCCAGCTGAGTCCGGGCAGGTGATGCTGGCCGACTGACGCTGGCCGACTCACTCTGGCCAACTGACGCACGGCTCGGGTCCTCCTTCTGCCCTCGCACCTGGGCATCACCCCTGATGGAGCTGGGCGGGCAGAGGGGTCCCTGGCGCTGCCACTCATACCTGTCGGGCAGAGCTCGGGAAGCTGGAGAGGCCCCTGACTAGTAGAGGCGCTACTTAGCGACACGGAGCCGCTACTTAACAGCAGCTGAAACATCAGTGTGCCCTCAGCACTATGCCAGCGACGCTGAAGGGCATTAACTCTATCCCAGCTACAACCAGCACAGCTCTGAAGTTTTTAACCACCTCTCCCGTGGAGAAGAGTGTGGATGAAATGCCCAGCTCCCCGTTGGCTGCAGACCACAGGAAGGCACCAGAGATGGCTCTATAATTTTGTGTGAGGGAAAGGGCTGCGGACAAACCAAACGCATTCGATATCTAATACTGTAATCACCTGCGCAGTTAGGCTCTCTTCTCAAACTCCTCCTTCCACCTGTCAAGAGGATTTAACTACATACGTAAAAAGGGAAAAAAGCTTCCTGCCTTTTTTCCCTTTAAGTGAGACAAGTCCTTTCCTATTCAGGCTCTGCTTAAGTCTTAAATAGAACTGGTGACAAAGTAATTCCCTGATCTCCTCTTTCTGCTTTCAGAAGATCAGATGTGATGTTTTGAAGTAACAACCATGGGAGCTGCACTTACATCCGTCACAGGAACTGCTTCCACAGCAGGCACTAACAGCGGCATCGGACATTGTATCTTCACAAATGAGACACAACAACTCATCTGGACTAGGATCACCAGAGCAGGATGAGGAGGAAGAAGAGGGCGATGGCTCCTCTGGCAAAAAGGGAGGCTTTTCCTTCTTTCCTCGCACAGAAGCTTCCCTGGAGGGGGAGAGGGCCTGGTGGGAGAGAAAAGTTTAAAGATGGGTCAAAGAAAACTCTTCCAAGCTTTGGATTTTATCAAAGGAAGAGAACAGGTGGAATTCTTCTCACTCCACATTCGCCTCCTAAAACATAGGCCTTCAGATTAAACTACTCTTCTAGAGCCACAACACCAGAAGAGGGAGGGGGGAACAATTTTCCTGCTGCAGAACTCTCCCTTTCCTTTGATCAAGCAAGAAATTAGCTCAGACCAGAAAAATAACTTTTTGACAGCGAGAAATCAGGTGAAATGAATCCCACCTCTCCTTTGCCAGACGGCAAACGTACATTGCAGGCGCAGCACCAAGTTAGTCTCCGATCAAGTTAGTCTCTGAGTGATTACATTTTAGAAAGGGAAGGAGCCTGTGTTACAGCTTCTCCAGAAGGAGATCCATGGCAGCAAAACAGAAGTGCTACCAAGTGCAGTTTAAAACAGCCGCTCCTCTCAGCACACAGGAGTGTTTTCTTAATTTACAGCAACAGGAAAAGTTCTGTCTCTTCCACACACGGGAGTTCATAGAAGTCAGAGGGGGAGGACATCTCAGTCCAGCGGCAATTTCTTACGTTTTGCAAGGAGCCTTTGCAACATCAAACAGAACCAAAACGACCTCTCAAAGAGAACAACTCCGCTACAAACACCACCAAAATGCTTTGCAGAAATACACGTTCTTAGCACAGCACAGGTTTAACCAGCTTCCAGGGGCATGAACACGGGGACCACCCTACTGCGACGTTAGACAGTATCACAGATTTTAAGATTAAGACGCAGTGACAGTGCTTCCTCCCCCGTAACTGCAGGCGCTGGCCAGTTCGGTTGCATTGCCACTCACACTTGTGCGCGTGGTTTCTCTTGTTCACTGCTCGGTCAGTCCAATTCATTCCATACTTACGCAGGAAGAGCTGGCATCGCGTATTTCCCACTGCTTGTCAGCACGGCACCCTTTGGGTTGGGATCTTTCACCTCCACCATGGAACTCCACGGAATTCCTGTGCTCTTTCTATCTCTGGGAACAGGCTCAGAAGTTTTGTCCTGCTAAGAAAAGAGGTGCAGACTTATCTCGTCTGAAGAACCACGTTTAAAATGACATTTCCATGAGTATTTGAAGCAGCAAAAGCCTCTCATCCTCTCATTTTACCCAGCATAAGTGTTGCTCAACTAAAATACTCCTTTGCCTCAGTGAATAGAGCCGGGATGTTCCAAAGGCTTGGGCAGGGTTTTGAACTCACTCGACATTCTTTGGCTTAACTTCAGGTTCCCTAAGGGCGAAACACCCCTCAGCTCACCATCCACTCAGAGAAGGGGCACAAACCCGCTCCTCCTCCAAAGCGCAGTGCAGTGAGAGCTTAATTCCCTGCTCTGGATCCGTCCCTGGGGAAACTCCTATTCGCCACCTGGGTACGAAGGTTGGATTCATGCCTCACGCACACACCTTCAGTGAGTAACGTTCAAGGGCATGAATACTCAGCCAGAGGCTTGGGCAATTAAAACACGCAACTATTCAATCGGTGGGGTCAGCAGCAACATCTTGGTTTTATACGAAATACTAAAAACCGTGAACCGTCATTAAAGGACTTGAAAACTGAAAAAATTTCCAGCAATATTGAAATACATAAAAATATGCAAGCAAGCTCTCAGAGAGCGATTGATGGACTTATTTAACGTCTATGACCTGGAAAAAAGAGCGTTTCACGTTTATAACTCCAGGTGTCCCTTGAATCCTGAAGGGCTTTGCAACACTGCCTTAGAACCTCTCGATTTCAGTTTTACTGAAATAAACTCAGCAGTGTTTCTTGAGAGCTCAGGCTCAAGTGCAGCTTTACCACAAGGAAAAAGGGTAACTGTCCTCTTTCTCCTTTTCCAGCCTATTGAATTATATCATGCCCCCAGCCCCAGGTAAGCTTACGCTAGGAAAACATTATCAGAGAGACACGTGACTCACTGCTTATCGTCTCCTCAGTTGTTCAAAAGCGCAGAATCAAATCTCACAGTCGGCACGGAGGGACGGACCGCGCGGAGGGACGGACCGCGGGGAGGGACGGACCGCGGGGAGGGACGGACCCCGTGGAAGGAGGGACCGCGCGGAGGGACGGACCCCGTGGAGGGACGGACCCCGTGGAGGGACGGACCCCGTGGAAGGACGGACCCCGTGGAAGGACGGACCGTGTGGAAGGACGGACCGTGTGGAAGGACGGACCGCGCGGAGGGACGGACCCCGTGGAAGGACGGACCGCCCCAGACCCGCGGCGGTAGGTATTACAACACTCTGGTGTCGCTCTCGTTTTGTCTCTCCCCCCTTTCTCCCTTTTTTCTCTCTTTCTCTGCTTTTCTCTCGCGTCTCCATCGCTGGCCAAATGAAGGGACTTGGCACTTTGATTCCGTTTTGAGTCTTAGTTCTGTTCCCGAGAATGTAGAAGGAACGTGGCCACGGCAACACGTTGGAGTCAGTCAGAAGTTAAGCCCAGCCGCCCCCAACCTCCCAGAATTCCCTGAGGTCGGTTGGAAAGCAAGGGGGTTTAACCTCTGCCAAATTGTTCAGCCCGACAGTGGATCGTGACAGACTGGTAGGAGTGTTACCGAAAAACGCGGTAAAATCAGAAACAACTCTTTAACAGCAATTTAGTATTAAAGAGCAGGCATTCTTTATTCACAGCGCCGGATGCACGCGGGATCGCTGCTCCTAACGTGCGTACCTTACGCACCTTTCCCGTACAATTTATAGATCAAAAATTCACATATTCATAGATATTCATTATTGTCCTTTCTACCGATTGGTACAAACTTGCTCGTTCCATATGTAAATTACTGCGCAGACTCAGTTATCCTCTTGTATTGTTCTCTTTTGAGTAGGTGGTATTACTTGGGTCGGTGGTGGTCCGTGAGTCGGTGGTCGCGATCTCCCCCTGTCGGAATTACCTTTTACCTACTTGGCTCTTAACCTTGGCAGTCCTGGCCAGTTTTCTCAGTCCGCTACACGAAACCACATTTTGTCATCCTTTTCTGACAGAAGCACATTGTCTATTGTTTCGTTCACATTAATGATTGCCGAGGGACTAAAATGCAGATCAAAGAATACACTGATTGGTATACTCCATGTCCCCAGACTTAACGTCCAGTTGGATAAGGCTGTACAAGGAGTATAGCAACATCTATGGTTGGTTAATTCGATCGCTCTGGTTACAGGAGCAGCAACAAAGAGGTGGTTTTAGCAGTTTTTCTCCAGCAGGTATGCCCTGCTGCAAGGTCTGGACTATCTGCCCAAGGGCTGGACTAGAAGCAAATAAAGAGGAAGCCGTCAGCTGCTTCCGTTTGCAAGAAATACCAGGTCAACAATTGCTAAGTTCTTCCTGTTCATATCTCAGGGTCCTTTAGAGAGCTTGACATCTCCGCGTGATTCCCGCGAGGCTTCGGCTACCACGCGTGCTGTGCCCCACAGCCTCGCAGTTACATTCCCCTTCCTGCGCTGCAGCTGCTTTGTGCAGTGGCCATAAGCTGCTCTGTTCCTCCTGCGTTTTGCTGGTGAGACGGCTGTACGAGGGCGATGCTGGCGGCACACACCGGCTACGGGGCTGCTCCAGTCCTCCTCTACACCCTTCCCTGTTCCCTCTTGCTCCTTCTAGCAAGAGGTTGTAAAAGTAGCAAGTCACTTGAGCAACTCTTCTCTAGCATGCAAGTCCCGTCAAACCAGTAACATGATACACCTTAAAGTCTCTGTTCCTTTATGGATTATAGAGCTGAGACAGAACACCAGCAACACCACCATCACCACCCCCAGCCACGGCAGAAAAGATGACATTTCTTTACAGCCAGCCACCAGATGAGCCGGTAACAGGAGTGTGTGCCACTGGGTCGCTGAGGCCAGCAGGGACTGGGGTCCATTTCTGAGCAACGCTGTCCTGTATAGAACCGAACCGGTTCCTGCTTTTCAAAAGCTTTCAATATTAGACATGAATGAACTGGTCAGTAAGATACCTAAAAAAGAGGTTTTCAAAAAAGAGGATTTCAAAAACATTATTTTAGCAAATGGATTCATGAGCAGAGGGACCACAGAGACCTTTCACGCTTCTACAAAAGCAGGTCTTATATAAAAATCACAAGCAAAACAAGCTGAAATTAAAATGGAAAAAAAAATGAAATAAGAGAAAGAAAATGGATTGGGGGGCAGTGAAGACAAAGTATTGTCTAATCCTTTTGTTATTTAGCTGTATAATTATTGATTGTGCTGACAGGTCGCTGACAGGTTTTGGGGGGTGTGCCTGGGTCTGCTGGTTGCTGCCAATTTTGGGGGAAACTTGAGGATTTGGGGGTGTTGCTGTGTCAGGTGCATGCTGCTAGGTCTGGTGGGTGCAGCCAGGTGTGGGGTGCGTCTGGATTTAGGGTTTTTTCCTGGACTGGGGCAATGCTACCAGGTCTAAGGGTTATTTTGGGTTTGGCGGCTGCCGCTGGGTTGACGGCAGCCTCTGTTCCAGTGGACACAAACCCTGTCCCTGCAGCAGCGCCAGCAGTGCGTCTCGTAAGGCGCTGGGCACTGCTGTGGTCACGCTGCGCTCTCTGGCTGGTTGTTTCAGCAGGTCGGCTGCACGGCTGGCCTCCCTTGAGAGGCGCTGGGGTGCCACCCTCAGGTGGATTTCACTTGCTGTGTTTGAGGTGAAACTGTGTCCCTCATGTTCAGAGTGCTTTCAGATAGCTTAGGAGAGCTCCAAAGGACACGGCTGTCTACGTGAGTGGTTTCTCCAGAGTGGGGGGCTGGGTGCTGCACAGCGTTTCTAAGCCGGGGGTGAGTATGGGTCAAAGAGTCCAGCGGCCTCTGGCCTCCTCCTGGCTCGCAGAAGCAGCAAGCTCCTTGGAGCTGTATTGCGCTTCTGTCCAATATACTGTTCGAAAGGAAGGTTCTGGGGCATGATGGAACTCGGGGAGCCACAGGGAAGAGGAGGTGGCACAGCGCACTGTCCTAGCCCTTCTGGCTTTCAATCCCCGTGGGCATTTGTGACCCTCAGGTTACCCCCCTCCCCCTGGGAACATCTGCTCCTTCTCTGAGTGGCAGCCTAGACTCGCTGAGTAGGCAAGCGTGGCGTGCTACCTAGGTGCAGCTTCTTGTCTGCTCCTTGCGCTCGTCTTCCTTTGACTGCGTAGCTGAAATAAACCCGTGCTTCACCGACTGAAGTTAAGTCGTCCCACAGTGTGTGAGGCGCTCTGGTTTCTCCACCCCCGTGTTTCTCTTGGGCCTGAAGTAGGAACCTGAGGAGCAGGGAAGGCTCCTGGGACAGTTCACTTTCCAGGCAGTGCTGAATCACAGTCAGGCCTTGCAGCTGAAGGTACGGAGACAGAGAGGGAGGAGAACTGTAGGAGAGGAGGAGAAATGCGCTTGGCTGGGGAGAAGCTTCCCTGCCAAAGGGCTATAGGCAGCCCTGTCCTTGAGCGTGTGCCACGCTGGCCTTTCTTCTGCTTTAACTTCCGAACAGCGTGTGCCTGGAGAGCTGTTCTTTTTCTCTTTCCTTTTGGGTTTAAGCTTCAGTGCCTACAACCACCGCAGCTGAAGCTAAAACCACCTTGAGTGTCTGGACTGCAAGTGGCTACAAGTGGCCACATCCCGTAGAACGCACTACTCCTGGCCTGCTGGTGAAAGACTCGAAATCCTGGCCTTTCTGAGGCCTCTGTTGCTGCTGGTAGCGAGTAGTGACAGGGAGGCCATTCTGCTTCAGTGCCTTTCTAGAGAAGGCAATGAGACATTATACTAACAGCACTGGGTCTTGTGACTGTGGAAGCAGGCTAGAAGACCTTGCCAAACTGTTTGCTGAAGCTTCTGGGAGCTGCTTCTTCCTTTACTCTTCTTGCAGCCAAATGAGGTAGAACAGGGTCACACTGTCTTGACCACGAGAGGTGCAAGGACCTCGCAGGGCAGCCGGAAGGAAGGTGTTGACCGAGGCCGTCACCGCGGCACTGCTCTGTCGGTAGTCAAATGCTAGAGAGGAAAAGGCAGCTCCGAAGAGGGGGGGACGGTTCTGGGCCGGTGGGTTATGGGTAGCCGTAGTCGTTGGCTATGTCCATGCTGGCCTCCCTCTGCACACAAACGTGCAGCTGCCCGGTGACACCTGCAGGGCCGCCCGCTCCCGCTCCTCCTGGGCCAGCGCCTTCACACGCTCCCGCTGGGGCCGCTGCTCGGGTGTGATGGGCACCGACTGCTCCTGCTCCTCCAGCGGGGTGGGCGCAGCCGTGAGCCCCCCCAGGGCCCGAAGGACAGCGGGGAGTCGTTGGGAGGTTGTGGCGGCATGTGCAGCTGCTGCGGCAGCCCCTCCCGTGGGGTTTGGCCTCCGTGGGCGACAAGCACAGCCCGCTTGGCTGCTGGGGTTTGGCAGCAGACCTGGTGCGTGCCTTGCTGCTCGATGGTGCCGCCGGTGCCGTGTCCTTCTTGCCGTCAGCGGGGGCTTGAGGTATCCAGTGCTGCGCTGGGTCTCGGGGCTGCCATCAAGGAATTGGGTTCCGGGTTGGGTGGTTGGGGCATCAGCCCCACCACCTTCACTGTGTGCCCCAGCAGGTGGAAACTGTGGCTGGAGTTGAGCAAGGGCACCCTCAGGACGATGCGGAGCGTCCTCAGCGCCGGGTGGGGATGCTGCTCCTGGGGATGCCGGTTCCCGGCTGCGGTGGGGATGCCGGCAGCGGCGCAGGGTCAAGGCGGTGGGATCAGAGGTGGCACCCAGTGGGCCTAGGACTGGCCCCATCAGGGCGGGCAGAGGGGACTCCCATGTCTCACTGGAGCGGTGAGCGCGTCTGCCCTGCCTTGCCCCTGCACCCACTGCTCCGCGGCTTCCTCCCGGGCCGGGGCCTCCTGGGGCCTCCCTGGGGTGCTGCAGGGGCGTGCGGCCCAGTGCTGCCGGGACCTGCGGGGCCCGGCTGGGCCCTGACACCGGCTGTGCTGGCACCTGGCAATGCTGTGTGTTCCCTGGAACGTATCGCAGCCCCCGGGCAGTGGGGGGCCGTAGCTTCCAGCATGGGTCTGTGGGATTGGAGCAGTTGAGGGTCACAAGGCTGGGGTGGGGCGTGGGGTGGGAGTCCCAGAGCAGCAGTTCAAGGCCTCCGTGCTGTGGTGTCTGGGTGGGCCGCTGCATTAAACCTTTCTTCTCCGCCCCATGAAGAGCCTTTGCCTTCTGGCTTCCTCTTGGGTCCTACGTCGCTTGGCAGGCACGTTGGTGGTATTGGATGCTCTGCGCTTGCTGCTTCCCACCCGCAGTCCGCTGCCACCTGCACTGCCCTGTCGCCGTCCAGCTTTCCCTTGGCCTGCTTGCCGCCCGCTTCTCCCCATTGGGGCCCCTCTTGGCAGGACACAACGCCCGGCGGCGGCAGCAGGTGGGTCAGACCCATCCGAGGCTGCCTCCGCAGCGCCGTCTCCGCCAGCTGGGCTATGTGGGGCTGGTGACACTGGGGGTGCATCTGGGGAGCTGGGCAAGGGACTCAGCATTGGGAACTGCAGGACGCTGAGCAGGGGACTGTCTGGAGGGGCCTGCAGGGGATCGTTCTGGGGACTGTCCACAGGACTGACCTCAGAAGTCTCCTCTGCCGTCTCCGGAGGAGCCTGCAGGGGATCGTTCTGGGGACTGTCCACAGGACTGTCCTCAGAAGTCTCCTCTGCCGTCTCCGGAGGAGCCTGCAGGGGATCGTTCTGGGGACTGTCCACAGCACTGTCCTCAGAAGTCTCCCATGCAGTCTCCGGAGAGCTCTCCTCGGATGTGTCCAACGGCCGCCACCAGGTGGGGAGGACTGCCGACACCCCGCCCTGGTTCCCCTTGGTGTCTTGCAAGGGGGAGGCTGGCACCCCCCAGAAGGGGTCGGCATCCCCCAGCATCCCCGATTGCAGGCGGCGTTTGCACCAGCCGCCCTCCGCCTCGTACTCCAGGAGGTCAGGGTCTTCGCTGCAGGAGGCAGTGGTGTCCAGGCTGTCGGGGAGATCGGTGAGGATATTTTCACCGTCCACCAGCATCACTGCTGCCAACTTCTCCACCTCGCAGCCGCCCTCTGCCCTGTACTCCAAGAGGTGGGGGAGCTTGTTAAGTGAAGTTGTTAAGTCGAGGACATTGGGGATGGTGTCCCCGCCATCCACCAGCCCCGCCGCCACCAGTGGCTCCTTGGGGCAGCCGCCGTCCGCCACGTACCCACAGAGGTCAGGGTGCTCATCAAGGGCCTCGGCAGTCACGCTGGGGACACTGGTGGTCAGGGTGGTGTCCTCACTGTCCCCTAGCCCTGCCACCACCGCATGGTCCTGGGGGCAGGCGCTATCTGCCGTGTACATGGAGAAGTCGTGGAGGTCATCGAGGAAATCGGCGCTGATGAGGCTGTTGGGGAAATGAAGGCCATTAGGGATGGTGTCCTCGCTGTCCCCCAGCCCTGCTGCCACCACTTGCTGATGGGGGCAGCCGCCCTCTGCCACGTACTCGGAGAAGTCAGGGACCCGGCTGAGGAAGCTGGTGAAGTCGTCGACGTCGTCGACAGAGACCTCGCCGACCCCCAGCCCCGCCGCCGCTGCTGGCTCCTTGGGGCAGCCGCCCTCCGCCACGTACTCGGAGAGGTTGGGGAGCTCGTGGAGGAAGGCGGCGAGGCTGGGGCTGTCAGGCCCATCGGGGAGGCTGTCCTCGCTCTCCAAGGTGTTGAGCCAGGAGAGCACCAAGCTGGCCATGGTGTCCTCTGCCAGCTCAGGACAGGCCTCAGCGAAGGCCTGTGGCCCCTGCTCGGGCAGGTCGACGGGCTTCTCTGGGGCTGCCGGGGTGGTCTCCACTGCTGAAAAAGCAAAGAGATCCAACCCAAGCGCGGGGTGATGCAAGCTTTCCTTGGCACAGGGCAGCTGCCCGCGGGCTCTGCCACCCCCCAGAGCTCACCTTTAGGCTCCATCCTGGTTCTGCAGGTCGGCAGAGCCAGGGCGGTCTGGTGGGGGCTGGCAGCAGGGACACTGTCCTCGATGGCCACCACTTCCTTCTTGAAGCCCTCTGATAGCTTCTGGGCGCTGCCGGGCAGGGTGTGGAGCACAGGGTGCTCCTGGACCCAAGGCTGAGCCGAGGGGCAGCACGGTGGTGGGTCGCCAGCGCGGTCAGGGGCGCGTAGCAGGCAGGAGCCCGTGGGGTCCATGGGCTCTTGCTGGTCCAGGGTCCGTGGCCCCATCCCCCTCGGCTGGTGGGGCACCAGCGCCTGTGGCACCACCTGCTGTCCCCAGCCGTAGGCAGGGGGACAGGGAGCAGCCATGGTGGGGAGCGACACCCCATGGTTTAGCTGCACCCCGTGGGGGAGCTGCACCCCATGGAGGAGCTGCACCTGACTGGGGAGCTGCACCCCGTGGGGGAGCTGCACCCCATGGGGAAGCTGCACCTGACTGGGGAGCTGCACCCCGTGGGGGAGCTGCAACCCAGCATGGAGCTGCGTCCCGTGGGGGAGAGGCACCCCAGCGGGGAGCTGTACCCCAGCGGGGAGCTGTACCCCAGCAGGGAGCTGTACCCCCATGGGCATCTGCACCCCACTGAGGAGCTGCACCCTGTGAGGGAGCTGCATCCCAGTGGGGAGCTGCATGCCTTGCGGGTGCTGTACCCCCATGGGGAGCTGTACCCCCATGGGCATCTGCACCCCACTGAGGAGCTGCACCCCGTGAGGGAGCTGCACCCCATGAGGGAGCTGTGCCACTGGGGGGTGCTGCACCCCGCTGGGGAGCTGCACCACCTGCCCCGGGGCCCCCAGGGGCCCTGGCACCGCCTGCCAGACGGTGGGCTGGGACAGCTGGTGGGTGATGGTGTGGAGCTGGGCAGGCTCACCAGACACTGCCAGCCCCGGGACAGAGGGCAGCACGTGGGCACTGACCGGTGCTGGCATGGCTGGGGTGGTGAAGCTCATGCTGGGCACCTGCGATGCCGTGGGCAGCCGGAGAGGGAACCTCTCTGTTGGGGGAAGCAAAGAGGGGTGGTGGGGTGAGATATTGGTGGGCAGAGCCCCTTGGGGGGTTACCTGGAGGGCAGGAGCACCACGAGGAGCAGGAGCCTGATGCTGTACCTGCCATGGCGGTGGGTCAGTGTGGGGTTTGTTTGGGGCAAAGAGTGCTCTGGGGTTCCGTCCCCAGGGCGATCATTCCGCCAGCACCTGCCTGAGCCAGCCTTGCCAGGGCTGGATTTGTCATGCCTCAGCAACTGCCCATCACCATGATTTCCCATCCTGCTGATGATTTTCTGTCCTCTGTGCTGATTTCTCATCCCGATGAGGGTTTCCCATCCCCGCCATGAATTCCCATCCCAACGATGATTTCTCATCCCAGTGATGGCTTCCCATGCCAACAATGATTTCTCAGCCCTGGGATGGTTTCCTATCCCAATGGTTTCCCATGCCCACAATTTCCCTCCCAAGCATGATTTTTGTGGGGAGGTGAATTTCCTTCCCAAGGGGAAGGGATGCAGCCGGTACAGGCGGCCCTGCGGTGCTGCCATGGGTGAGCTGCCCCATCCCCACCACTGGGGCGGGATGGGGCCCTTTTTGGGGTTGTTTTTGTGCTCCCCCTCTCTGCCCCAGGGTGGGGATAATGCTGCTCCCAACCGTGGGGATACCTGGCGCTGGCGGTACCGGTACCTTGTGGCCATGCTGGGGAGCTCTCGGGCAAATCTGGCAACTGGCCCATGCCAACCGAGGAGAGAGGCGGGTACGCAAAGTATAGCGGTACAGAGGCACCCTCACATTCGTGCACAGCAGCGCTGTGTGTTCCCTGGGACATATCACAGCCCCCGGGCAGCGGGGGGCCGTAGCTTCCAGCATGGGCTCTGTGGGACTGGAGCAGTTGCGGGTCAACTGCTTTGAGTGGTATTTTCATACCGTGGTGTCAATATCGAGCAAATCATGAAGCAGTCATCAGGAAACAAAGGAAATCTTTTAGGAATGCCAGCACAAAAATATAGCCCCGGCTGCTTTGCCTCCTTTCAGCAGGGAGGAACTCGTAGGTCCCTCTTCATCTCTGTTGCACCGTAAGCTCAGCACCTTCTGTACCTGCAGGAGACAATCTCCTGCACAGCTAAATAACAAAACAAATATACATGTGTCAACTGTATGTCAACTAATATAGATAAAACTATTAATTCCATGGCTTATAGTAAGTTTTTATTCACCTTTCTTGTGCAGACGGAACAGCCCATAAGTTGAATACCGGCGATCCTTTGGCCTCCTTGCAAAATGCACCCCAGTGACAACAGGGAGCTTTACATCAACAGCAACGTGTCACAGGACAGGAACACAGAGGAGTGAGCATCACAAGGTATCCTTTTCTCTATACATTGTTTTTTCCCCACAGAGGTGAGCAAAAATGACCCAACCCCTGAGCCCCAAGTTTTCCTCCTCTCCCATATCAAGCATTTGCTCTGTGGCTTTGTGCCTTAAAAGAGGGGCTTGTACCCTGAAAGTGAAGGTTTGGAACTGAAAACTGAGGCTTTGAGGATGAAAAGAGGGATTTGAGCCCTGGAAGTGAGGATTTGGGTGTTAAGAATGAGGCTTTGAGCTTTAAAACAAGGGTTTGGACCCTGAAAGTGAGGTTTGCAGTCCTAACTATAAGGCTTTGAGACTAAAAGAGGGGTTTGGGTGCTATAAAGAGAGTCTTTGGGACCTTAAAATGAGGCTTTGAGCATTAAAAGAAGGGTTTGAATAATCAAAGGGAGGGTTTGGAATTTAAAAATGAGATTTAGTCCATGAAAATGAGGAGTTTGGACCCTAACAGTGAGACTTTGGGACCTCTGAATGAGGCTTTGTGCCTTAAAAGTGGGGTTTGCACCTTGAAAGTGAAGGTTTGGAACATAAAACTGAGGCGTTGAGAGCTAAAAGAGGGATTTGAACCCTGAAAGTGCAGCATTGGCTGCTAAAAATAAGGCTTTGAGCTTAAAAAGCGGGATTTGGACCCTGAAAGTGAGGTTTGCGGTCCTAACTATAAGGCTTTGCTGTTACAGGTGAAGTTTTCGGTGCTTTAAAGGGAGGGTTTGGGACCTAAAATAAGGGTTTTTCCCTGAAAAGTAGGGGTTTTGACCCTAAAAGTGAAGGTTTGGAATTTAAAAATGAGGCTTTGAACCTTAAGGGAGGGGTTTGTACCCTGAAAGTGAAGGTTTGGAACCTAAAACTGAGGCTTTTAGCCTTAAAAGAGGGGTTTGAACCCTGAAACTCACAGTTTGGAGCAAAAAATGTGAGTGTTTGGGACGTAAAAAGGAGGCAATGAGTATTAAAATAGGGGTTTGGACACTGAACGTGAGTCTTTGGGTGTTACAAATGAGGCTTTGACTGTTAAATGAGGGCTTTGGTTCCTAGAAGTGAGGGTTTCGGTGTTAACAATGAGGCTTTGAGCCATAATAAAGGGGTTTGGACCCTGAAAGGGAGGGTTTGGGACGTAAAAATGATGCTTTGAGCCTTAAACAACGGATTTAGACCCTAACCGTGAGGCTTTGCAACATACAAATGAGGCTTTGACAGTAAAAAAGACAGGTTTGGACCCTGACAGTGAAGGTTTGGAACTGAAAACTGAGGCTTTGAGAGTTAAAAGAGGGATTTGAACCCTGAAAGTGAGGATTTGAGTGTTAAGAATGAGGCTTTGAGCCTTAAAACAGGGGTTTGGACTCTGAAACTCACGGTTTGGAACGAAAAAATGACTGTTTGAGCATTAGAAGACCAGATTCGATGCTAGAAGTGAGGGTTTGGGACCTAAAAATGAGGGTTTGTCCCTTAAAAGTAGGTGTTTGGACCCTAAAACTGAAGATCTGGAATTTAAAACTGAGGCTTTGTTCCTTAACAGAGGGGTTTGGACCCTGAAAGTGAGGGTTTCGTACCTGAAGATGAGGCTTTTAGCCTTAAACGAGGGATTTGGAATCCAAAACGTGAGGCTTTGGAAAGAAAAAATGATGGTTTGTGCCTTAAAGGACCAGAGTTGATGTAAAAGTGAGGGTTTGGGACCGAAAGAGGAGGCACTGAGCATTAAAAGAGGGGTTTCGATGATGAAAGTGTGGCTTTGGGTGTTAAAACTGAGGCTTTGAGTGTAAAAATGGGGCTTTGGACCCTGAAAGTGAGGGTTTGGCTCTTACAAATGAGGCTTTGAGCTTTAAAACAGGGGTTTGAACCCTAAAAGTGAGGTTTGCGGTCCTAACTATAAAGCTTTGAGGTTAAAAGAGGGGTCTGGGTGCTATAAAGTGAGTGTTTGGGACCTGAAAATGAGGCTTTGAGCATTAAAAGAAGGGTTTGGACAATGAAAGGGAGAGTTTGGTATTTAAAAATGAGGGTTACTCCATGAAATGGAGGGGTTTGGATCCCCAAAGTGAGGGTTTGGGATCTAAAACTGAGGCTTTGAGCCTAAAAGACAGGATTGGACCCTAACAGTGAAGGTTTGGGACCCCTGAATGAGCCTTGTGTTTTAAAAGTGGGGTTTGGACCCTGAAAGTGAAGGTTTGGAACTGAAAACTGAGACTTTGAGAGTCAAGAGAGTGATTTGAGCCCTGAGAGTGAGGGTTTGGCTGTTAAAAATGATGGTTTGTCCCTAAAAAGGAGGGGTTTGGACCCTGAAAGTGAGGGTTTAGGTGTTAAAAATGAGGCTTTGAGCCTTAAAAGAGGGGTTGCGACCTTGAAAGTGAGGGTTTGGGACTGAAAGCTGAGGCTTTGAGTGTTGAAAGACAGGCTTGGGACATAAAACCCTCCCTTTTAGCATCGAATCCAGCATATTAATGCTCAAACCTTCATTTTTTAGTTCCAAACCGTGCATTTTAGAGTCCAAAGCCCTTGTTTAAGGCTCAAAGCCTCATTTTTATGTGCCACACCCTCATTTTCAGGGTCCAAACCCCTCTATTAAGGAATAAAGCCTCATTTTTAGGTGCCAAACCCTCACTTTTCAGGTCCAAACCTGTCTTTTTTAGGGTCAAACCCTCATTCTTAGGTCCTAAGCCCTCACTTTTAGGGTTCAAACCCCAGTTTTAAAGCTCAAAGCCTCAGTTTTACCACCCAAAGCCTCACTTGCAGGGTCCAAACCCCTGTTTTAAAGCTCACAGCCTCAGTTTTACCACCCAAGGCCTCATTTTTAGGGTCGAAACCCCTCTTTTAATGCTCAGTGCCTACTTTTAAAGCCCCAAACCCTCACTTTTAGCATCCAAACCCTCACTTTCAGGTGCCAAAACCTCATTTTTAATGATCAAAACCCTCCTTTCACCCGCAAAGCCTCCGTTTTAGGTCCCAAACCCACACTTTTAGGGTCCAAACCTGTCTTTTAGGTTCAAAGCCTCAGCTTTAGGTCTCACAGCCTCACCTTCAGGGTCCAAACCCCTCTTTTAATGCTCAGTGCCTCCTTTTTAGGCCCCAAACCGTGCCCTTTTAGCATCAAATCCAGTCTCTTAATGCTCAAACCATCATTTTCTCATTACAAACCATGCGTTTTAGAGTCCAAAGCCCTTGTTTAAGCTCAAAGCCTCATTTTTAACAGCCAAACCCTCACTTTCACAGTCCAAACCTGTCTTTTAAGTTCAAAGCCTCAGTTTTAGGTCCCAAACCCTCACTTTCAGGTGCCGAACCCCTCTTCTAATGCTGAAATCCTTATTTTAAGTCCCAAACCCTCATTTTTGGTGTTCCAAACCCGTTCTAAGGCTAAAAGCTTCCCCTTTTAGGTGCCAAACCCTCACTTTCAGGGTCCAAACCCCTCTATTAAAGAATAAAACCTCATTTTTAGGTGCCAAACTCTCACTTTTCAGGTCCAAACCTGTCTTTTTTAGGGTCAAACCCTCATTCTTAGGTCCCAAGCCCTCACTTTTAGGGTTCAAACCCCAGTTTTAAGGCTCAAAGCCTCATTTTTACTACCCAAAGCCTCACTTTCACTACCCAAAGCCTCACTTTCAGGGTCCAAACCCTCTCTTAATGCTCAGTGCCTACTTTTAATGTGCCAAATCCTCACTTTTAGGTACTAAAATCTCATTTTTAATGTCCAAAGCCCTATTTTCTCATGCAAAGCCTCATTTTGAGATCCCAAATCTTCGCTTTTGGGGTCCAAACTTGTCTTTTAGTTTCAAACCCTCACTTTCAGGCTGCAAACCCCTCTTTTAATGCTCAGTGCCTCCTTTTTAGGTCCCAAACCCTCCCTTTTAGCATCGAATCCACTGTATTAATGCTCAAAACGTCATTTTCTCGTTCTAAACCGTGCATTTGAGTCCAAACCCCTTGTCTAAGGCTCAAAGCCTCATTTTTAAAAGCCAGCCAGACCCTTTTTTAAAGCTCAGTGTCTCCTTTAAAGTCCCAACCTGTCACTTTTAGGTGCCAAGACCTCATTTTTAATGCCCTAACCCCTCTTTTCACCCGCAAAGCCTCACTTTTATATCCCAAACCTTTAGTATTGGCATTGAATGCGGTCTTTGAATGCTCAAACCGTCATTTTCTCTTTCCACACTGTGAGTTTTAGAGCCCAAACCCCTCTTTTAACGTACAAAGCCTCATTCAGAGGTCCCAAACCCTCACTGTTAGGGTCCAAACCTGTCTCTTTTACTATCAAACCTCATTTGTATGTCACAAAGCCTCATGTTTAGGGTCTAAATCCGACTTTTAAGGCTCAAAGCCTCATTTTTAGGTCCCAAAGACTCACTTTAAAGCACCCAAACCCCTTTTTTAACAGGAAAGCATCATTTTTAACACCCAAACCCTCAGGTTCATCTTCTAAACCCCTCTTCCTCTTCCTCCCCAGCACGCTGGGCACGCGACGTCCTGAAAGCGCGGCGCGGTGTGGGCCAGCTGCAGGGGCCCTGCTTTTATAGGTCCCGAGCAACAGCGAGGTGGCTCTTGGCAGCAGGAGCCCATTGTGGTGTTGATTGTGCCTGTGGGCGACGCGTGTGGCCAAATATGGGGGGTTTGGGCGCGGGGGGGCGGTGGCCTCAGAGATGGCCAGATGTGGGAGAAGGAGGAGGGTGGTGGGGCTGAGGGCTGAGTAATACCCATGTGTCGTAGGGTAGAGCATTTGACCAAGTGCTGTATTTGGAAAGACAGTATTTCAGTCAATGCTTGCTTAGCAAATGGTGGTCTCAGAGGTTCCACACAATCCTGCTGGAGTTTCTGTAGGTCTCAAAGTAGTTTGCTGACTCTGTAGGGATTTGTGATCCTAAACGCCTTGCCCACGTGCATGCCATGTCCGCCGGGTTGTTTTGCTGTTGGCTGCACTTGGTGAAGGCAGGGAGGCATATTTCACCCTTTAGTCCCTGAGGAGGTGAGAGGAGGAGCTGGCAGGAGCTGACGTGGATTGAGAGAAGAGTGTGACTCAGTAAGAAGTTCTCATGGCTACTCCTGAGGGATGGGCTTTCACTCTAGCGGTGTGTGCCTATAGATAATGCCTCGCAAGAGAGCTTTGGCTGCTGGAAGGCCGTGACTCCTCTAACTTCATCAGTTCTGTGATCAAGTCATGGAACAAAGCGCTTTGCATGCCTATGTATGGCATTATTTCAGATCTCCCTTTCTAGCTAAATACGTAGGTTTGTGAAGAAACCGGGATGGTGCAGGGAATTCTGCAAAACACATTTAGAACCAATAATGTGAGGGAAATGCTCAGTTTTGAAAATGTGCAAAGCTTTTACGGCCAAACTTACCCGTTACGGTTTGACACTCAGTTCTCTTGCGTGTCAGCTGTAGTTTCTCTTTGCCATCAGATTAAGCGCCTGGGAGAGATACAGTACAATATGCAGGTTCTAGTAGACATAGACATTCTTTCCTACTGAGGTGTAATGTCTGCTTTTCTCTCAGAATGACCCTTCTCTCTCCTGTGATTTTTTCCGCAGCGTTTGGCATCCTGTGTTGAAAAGTACAGTTTAGATCTGACGGGCGGAGCCTTTCCCTTGCGAGGGCAGGGCAGCAAGGCCAAACTACTCAGCTGTCAGGCTATAGAAACCTTTCCCAACTGCATTGACAGAGAAGGCAGCGTTGATGAAGGTTTGTTCCTGATGTCCCTGTTTGGTTTTTCTAAACTAAATGGTTTTGGCATCCAAGCAATGAATGCTGTTCCATACCCACAGCCTGAAAGTCTTAAGTCTCTGTATAGACTAACTTCTTGGGCTTATTTCAAAGGAAAAACTGGGTGCTGAAATTCTGTGGGACTTGTTAAAATAAACCCTATTTTTCCCTTCAATGCTTGCTGACATGCTGTAGCGATGTATGGTGGGGTCACCTCTATAACGCCTGTCAGTCATTTTATTCCTCCAGCTCTCGTCTTTGAACAGTAAGATCATCCCCTCCATTGCTTAGGAGCGTTCCCTCAACTTTCTTTTTTCCCCTCTTCCAACCTATGCCTGCACCTGCATCCAGCTGGCGGCCGGTCACGAGTGCTGTTCCCCAGGGCTCGGTCCTGGGGCCAGATCTGTTTGATACCTTCCCCAACCATCTGGATGAGCCGGCAGTGTGCCCGCGTGGCCAGGAAGGCCACCAGCATCCTGGCTTGTATGAGAGATAGTGTGGCCAGCAGGAGTAGGGCAGTGATCGTCCCCCTCTACTCGGCAGTGGTGAGGCTGCACCTCGAATCCTGTGTTCAGTTTTGGGCCCCTCACTACGAGAAAGACACTGAGGTGCTGAGTGTGTCCAAAGAAGGGCAGCGAAGCTGGTGAAGGGTCTAGAGCACAAGATTTAGTTGGGATCTTAGGAAAAATTTCTTCACAGAAAGGGTTGCGAAGCAGTGGAACAGGCTGCCCAGGGAAGTGGTGGCGTCACGATCCCTGGAGGGAGTTAAAAGACGTGCAGAGGTGGCGCTTTGGGACAGGGTTTAGTGGTGGACTTGGCAGTATGAGGTTTACAGTTGGGCTCGATGATCTTAAGGGCCTTTTCCAACCTAAATGATTCTACGAGTCTATGATCTGCCTGTGCACTTTGCCCTCTCTGTGTCTAATAGGTTCCTACACCTACAAGCTCTTAAAGCAATAGCTTCTGGCTTCCCTCGTCCGGACCGACAGTTAAAACTCCTCTGGTGTCTTTCATTACCTTGCAATAATGAGATGTGCATCTCTGGGTTTGCACATCCAGTGATGCTCTGAGCACATCTCTGAGCCGGCTGCAGTGATAACTTTCACAGCCTTTTGTTTGGGTGTGTGAATGCCCTTCCCTCTCTTCTTACTGGCCTTAACTTATGTCTGCTTGTTACAAAGACGACACTGGCATGACTTTCTAGGCTATTTGTGTTTATTAGCTTTGACTTAGTCCTGAAGAGGCAGCTTCCACCTCTTTTGGGGTGCCACCCTCTAACAACAGCGTGTCAAAATCTAATGAAAACCCCTTTGGATTTTCTCCACTTGTGTCACGATTCTGAGGAGAGGGCCTTCTAAAACCTTGTCAAAAACAACCAACAGGCACACCTGCCAAAAAACCCAAACCAAAACCAACAAAAAAGGCCCTTTCGGTCCCCTTTTCATGAAGTCTGAGGCATGGAAAAATGCTTGTCATTTTTCTGATGGCTCCTCATTAGCTTTTATCCAGAAACTATTCAAGTTGTAGGCCCACATGAGCTTCTGTTGGATGTGGGTTGAGGTTAGAAATGCAGCTGGCTTCTGATTTATGAAACTAATTGACATCTTCAAAGGCAGTTTCAGCGGCTCACACAAGTGAAAGGGCACAGAAGCTCACGATGACACACAGTAAAGCGTGGGAGGCTCCCTGAGCAGCCCTGATGAACTCAGCAGAGAACAGAGACCCATTTTGCCAAATGACCTGTCTCCTGGTTCCCTGCTCTGTCAGGGTAAAGGATGCACCCCCCACTTTGCTCACATCTGGAGAATGCCTTCTCCCCAGAGGCGACAGACCATGCCACTTCTTGAGAGAACCCGAGTGTAACATGGTCAATGTTTGATGTTAAACTCTTTGTTCCAATCTCCTGTTTGTTGGGGTTGGGTTTTGGTGTTTGTTTTGTGTGATAATTGTGTTCTTTCATTCTGACTGTGCTGGAAAGGAGCTATTCGTAACACTCGTAATCGAGTCGAATCTGGAAATTAATCATGCCAGCTGAGTGATCAAGTGTATATGACAAGAATTTGTATGCTTTCTAAAAGCAGCAATGTATGTTTTCCTAGGGTGGTGGGTTGGTTTTTTGGTTTTTGTTTTTTTCTAACCATCTTGATGCACTCTTACTGTATGGGAAACTTGATTACCTGACAATTGTGTATTGGATTTGTCTTAGGACGGATACAGGTTGAACTCGCAAAGGGGGGCAGCATGACTGAAACCTATCACAGAGGTGATGCTATGGTGTACATTGTTAAAATTCTTCTTAGTCAAGTGTTGCGTTTCATGAGTGACGTAACAGAATGAATCCAAAATAGAAAGTGATGTTTTGAAAATGTCAGATAGATTGTATTTTCTCCCACTAAGAAACAATGTCTTGTCTTTTCCAGTCATATCTCCTGGCACCAGTGTCTCAGTCTTCAGCTGGCAAGTGAATACACGCGGCCAGGGAAAACCATCTACTTATTTGGGTGTATTTGACTTTGACTGCTGGTATCAGGCTCAAAAGCCAGGCTCGCTAAGGTAGGTTTTTATGAAGCTGGTTTCAGTATCCCTCCCCATAATTCATTGGAAAGTCGGCGTTTAGCTTCTGCGCTTGTTTTCTTTCAGGCCAGAAGAATCCCTTCAGGACTGCCCCTATTTTGCACTGTGGTCACTGGATGCTGTAACAAGCACGACTGCTCCAAACCTCCTTCTGGATGTTGTGGTGCAGGAGCGCAGCCTAAGCTGGAGAGTTCCTCCTTCTTATCCACAACCTGAGCTGTGTTTTCATCCAAGCACCTATAATTTTGGTAGGTATTACACGGCTTTGAATAGTGATAAGCTTAAACCGAGCTCAAATGCCATTTCTTGGTTCTCCTGTTCATTGTTTGTCACGCAAAAACCCAACCAAACCGAAACACCCCAACCCCCCACCCACCCAACTCTGGTGACGTTGTACTGACCAAGTGTGTGCTGTTGTGACACCTGCCTGACAGGCGGCTGGGTCTGGCAGTTGGGTGCTTCTGTAACGCAGCCCGTGAGGTGGTGCTGGTGATCAAATGAAATGACTCTGGGCTGAAGCTCAAAGCGCAGCACCTCGATAGCCCCGGAGGTAAAATCTCTACACTCAGCCATTATTTTTCTAAAAAAGTCTGTAAGTGATGTGATGAGGAGAACGGGTACTCAGTTGTACCTTTCCAGAGGTTGCTGTGACAAAAATGCAAACTGGTGCCACCATCACGGTGAGAGTATGGAATGTTGTCCAACGTTCGTTGTCTCTGCAGATGGCACGTGCTTGCTGAGCTCTGGAGTTGTTCATATGACGTGCAGCAGCTTCCAGAAGGAGGTGAGCTTTTACTGTATCTTTATGGAGAATGTCAAGAGATGGACCTTTCCTAAGCTTTCCATGGCGCTGCTTTCGGTGTCAGGGACCATTTAATGCTCCTCCTGCCCATCCACACGCGTAACTGCAATTGTACCCTACCAGTTTTATCAAATGTAATGTTTGAGGTCCCCTCTTGGGAGTGTAAACCCACCGTTGTCTCCTGTTGAAGCACGATCAGGGCCTGAATGTCTAGAAAGGAAGAGAGCGCTGCTCTAGGAGCAGGAAGAGAAAGTTGGGGAAAGCTGTTCCTTCTCTCTCATCAATGAGTGCAACTGCCTGCGTGGTCCTGAGTTCAGGTTTTGATCCCTGATTACCTTGGAAAAGAGGACAGAACGGAGAAAAGGAAGCATCGTTCCCTCAGAACAACCTTCCCCCCCCATCAGTCTCTCAAAGCATTAGGTTCCGTGCAGGACCTGACGATGGGGGTGTCTCACTCGGATGCGAGTGGCTGCGAACATCCGCTTGCGGGACTATACCTGATCATTTGCTTCCAAGGCAGTGAGCTGCAGCAAACAATTGCTGTTGGCAGCTCTACCCGATGACTTCCCTGTATTTTCCCTTCATCGGTCGGCTTTGCTGCAGCCTCTCAAAGCAGATCTTCACCTCTGTAGCCTTTGCCTTGTGCTACAGGTGCCCAATTGACTCCTCTGGGACTGCCCTCTTGTTGCTGCAACACCTCAGTCACCTTTAGCTCGTGACACCCACCACCTTCTCTCTGCTTTATCCCACCGCAGTGACTTCACCCCCCTCCTTCAGAGGTTTCCCATTTGCAGGGCACCAACCTTTCTCTCTCCTCTGAAGGATTTCCATGAGAGATGCAGCCTTTGTGATGAAGAACCCATCTTCACCCAGGCAGGCTCCAAGCGAAATGCTGAGCGAGCGAGTCATCAGGCAGAGGAGCACTTAGTAGGAAGGGGAGAGCAGGCTCTCCCTGCCCTCATCTTCCTCTCTACTGGATTCCTCACCAGATCTGTGGGGGTGCGCTGGGGCAAAGAGCACTTGTGCACAGTGTGGTAGCTAACATGAACGTCTTGGCAGGTTGGCCTGGCCCATAGGCTGTTTCTTTTGCAAGCCTGATGTAGGCTCTTCCATTCAGATTGGGTGATCTGATGTCAGCTCCACGTTGGAAATAATTGGGAAATGCAGAAATTTGTCATACCCTTTGCTGAATTGAGACTAGATCATTCAGAGGCTTGTTAGGCATTTGAGCAGGAATTGCTTGTGAATGTGAGTAAGACAAATCTCAGAATTAGGGACAAGAAGCTTGGTTTGGGGTTTTGTTTGCCACCGTAAGTTGTACTCGGTGTGTTTCCTTGTCTGAGACTGGTTTTCAGAAAAAGATGGAAATCTGATGTGTGTATTCGAATGTGTAGAAATGGCTTTGAATGTGATGATTTTATTTAGAAGGGAAAGATACTTCTGAATGTGCTTAAAAAGCCAAAGAAACAAGCAAACAAAAAGCAAAAGCCCTAAAAAGGAAAATTTGCTGAGGGCTCAGTCTTGGGCCCCTCGGGACAAGAAGGACATAGAGTTGCCGGCGCGTGTCCAAAGAAGGGCACCAAAGCTGGGGAAGGGTCTGGAGAACAGGTCTCATGAGGAGAGGTTGAGGGACCTGGGGTTGTTTGGCCTGGAGGAGAGGAGGCTGAGGGGAGACCTTATCGCTCTCTGCAACTGCCTGACAGGAGGCTGTTGTGAGGTGGGGCTTGGTCTCTTCTCCCAGGTCACTAGCGATAGAACGAGAGGAAACAGCTTTAAGCTGCATCAGGGGAGGTTTAGGTTGGATATTAGGGAAAATGCCTTCACTGCAAGGGTGGTCAGGCGTTGGAAGAGGCTGCCCAGAGAGGTGGGGGACTCACCATCCCTGGAGGTATTGAAAAGACATGTAGACGTGGCACTTGAGGGCACGATTTAGGAGACATGGTAGTGTTGGGTTGACAGTTGCACTCAGTGATCCTAGAGGGCTTTTCCAACCTTAAGGATTCTATGATTCTATGTTTCGATGATCATTTCACCTGGAAGAAGTATCAGAACACCAGCTGCACTCAGCTACTCCTTAACAGTGCACGTCTGTGCCTGCCTGTGCTTTGCCCTTCTGAAGGATTGCCATGGCATTAGAACACAGTGTTTGAAGCACCTAAAACTGAAACCTATTAGAACATCAATGTTTCACTTCTTTTCTGTCGTTTTGGGAAATGACAACTTAATGTTTGGGGTGTCGTAACTCCTTCATGTCTTCATAGCCTGGAAAGCTGCTTGATCTTGGCTTCACTGTTTCCATGCAAACGTTGCAGAGTTCTATTAGTTCTGTCCCCTTCGTGCATTCCTGATGGCAAACTTCTCTGCACCCCATGTGCCATGGGTATAAGCAGGGCACGTTGCTGGGAATAGTTAATTGGAACGCAGTAAATTGAGAGGATAATGCAGAGGCATGCAAATAAAGATTAGAATTAGCCTTTGGGAAGTTGATGTGTCATGGGGAAAATTCCATGTGCTCCTCAAAGCAACAAGCAGCCCAGCCTGTGATGCCTGAGTGAGTGTAGAGTTAGAAACAAGCACTTACTGTTGGTGGTTTGGATGTTGAAAGCAGGTAGGATTCTCCTTTGATTTTGCCTGTTACTTTTAGGAGGAGCAGTTAGAGGCGGTCTTGTCAGCTGCTGCCCAGAGAGGTTCTGTAGGGCTTCTGACTGGCTGCATTAAGCTTTGGACATCTAAAGGTAAGACTTGTTATGTGGTTTTTATGTTGCATGGTTTCTTCGTTTGGAATTCTTGATTCATTTCTTTTTTGTTCTCTCTTTTTAAAGAGCAGCCAAGTTCTGCTGCTAATTTACAGTTGGCCCTTGACTGGACGTGGAGCCGAGTGATCTATACAAAAGGCGCATTTGAGCAAATCTGTGAGTACTAGTGCAGCCATGCTGCAAACCTAGAATCAGTCTTTCCAGTTGAGCTTATTCAGTGATCTGCTGGTAGATGGTCTTGCCCGCAGATCTGGAAGTGCACTTTGAAACTCTGAAATGGCTCTGTAGGCTAACGATTTCATACTTGTTCTTGAAAAGGTGTTGCGCTGTTTGACGGCTCCTGCAGCTCCACTGACCCGCAGAGGTTACAGGCTCTGCAGCACCGCCAGTTGCTTTTGAGCAACCTTAGCACAGTCTTAAACTGTTTTCTAACAGAGGCACAAGAGCTCGCTGGAAAAGGTTTGTCACAGTATTTCTAACTCTCTGGTGTGTCTTATGAAGATTTGGAACGATGCTGGGGCTGTAATTGTGGAAAGAGGAGCTGTTGTTGGTTTTGCTGATTGGCAGAAAGTCAAATGTAGCGGGGAGAAGGGGCTTAAATGGGAGGGGTTGGGGCTGCCACTTAACGCACGTTGAGTTCAGGGCACGAGTTTGTTGGGGAGCTCGTTCGAGTGGGTTGGGAGGCTGCTTTCAGCAAGGAGCTGTGCAAGCACCCGGCTTGAAATTACAGCAACGGGATGTGGCACTGTGACAAATACTCCCTTTGATTGTCAGCTAGCAGTGCGTAATTGCATGCAAATATTGGATTGGAAATTACTAAAATCAGAGAGGAAGCCTAAATGAGTAACATGTGAAGTGAGTTGCATGAGTTTCTGTAGCTGTTTCTGTTAGAACTTGTTCCTGGCATATTGAGGAGAAAAGAGAAAATCCCTTTGCTAGAGTAAACCTCTCTGCTACGTGAAGAACAGGTGCCTTATCCATGAGTGGATTTAGTAGTTCCGACTTCACTTTTTTTTATTAAACCTTTAGTGAATCTTCTTCTTTGTAGGGGTTGCTTGTGATTGTGGGCTTTTACTTCAGAGAAGGACGTGATACGGAGTGAAAAATGCACAGGCAAAGATTCCTACCGTGTTATTTTTCTACTTTCTCTTTAGTGCAATGAGGGGAGTTTTATAAAAAACAAAAGAAATTGCACACCAACAGTCCTCTTAAGCTTCTTTTCATGTTTTGCAGACTTGACAAACAAGCTGGCGGTGACCAGCCTCGCAGCTTTGTATGCACGAGTGGTCCTCTGGTTCTGTGGGTCCCGTCTCCTGCCAGAGGGCTCAGGTAAGCCTAAACTGTCACGCATCTGTAGCAGTCAGTGCTTCCTATGAACACGTGCTTCCCCGTGGTTTTGTCAAGGCTTCATCAACACCAAGTCGTGCCGGTTCAGTGACAGCAGATGCTGAAGTTCTGCTGCTGAAATTGAGATTTCACTGTTTTTTCAACTCCGTCGTGTAGAATGATGGAAGCAGTTTCTTTCCGGGGTGTTTCTCAGAAACAGCACTAAGCCTCTGAGTGAAGGAGTTGCTCGTGGCCACAGCTTGAAATCCTTGGGATTGTAAACAAGTAACTCCTAAAGCACCAACACGGGAATGCTTGATTTTACAGTAAAAGCCTGACGTGTGTGTTTTGAACTTTTTACGGATTGTTTGAGGAAAAAATACACCTTGGAAATAGTTCATCATTTGGATGGGTTATAAATCCTATTGTCAGCCTTAACTGTCTTACGCATGTTCACATGACATGTTTAAAAACCCATTCCCTTTGAGAATTGGGGGGTTTTTTTTAGAGTGAACTTCAGCTGACACTACATGTTCTGGATGCTACATCACCTGTAAGCTTGAAATGGCACTTAGGACAAGGAGGAATTGACTCCTGTGTCGTAGGTCTCTTTTAGCAAAGGCAGAAGGAGGATGGGCTTCTTTCAAAGTCGGAGGCTGGCCTGTGCTTTTGATGCTCAGCTTGTGTGTTCTTCTGTCTTTTTAGTCAAAAACTGTAGGTTGAAAATGTGATATGACTTCTTTAACTTACTTCTTATTTATTGCCTGTAGGTGATGAGATGCGTTTCTCTAGACCTTTCTACAATTATCCTCTGATTCGGAGCTACTACGCTGGTCATCGACAGAAACTGGAGTGTTTATCAAGGTAGGACGTGCAGGAAAGCTCTAGAGCAGTTCCGCTGCAATTTCAGAAGCGGCAGCAAGTGGCTTTTCCATCAGCAGCTGTATTTGCTATGCTTCATGCGTTTGCTGGCAACACTCTTGACTGGAGTGATGCGTGTGTCCTGCTGAACAGAGAGGTTCCTTTCCTGTGTTGAAATGTTGATATATACCTCTGCTTAGTGCCCTTTGTTGGTGTCATCATTGTTTTGACGTGCATGTAATTCATTGGCAATTCTGTGTCATTTGTTACCACTGGAAAAGGTCGTGTGGTGAGGACAGGATCAGTCACGGCCAGGTCAGCAAGGCACGGCCTTTGCAGAGCAATTGTTCTGGACACAGAAGAAAGCATGTTTTAGAAAAAAAAAACCAAAAAACAAAGGAAAAATAATCTCTCTCAATGACCAGTGATAGATGGCGATAAGGGGATTGGCCCAAATCTCCTACTCCCAAGCACGGTGGTGTCATTGAAGGAGATGGGCAGAGTCACATGCAGCTGGCACAGCCAGCGCGCTCCTGGCTACTGGATAAAAGTGCCTTCCTCACGGGAACTCCCTTTCCTGGGCTGGCTCACGAGCATAATGGTGATGTGCCTTGGGTTAGGTGAGAACAGATTTTTCTTTGGCAACTGTTCTGTAACCTAAAGAAAGTCCTCAAGTAGCCGTGGCTGTGGCACTGTGAACAAGGTGCAGCAGGAGGAGCCCAGGTGGAAGCTGCTCTATGTCAGGCGTTGGCTTTCAAGCTCCTCTTCCTGCGCGTCCTTCTCAGGTAACTCTCGTACAGGCTCACAGGCTCCTTAGAAGCACCACCTCCAGCGTGCTGCTTCTGCTCGTCCTCCTCGGGAAATGAAAGGCTGGCGTCGCAGCCCGCAGGAGCCTGCGATGGGCTTCTGAGCAATGCCGTGTTTAACAGGCCAGCCCTCCGTCACTGTGATGGCATGTGCAGAGGCACAAACGTGCTGCTTCAGGTGATACCAGAATTCAGCTGTGGGCTCAGCTTTCTGACCGTGACTGTTTTTCAGTAACAAAAGCGAGGTGCTGAGACCAAAGCCTGACATTTCCGTGCTGTGGTCTCACCGCTGTGTGTGGGAACGCTCCCACTGGAGGCGTGGGGTTTGGGTTAGCTTTGCTCACACTGCCCTTGTATTACAAGTAATGCGGCACAAAAGAAAACCTGAAAACTAAAAGGTCGCTGCAACTTTCCCCTTAATAAGGGAGCTTTTTGGATTCCTATTTGGAGCTCCTTTAATAATTCACTAGGATCTAATGAGCACCTTTCACCTGACTCCGAAATTTCTTTCCAGTCTATTTCAAGTCACGATCATGCCTTTGTCTGTTTGTTCCTTTCTTGGAGTCGTGGGAGCTTTAGCTGGGTTTGTTTTGGCTGGAGGAAATCTGTGACACCGAGAAGCTGGAATTAGTGTTTTCCTCTGTGCAAATCCTCGCTAGGTTTTGTTCCAGAAGAAAATGGGACTCTGACTGCCTGATGGTCGATGGGATGGTTTCCCAGTTAGGAGACCGAGTTGAGAAGTTGTGGCAGAGAGATGAAGGAGGAACGGGGAAATACCCACCTCCTAGTTTATGGGTGAGTGTTGTGTTCGCTGAAGGCAACAACAACAGCCACAACAAACCCCAGCCCCAGCCCAGCCCTCCCCCAAAGCCAATGATTTCTCAAAGAGAGGAGTTTTAAAAAGCTTCTACCTTTTCATTCCAGGCACTGCTGGAGCTGTATTTGCTAGAAGGTGTTGAAGAAAGCCACAAACATGCAATCGTATCCCTTGGAGTTATTTCTGTTACACCTCCAGTATACGCGCATCAGGGGTCTGAAATGTCTGTCACCTACGTGTTCGATGCATTTTCTAATTTGTGCTTCAAACACACTGCGGATGAACACGTGTAGTTAAGAATTAAGTCGCAGACAGAAGCATTGTTTGATTTCTTTGTACTGTGGATTTTTTAGGAATTTTTAAAATGTTTTGTTGCAAAGTCTTTTCTGATGTGAGAAAACAGGTCTACTAAGCAATGTTAAAGGTAGAAAGCTCCCCTAGATTTTCTCAAAATGTAAACTGTTTTTCATTTTTGAAGCACCCACAGCTGTAGCAAACAGCTGCTTCCTCAAGCGCTGCACTAGAATGTGCTGCTTCAGAGCAAAAGGATTTCTGACAGCGGTTTACCAGGACCTGATTTTGCTGAAATCATCCATTTTCCAGCACAGCTAAGAGGGCTTGCTTTTGTGCTGTTACAAGTGCAGGCACACAGAATAATAGAGAGAGAGAAGGGAAAAGTCATTGGGCAGAAACTGAATTTTTAAGCTGCCGAAATACACTGTGTTGCTTTGGTTGTTTGTTGCCTGAGCCGAGAGGGGAGCCTAGAGAGCAGGGGCTTTAAAGCTGTTGCGCCCCGGAGCTCTCTGATGAGAATAGACCCCCCAAACCAGCTGTCAGAAAGAGAAAGTGACACTGCCGATGAGTGATCCACATACTGGTTTAAATCCAGTTTTAATCATTCAGAGCTAAGCTGTGCTGTAAGGACACCCTAATTTCACTTGTTTTATATACGCTGGAAAGGAGGGAAGAAACCAACTGTAGAATTTGTTTGCTTTAATAATCAAGCATTGGCCGTTCTCATGTTTTGAATGTCCAGCTGGTGGCTGCAGTGACTAAAGAGGGAGCCTGAGTTTCCAACGGAACTGTTTAAATATCAAAAGGCAACCTTTCTGAATGCCTTAGAGAAATCAAAGAGTCTGTCTTTCTGGTTATTTATTCAGAATGCAATTTTGTTGTTAGGGCCTGACTATCTTCAGGTTGCAACAGCATAAAACGGCAAGACTAATACATGAGTATTTTCTGCGTCCTACCACTATGATATTCTTATTTCCTTTTATTATTTATTCCTATTATATTAATCATAGGAATAATATTATTTCATGTGATAAATTGTTGGTCTTACAAATTTATCAGCCTTAATTAGATACTTGATATCAGACAATTTACTTGCTGCTAGACATCATACATTCCTTTCCGAACAAAACAGAACCTTCCGTCGACTCCTTCGCAGCTGCTTTTGCCATCCCTTCGGGCCTTGTTAAGCTTATCCAAGGATTTTGGCTTCTAGACCACAAGGACTATGAAGTAAGCATGTGACAGTTTAGTTAGGCATACGTTGTAGTGCAAGGCTATGATCTAGCAAATGACTTTAAAACCCTGGTGCTTAGCTAATAACAGGTGATAAAACATGGGAAGCTTCTTTTGTAATCCTGCTTCAGCAGCACCTTCAGCAATACGTGATGATCTGCAGTTTGGTTTTAATTGCGTTGAGAGGAAATGGATTAAGACAATGAAGAAGTCAGCGTTAATAATGCTTGAGATGTGAATTGCCAAAGCCGTCTGTTCAGGTTGTTCTCAGCAGAGCAGTCGAGCGCTTTCTCAAAAGCAGTGGTTTGGGTACTTTAAATAGTCAAATGACCATCCTGGCAGCAAGATTTGAGACAGAAGACCGCAAAAGTGACTCTTCAATCTAATTCATGTTCCTTCTGATGCTGAGGGTTGCTCTTTGCCTGTCACAATTTTAATACAACCTGTCTGGGAGAATAACTTGTATTTATAAGAAGTGATGTTTGCCTATGGGGATTTGGTTACCCTAGCCGAGTGTGAATCACTCCTTTTAAAAGACTCTGTTTTTTTTCTGTATGGCTAACTGATTTTTTTTTCCTGCAAATAGTAAAGAATTTATATTTACCTGTCCGGTATCAGGGACATTCACCCTTACTGAAGAAACTTTTGAACAGTTTTGTTGTGTGCTTGTGTGTCCAGTCTGATCCCCTCTATACAAACAGGCTGTGGCCAGGCTGGAAGGGGCCCAGAGAGGGGCCACCAGGATGATCAGAGGACTGGGAAGCTGCCATACGAGGATGGGCTGGGAGAGCTGGGTTTGTTCAGCCTTGAGAAAAGGAGGCTCAGAGGGGATCTCATCCCCGTGTACCAGGACTTAGGGGGTAGCTACAAAGAAGGTGGAGACTCCCTTTTTACACGGAGTCCCATAGAGAGGACAAGGGGGATGGACACAGGTTGCTCTTGGGGAGATTCCGACTGGCCACCAGAGGGAAATTTTTCACACTGAGGACAGTCACCGTTGGAATAATCTCCCCAGGGACGTGGTTGACTTGGCCACGTTGGACACCGTCAAGAGTCGTCTGGACAGGGTGCTGGGCCATCTTGTCTAGACTGGGCTCTTCCCAGAAAGGTTGGACTAGATGATTGCTGAGGTCCCTTCCAACCTGGGATTCTGTGATCTTAGTAAACCTGATCTCCACCTTCTGCAGAATTCCCTGGCCCTGCTCTTTCACCCAGCTACAACCAAACCTGTGTCGTGGCAACACGTGAGAATTCTTCGGTCCCTCATGTGCCAAGGAGAGCATGGGCGAGCCCTCAGATACATGCAGGTGATGAAGCCACCATTCGCAAGCAGTTGTGAAGAGCGACTTTTCCTCACTGTGCTGTTGTCCAATAGGTAAAGAAATATCTGCCACCATTTTGGCATTGAAATACTGTGAAAGGTGGAGAACAAACACTAGAAATCACAATCCCCTAAATTTCCTTTAAACTTTGAGCACAATAACTGTGGGGCATCTTTTTAGTTATACTATTAATACGCCTTTACATCTCAAAAAATTAACTACAGGTGCATGGCGGAGGCTTGGGCTCTGCTGCAGGAAGACACCACTCAGTTAAAGGAGGAAGAGCTATTAAAAGACATGTATGACATCTGTCGGGAGATGGGACTAGTGGGAGACTTCCTGAGGCTGCCTTTCACAGACTCTGAACAAGTAAGTGTGGGCAAGAGGAAAATCTGAATCCCTTCTTTGCCAAGAGAAGAGGCAGGGTCATCATATATGTTTTAAAATGTGTTATTTCTCATAGAAGTGTTTGGAGAAATTTTTACGGATTCATGAAATTCTTTTAGCCCGGCATCTGCAGCGTGCCAACTGTATGGCAGCAGCACGGCTGACCCAGGCGACGAACGTTCATCTCATGGTAAGCGTAAAAGTCCTGCCGAGTGTGCCAGTTTCTCTCAGGGGTTACTGACCGGTTTAACAGCGCTCAGTAAGAATCCTGCTTTCTTTATCACACCCTTCTTTGAAATACTTGCAATAAGCCTCTGCACCTTACGTTACAGCTGAACCTAAAAGTTGAACAGAATGTGTCACTACTCCAGAGCTACCCCGTGCAGTTGGAAATTCTGTGTTCCAGGCTGTTGTTGACTCCACTTCGAACAGTTTGTTTGTGTCTAAGGATTAAATAAGTATCTCCTGTCAGCCACTCTTACCGTTCAGTTATTCAGGGACGTACGTTATGTAGGGTTCGGATGATTGGAAGTTGTTTGGGTCACTGTGGAATGAAGAGTGTGGTTTATGTCATCTCCTGTATCTCACACGCAGCTCTGGGTGCCAACCCACAGGCAACATTTGCATCATGGGTTGATGTTTTTATTATTTCCTCAAGTTATAGCGTGAGGTCTGCAATTCCACAGCTTTCATTTTACCACTTTTTGGACAGAAATTCTTACCTAACTTCTGTATCTCAAAGTAGCCATATCAAATTCTGTGTTATGTGAACTTCTGTTGTGGTTCTGTGATCCATGTGCTGCTTTCCGGAACCATAGTTCTCCAGGGAAGCAAACTTATGGGGTGGTTCTGGAAGGTTGAGGTCCTGCATTTGAAAGCTTCCATCCAGGGGGAAGGGGTGTGTAGGCAGCTTTCTCTTCCTCATTTTAATCCTCACTTCCTCTTGTCCAACGTAACCCGCCGCTGCCCTGGAGATTCAGTCACCTGGGGCAGTGGCGTTTCAGGAAAAACAAGGGAAAGGCTGCTGTTTTGTCAGCCACGTGAAACTTGTGGGTGCTGACAAGTGTGTCAGAATGAGGTTCTGCAGGGTGCCGGCATGGTTTTACCTTAAAGTTGTAGGTTCTGCTATTATTCTAGTCTTCCTTCCACTTGGCTAAAGATACAGGGTGAAACTTCTTGCTTTACGCTTTTTGTTCACCAGAATGATCGTGCTCCTCGCTGGAGACAGAGAGCAGTTGCCAGAAATTCTCTCTCAGCCCAGCACGGCAAGACCCTTCCTAGAGGTCAGAGGCAGCTGGCTGTAGAGAGAGCCAAGCCTTACCATCTGCCTTCGTCCGGACCAAGAGAAGGTAATTTTTAGGGGGGGAATATAACGCACAACTAACCCTCGCTTTGATTGCACAAGGCTGATCGTTTTTCCCTCGTGCTTTACAGCTGCAAGACCAAAGCCATTCTCGACAGTAACAAAACCAGCTAATACAGGAAATGTGCATCCAAGGGCACCTTTCAGCAGTCGTGTGTTGGCCAAAGTTAGAGAGTTATGGGTAGGAAATGAGCAGAAACCCAGTTGAGAGAGAGTTTTTCTGTTATGATGATGTTTGTTATGCAAAATACATATATTTATATTATGGTAAATATGTTTAGAGAATTTAAGAGAGCTGAAACTAAAACAATGATTACCATCAAGCTATTGGTGTACACATCTTGCTAGACTTGATTGTGTGATCAAATAGTGATCTCTTCCCACTTGCTGACACCTTTCTGCTTTGTTTCTGCCTCTTTTACTTAAAAATAGGCAGAACGGTAAAGAGCAGGAAAGAGGCCAGTAGCTGTCAGATGATTTTCCTACAGGTGGTGTGGCCAAATCAACCTCAGTTCTGGTATATTTGGACTTGAGGGCAATGAAGGTCAGTTACTGTCCTTCTCTACTGTCCTTTTGCCATGAGAAAAGACCAAGACCTTGGGCAGATCGTACTATAAGGACATGCCCGGCGTGCAAATAAGGCCGCAGATAACTAAAAGTAGTTTAATCCCCCATCAGAACCTCTTCTCATGGAAGATGACTCTCAGGGTTGTCAGCGCAATCCATTTATTTGCTGCAATTCATCCCTTCCCATGTAACCAACCATAAATAGCTTCTGGTGAGGAAGAAGCAAGCTCCAGGCAGGAGCCAACCCATAGTCTCTTGTGAGTTGTTAGGCAATGCTTGTAACCTCTTAGCCTAGGCCAGTCGGAAAATGCAATGAAAGAATAGAATTTCTCGTAGTAAGATAGCATTTGTTTCTTATGTTGTTGGTACTTTTGTCTTCTGTGCAAAACTTGCAGGTTTCCATCGCAGGAATGCTGTTCTCACCAAAGCAGTCACGATAATGAGTGCCTTTGAGATGCTCGGAGAGAAATGTTCTGTGGTTCCTTCTGAATTACAGCTGTTCCTCAAATAAAAAGCGTTTTCCTATGCACTGTGCTTTGTGGGTGACCCATACGTGAGGCAGAGGGAAAAATGCAAGTGGCGGTTCCTGATGTGCCTGTTGGTTCAGGTCACTCACTCCTGGGCCGTGCATCACCCGGCGTGGTTCAAGAGCAGGCTTATCCCACAGCAGCCATCGGTGTGGTGTGCCTTGCTGTTGAACTTGGTTTAAACCCAGACTAGACCATGACTTATTAGTGAAAGCCTGATTGCTGGTAGTTTGATACTACAATTGTAATGTTAATGGACAGAGAGGGAAGGATGCAGGAAGCAGGTGTGTGACTTCTGTGAACAGCGGCAGCACAGGCGTGTGTGACCCTAGGAATCCAGGGCACAGGAAAGCCTTTGCTTCTGATCCAGCCTATTGGTCTCAGAGGAGCTTCCTAATGGACGAGAACAACATGCTCATCTCTGCAGGATCCAGCAGTTCCGTGGGCCAGGTAAGCCTTGAGTCAAAGAACCAGCTGGAAGCAGCTGTCACTAATACGCAGCTGGAGGCCGGTCAGTTCCTTTATCTCCCGTTATTAACATTCATGTCAGCGTAATGCAAAAGACCGGCATTTATCACTTTCCTGGTGTGAAGCAGTGGCTAGATTTTATCTACTTGTCTTGTCATCCTGGAACTGAGTGTTGCTGTCAAGTGTGCTTGCCAGTCTTGATTGCTAATTTAAACTGCTAGTGAGGGCTCTCCTGGCAGAGAGCAGTGCTTGTGTGTGCATTTGGTGGCTCGCTTATGAAGAGGAGGCACTTGATGGTTTGTTAGAGAGAGGTCTCTGGTGATCATGGTCAGGGAGTGCTGGAGAGCGCCTGGCAAGGTTATAACGCCACGCTGCCGGCGTACGGTCAGAGGGGCTCAGGGAAGAGCCCATGAGCGACGATCGGGTATGGTGCGAACAGAGGCTGGGTGCCCGTTGTGCGCCAAGAGCTCTTCAAAGCCCCCCGCACTCGGGAGAACCACAAGCAGTGCCAGGTGGGATTAGCACAAAGTGATGCTACATGGAGTAAATGGGTCGCACTGGTCACCCAGCGGGCTTGAATAGGAAACCCCAGCGGCCCAGGAGTCTTGGAAGTGACCATGGGCTGGCCAGAAGGCAAAGACTTGGGAATATCCCCAGAGGAGGGGGTGCCACGTGCTGAAGAGGCCCCACTGTATAACAAACTCTCAGAAAATGAAAAGCAACACGCCCTGTTCATTGTAAGCGCCATGTGCTTACAATGGTGGATGCAGCGACCGGCTGGCTGGAAACATATCCCATCCCCCCCACCCCTGCCCAGACACCATCCTGGGTCTGGAAAAACAAGTCCTGAGGTGACGTGGCACCCCAGAGAGTGGTCAGACAACGGACTCATTTCCGAAACAACCTCATAGACACCTGGGCCAAAGAGCACGGCACTGAGTGGGTGTATCACACCCCCTGTCACGCACCAGCCTCTGGGAAAATGGAGCGGTACAATGGACTGTTAAAAACTACGCTGAGAGCAAGGGGGGGTGGGACATTCAGGCCCTGGGGTGCACATTTGGCAAAAGCCACGTGGTTAGTCAACACGAGGGGATCTGCCAGGCGAGCTGGCCCTGCCCAGTCAGAAATCCTACATGCTGTGGGAGGGGATGGAGTCCCTGTAGCGCACGCAAAAAGTACGCTGGGCAACACAGTCTGGGTCCTCCCTGCCTCAGGCAAAGGCAAAGCCATTCGTGGGATTGCTTTTGCTCGAGGACCTGGGTGCACTTGGTGGGTGATGCGGGAGGACGGAGAAGTCCGATGTGTGCCTCAAGGGGGTTTGATTTTGGGCGAAAACAGGCAATGAACTGAATGGGGCAATGCGAACTGCTATATAATACTGTGTGTCACCTCTGTGTTGCATCCATGATATCAGAGTACGAGCCTCCCAAGCCATGGACGATAAACTGCGACACAAGCAGAGTGCAGCAGTGACGGAACGGTGCCTGACTCGGCGTGCAGCAGCCCAGGTATGGGACCTGGGCATGGCGTGAGCGGTGTGGAATAGGGGGAGGCGGCTGTGCTGGTTTTGGCTGAGAAGGGGTTAATTCTCCTCACCGTGGGGGGCGGCTGCCTTTCCGGCTTCCCGCGCTCTGCCGCGGGGAGGGGGGGGGCTGGGAGGGGCGGGGCCGCGGTGGGGGCGGCTGACCCCGACTGGCCAGTGGCAGGTTCACTCCATACCACGTGACACCACGACCAGGATATTAAGGGGGTGGGGGGGCAGTTGCGGCTCGGGAGCGGCGCGGCGGCGGGTCGGCGGTGGGGGAGCGGCTGCGGCGCGTGGGGTTTGTTCCGGCGGTTCGTTCCCCCTCTCCCGCCCCCCCCCCCTTCCCACCCCTTTCCCCCCACCCCGCGGGGCTTTGCGGCTCTCGTTGTTCTCCTTTCCATTGCATTTCTGTTGTTGTTTCTTTTACTTTCATTTATGAAACTGTTTTTATCCCAACCCACGAGCGTTACCCTTCTGATTCCCTCCCCCATCTACCGGTGGGGAGGGGGCGAGCGACTGTGTGGGGCTGAGCTGCCGGGCAAACCACAGGCCCTAGAAGTGAAGTTTTGGAATTTAACAGGGAGGCTTTTAGCTTTAAAAGTGGGGTTTGGACCCTGAAAGTGAGGGTTGGGGCCTATAGATGAGGCTTTTAGCCTTATACGAGGGGTTTGGATTCTAAAACGCACGATTTTCAAAGAAAAAATGCTGGTTAGTGCATGAAAGGACCGGAGTCGATGCTAAAAGTGAGGGTTTGGGAGCTAAAGAGGAGGCACTGAGCGTTACAGGTGGGGTTTGGATGCTGGAAGTGCGGCTTCGGGTGTTAAAACTGAGGCTTTGACTTTTAAAAGAGGAATTTGAACCCTGAAAGGGGGGGTTTGGCTGTTACAAATGAGGCTTTGAGCATTAAAAGAGGGGTTTGGCCCCTAAAAGTGAGGTTTGCAGTCCTAACTATAAGGCTTTGATGTTAAAAGAGGAGTTTGGGTGCTTTAAAGTGAGTCTTTGGGACCTGGAAATGAGGCTTTGAGCATTAAAATAAAGGTTTGGACAACGAAAGGGAGGGTTTGGAATTTTAAAATGAGGGTCAGTCCATGAAAAGGATGGGTTTTGGACCTCTGAATGAGGCTTTGTGCCTGAAAAGTGGGGTTTGGACGCTTGAAGTGAAGGTTTGGACCTAAAAACTGAGGCTTTGAGAGTTAAAAGAAGGCTTTGAACCCTGAAAGTGAGGGTTTGGCTGTTAAAAATGAGCCTTTGAGCTTTAAAAGAGGGGTCTGGACAATAAAATGGAGGCTTTTGAACTTAAAAATGAGGGGTTGTCCCTAAAAAGGAGGGGTTTGGGTCCTAAAAGTGAGGGTTTGGGACCAAAAAATGATGCTTTGAGCCCTAAACGATGATTTAGACCCTAAATGTGAGGCTTTGCAAGATATAAATGAGGTTTTGACAGTAAAAAAGACAGGTCTGGACCCTAACAGTGAGGGTTTGGGACATCTAAATGAGTCTTTTAGATTTAAAAGAGGGGTTTGCACTCTAAAACTCATGGTTTGCAACAAAAAACCTATAGTTTGAGCAATAATATAGTCGATTTGATGCTAAAAGTGAGGGTTGGTTTGGCACCTAAAAATGAAGCACTGAGCGCTAAAAGAGGGGTTTTGATGCTGAAATGGAGGCTTTAGCTGTGTTAAGAGGGCTTTGGGTCCTAAAAGTGAGGGTTTGGGACTCCTAAATGAGGCTTTGTGCCTTAAAAGTGGGGTTTGGACCCACAAGACAGGGTTTGGCTGTTAAAAAAGGAGGCTTTGTGCCTTAAATGAGGGGTTTCGACCTTGAAAGTGAGGGTTTGGGACTGAAAAAATGAGGCTTTGAGTGTTGAAAGACAGGCTTGGGACATAAAACCCTCCCTTCTAGCATCAAATCCTGTCTATTAATGCTCAAATCATGATTTTTTCCTTCCAAACGGTATGTTTTAGAGTCAAACCCCCTTGTTTAAGGCTCAAAGCCTCATTTTTATGTGCCAGACCCTCACATTCAGGTTTCAAACCCCCCCTTTTAACACTCAAAGCCTCATTTCTAGGTGCCAAAGTTTCACTTTTAGCACCCAAACCTGAGCTCACTTTTAGGAGCCAAGACCTCATTTTTTATGTCCAAAGCCCTATTTCCACCGGCAAAGCCTCATTTTTAGATCCCAAACCCTCATGTTCAGGGTCCAAACCCCTCTTTTTATGCTCAAAGCCTCACTTTCAGTGTCTAAACCCGTTTTAAACCTTGCAGCCTCTGCTTATGGGGTCCCACAGCCTCTGCTTCTGGGGTCCTGCCGCCCCTCATTTTTTGAGTTCCAAACCCCTCTTTTAAGGCTCAAAGCCTCCTCTTAAGGTCCCAGACCCTCACTCTCAGGGTGCAAACATGTCATTTTTATTCTCAAAGCCTCTTTTATATCTTGCAAAGCCTCACGTTTAGCTGCCAAACACATCTTTTAAGGCTCAAAGCCTCAGTTTTCTTTTCTAAACCGCCACTTTCAGGGTCCAAACTGCTCTATTAAGCATTAAAACCTCACTTTTAGGTATCAAAACCTCATTTGTAATGTCCAAAGCCCTATTTTCAACTGCAAACCCTCATTTGTAGATCCCAAACCCTCACTTTCAGGGTTGAAACACCTGTTTTAAGGCCCAAAGCCTTATTTTAGGTCCCAAAGCCTCATTTTTTTGGTTCCAAACCCCTGTTTTAAGGCTCAAAGCTTCATTTTTAACTCCCAAACCCTCACATTGACGGTCCAAACCTGTCTTTTGGGTTCAAAGCCTCATTTTTATCACTCGAAGCCTCACTTTCATGGTCCAAACCCCTCTTTTAATGCCCAATGCCTACTTTTAAAGTCCCAAAGCCTCACTTGTAGCATCCAAAGCCTCGCTTCTAGGAGCCAAAACCTCATTTTTTAGATCCAAAGCTCTATTTTCACCCTCACAGCCTCATTTTTACCACCCAAAGCCACACTCCAAGCATCCAAACCCCTGTTTTAAAGCTCAGTGCCTCCTTTAAAGGCCCAAAGCCTCACTTGTAGCATCCAAAAGCTCACTTTGAAGTGCCAAAACCTCATTTTTACTGTCCAAAGCCCTGTTTTCACCTGCAAAGCCTCAGTTTTAGGTCCCAAAGCCTCACTTTCAGGGTCCAAACACCTCTTAATACTCAGTGGCCTCCTTTTTAGGTCCCAAAGCCTCCCATTTAGCATCAAATCTGCTCTATTAATGCTCAAACCGTGCGTTTCAGTCCAAACCCCTTGATTAATCCTCAAAGTCTCATTTTTAACAGCCAAGAGGGGCCCAAACCCCTTTTTTAATGCTCAGTGCCTCCTTTAAAGCCCCAAGCCCTCACATTTAGGTACTAAAACCTCATTTTTATTATCCAAGCCTCCTTTTTATATCCCAAACCTTTACTGTTGGCATCGAATGCGGTCTTTTAATGCTCAAACCGTCATTTTCTCTTTCCACACTGAGTTTTAGAGCCCAAAGCCATCTTTTAATGCACAAAGCCTCATTTAGTGGTCCCAAACCCTCACTGTTAGGGTCCAAACCTGACGTGAGGCTCTTCGCTCTTGCTGCAAAAGCTATTTCAAATCACAGCTTTGAATAAGAAACACTATACTAGGTTTGTTCCAAGTACATTCATCATCCACTTGTTTCTTTCAATATCTGATCATTTCTATTCAAGCCAAGTAAGAACAGGGTCTCTCCCAATGTCAGGCAACACTGGACCTGTCCAGCAAGCGTCAGTCATACTAGAGAGACAGTAAAAAGCTGAGTATTGTAAAACTCCTGCTTTGGCCCTATTGGTGAGAGAACTTTTGAAGGGAAATATTTCTGACCTTCAAGTCAGTCAAAAGCCAAAGTCAGTCAGCTATTGCATTTCCTCTGGCTGTGGTTCCACGAATGGATCACACTCAGGTGGAATAAATCTGCTTGAGATGCTTGCAAGCACAAATGCTTACAAACCAAATCATTTCTCTTAGTCTGGCACTGCTTAGCTCATGCAAGGACGTAAGTTTACTTGGTTTAGGTGTAAGGACGTCAGCGGCAAGTCCTCTGGAACCGGGGCTGGAAGCTGTATTTTAGCTTTACGTATCTGGAAATCACAACTCCTCCTCCTTTTTCTTGTTCACTAAGTAGCATCTACGTGAAGGGCATGAACAAACGTAGGCGAGTGCACAGAAACGTTCATCGTCCTTTAACTCTGCCGCATTTCCGATTTTTAACATTATTGTATTTGTGTGTATATACCATATATTAAGTTTATTGGTTAATTTCATATTTGATAAAAATAGTCCATTTGCTTTCCCCTGCCATTTAATTTTAATGGTGTTTACTGACTGTGACAGAAATGTACTTTGTTCACTCAACACCCTTTCCCCTGTGCTTTAATATCCTACTTTTTACTAAAGCATATTTTCACATTTTCTTGCCGTGTCAATATTCCAAACACCCATTTTGCACAAAGTATTTCACCAAGTAATTACGTTTGGCTGCTCCTTGGCTACTGGCTCTAAAAAAAAATTAAATTTTTGAGGTTAATGGGTTTTCTTTATTACAGCTTAAAATACTTCATTGTCACACTGTACTAAATTGCTAGCCTTCCATGTCTCTGTTGGGGGGAAATACACACACACACCCCCCCAGCAGTGCATTGTTGATTGATTTTTGTTCACATCTGCGCAAACACATTTCTTATCAGGCAAAGTAGTTCTCTTTATTCCAGAGGACAACGCCCGTGCCATTATTCCTCAAAAGGAAACAAAACCATCTGCTTCTCATAATTTGCACTTGTATTTCCTGATTATTTAAAAACCTAAATACTTTGGTATGTGCCACAAGACTTGGATCAACATGCTGTCTTCAGGTTATGCCATGCACGTGCGGTGAGTCTTTTATACAAGCACCAGATCAAATTCACCCCCTGCTGATCAAGTATTTGACAAAATGTTTTTTTGTCAGCGATAACGAACAGCTGACCTGATACATCCATCAGTTAACTCACAAAGTGTAAGGTCAGCTCAATAAGCGTGACATTTGGAGCTAGCTTCAAAAGAAGGCTGGCAGTCACCTAAGGGCTCAGAAATCTTTCAATAATTTTATTGGCTTGTTCTTTGCCGCTAAATACTGTAGCTTCATTCTGAAAAGCTACTCTCAACGTTGCCTAAAGGCTGATGCTTTCCTACAGCACTCTCAGGCTAGCTTAACCCCTGAGCTTAAGGAGCAAAGGGACAGGAAACCAAGTCACGCCATCAAGTATCGCTAATAGTCATGCTGTAACCAAAGTGATGAACTTAATCAACCAGGGATGTTGTTATATTCTGGGGACATGGAGTGTACGAATCAGCGTATCTGTCGACCTGTGTTTTAGTCCCTCAGCTATCATTAATGTGACCGAAACAACAGACAACGTGCTGCTGTCAGAAAATGATGACAAAATGTAGTTTCGTGTAGCGGGCTGAGAAAACCGGCCAGGACCGCCAAGATAAAGGGCCAAGTAGGTAAGAGGCAATTCCGGCAGGGGGAGATCTGGACCCGGGAAGATTTAAGGTTGCTGGGAGGTGTGAAGGTCTGCATGTGGGATCAAGTCAGCTCAGCCCTTTACGGTTTTGAACTGCTTTTCATTTGGAGGAAAACTAAAAGCTTATAACACTGGGAAGCCCTTTACAGCACGAAATCAAAGGGCTATTGAGACACTCCTGCCTGAAGGACTTCAAGGTTTGCAGCTTTCCCTTGGGCGGGATGTTTTGAGGTTTCCCCATTATTAACCTCTGGTGCGGCACACTCCCGTGGGGCTGGGGAGCACAGATCCGATTAAGCGCAGATTTGCTGATGCCACGTTGTCACCGCGGTGGCCACCGTAAGAGAGCCCCGGATGTAGTGCTGTGCAGCAGAAGCTACATCCCTGGACTGTGTCTCAGCTGCTTTCTTATTATACAAATATCTGTGTACGTCGAGTAGTAAAGCCTGCGCAACACAGCTGCATTTCTTTGAGGGCTGCTGTGCCATAAGCCACATCTTAGCCCCAAAGTTTTCCTTCCCCCTCAAGCTCGGAGCGTGCACTGCCCTTCATGCAGGGATACTCTCACTGCCAATGTGTTTGTTCTCCTTTTCCCCTTTATAACCATTCCCTTCCCGGAGCTTTCTATTTGCTGGTGCCCTTAATATCCAGAGCTGTCAGGGATGAAAACCAAAGCCCTGCCGGCAGCTCAGGGAGGGTGAGCGGCTGCCCTTTTCCAAGCAAGCGGCTGAAATACAGCACGGTCAGCGGCGCTCTCAGTGTCCAGGCCTGTCACTGTCACGCTCCCAGAGCACCTCCACCTGCCCAGACCCCGCCGGGGGCTCAGCCACCGAGAGCAGCTGTCCTGGGGAGAGACTGGGGGGGCCTCGCAGGCCCTGGGGGTGTTGGCATGGCCCAGGCCCCTCTCTCCCTTCGTCCCCTCTCCAAAGCCCTGCCTGGGAGGGAGGCTGCTCATCTCTCTCGGGAAGTGCAACCTGTTGATAGTCTTAAAAGAGGTTAAATGCAGCCTCTGTGGGGTCTGGTACCCCCATGCAGCCCCCTCAGGGCAGCCTCACAGAACTTGCTTCCTCAGCAGGCACAAAGCGATACCTGAATCAATACTGAGCTGCAGCAAAGTGATGAAGCAGGAAAAAATTCCGTGCAAGTTTTCATACTCTGGGCAAGTTTGATGCGAGATGTGGTCACGCGAGGCTCTCAATAGGATCAGGTTAGGAGCGCACAATAAATACCGCCAGCTGTCCCCTGCAGCACTGGGGCTTGTTAGCTGACTTGTGAGCCAGGCTGAGCGTTGCAGTAAGGAGCCGTTCCTCCGGCCCCAGGGACCGTTACGCGCTCACCTGAGGCTGAAGTGAAGCATGGGTTCAGAGCTCAGTGTCAGCGTGCCTGGGCAGAAGCCCAAGCTGCCACCCCTTTGCATCCAAGGGGTAAGTGCCATCAGTGGGTGCAGACGCTGGGGTGCATTTCCCACAGCTCATGGCACTCTCTGTTTATACCAGCACGGTGCATTAGAATGGCTAAGCCGCGCTTTATTAGCTCGCCAGCCCAAAGGGCTGTGATTCAGGCCGATAGTGGTGTTGCTCAGCTGGTTGCGAGCTGGTTACAGCACAGCCTCACCCTGTGGGGTCTGTTTCCCACCAAACAGCGGGAACAGATGAGGAACAGAGGGCTCTGCAAGGGGCGAGTTGTTCGATCTGAAGTGAAACACGAAGGCACGAGCGAGCTGGAGCGACGCACTGAGTCCCTCCTGCAAGAGCTGAGTACGGGGAGGTGCTGGCGGAGGGGAGATAATTTGGCAGCCTGGAGAGCAAAGCAGGCACTTGGAGGAAGCGGAGAGAGAAAGAAACAAGAACGACTGGCAAGAGCCTGTGGAGGGTGTGAGAAGCAAAGATTTAAAATCAGACCTTGAAATAATGCTGACTCAGCACAGCTGCTGCACGCTATTGCTAATGGTGAAAAGCCTCAGGGATTTTTAGAAGCAAAACCAACAAGCAAACCAACAAAAAACCAGCTGGGTGATTTTTTTCCCCCTCAGCTCGGTTACTTTTCCCCAGCCCTGGCCACTCTGCAAGGCGATGCTCGTCACCCATATCAGGGTGCAGGATTGGGCCCAGGGCAGGGCTTTTGCAGGCAGCACATTTCTTGTTCCCAGTAACGCAGTCGCTGGGCATTGATCAACAACTGGGGCAGTTGCCCAGAATTACCATTCTTGCTCTCTCCCCAGTTCCCTTCACTTTTGCTCTTCCTTTTTCTTTCTTTCTCTGTCTGACTCCCTGCCTGTATTTTCTAACTCCTCCCTGTCTGTCCTACTGCCTGTTGCTATGTTTTCCTTTCCCTACACCTCTCTCCCGCTCCCTGGCCTTCTTCTTCCTCTGTCGCCGTGTCCTGGCCACCTGGTTCCCCTCTGTGCTGCAGCCTGTCCCCTCTCTCCCGCCTGTATCCCCCGCTCAGCTGGCCCTGCTGCTCTCGGGGCCTCCGTCCTGCTCCCCGGCCCCTTCTGCTCCTCCTGCATGAACCCTGAAACTCACGGTTTGGGACCTAAAAAGGAGGCAATGAGTGTTAAAATAGGGGTTTGGATGCTGAAAGTGAGTCGTTGGGTGTTACAAATGAGGATTTGGCTGTTAAACAAGGGCTTTGGTTCCTAGAAGTGAGGGTTTGGCTGTTAAAAATGAGGCTTTGAGCCTTAATAAAGGGGTTTGGACCCTGAAAGGGAGGGTTTGGGACCTAAAAATGATGCTTTGAGCCTTAAACGTTGGATTTAGACCCTAAACGTGAGGCTTTGTGACATACAAATGAGGCTTTGACAGTAAAAAAGACAGGTTTGGACCCTGACAGTGAGGGTTTGGGAGCTCTAAATGCGGCCTTGAGCCTTAAAAGTGGGGTTTGGACCTTGAGAGTGAAGGTTTGGAACTGAAAACTGAGGCTTTGAGAGTTAAAAGAGGGATTTGAACCCTGGAAGTGAGGATTTGGGTGTTAAGAAGGAGGCTTTGAGCCTTAAAACAGGGGTTTGGACTCTGAAATTCACGGTTTGGAATGAAAATATGACTGTTTGAGCATTAGAAGACCAGATTCGATGCTAGAAGTGAGGGTTTGGGACCTAAAAATGAGGGTTTGTCCCTTAAAAGTAGGGGTTTGGACCCTAAAACTGAAGATTTGGAATGAAAAACTGAGGCTTTTAGCCTTAAAAGAGGGGTTTGGACCCTGAAAGTGAGGGTCTGGGACCAAAAGATGAGACTTTTAGCCTTAAACGAGGGGTTTGGAGTCTAAAACGTGAGGCTTTGGAAAGAAAAACTGATGGTTTGAGCATAAAAGGACTGGGGCCGCTGCTAAAAGTGAGGGTTTGGGACCTAAAGAGGAGGCACTGAGCGTTAAAAGAGGGGTTTGGACATTGGAAGTGTGGCTTTGGGTGTTAAAAATGAGGCTTTGAGTGTTAAAAGGGGGCTTTGGACCCTAAAAGTGAGGTTTGCGGTCCTAACTATAGGGCTTGAGGTTGAAATAGGGGTCTGGACAATAAAAGGGAGGCTTTGGAACTTAAAAATGAGGGTTTGTCCCTAAAAAGGAGGGGTTTGGATCCTAAAAGTGAGGGTTTGGGATCCAAATTAATGCTTTGAGCCCTAAAGGATGGTTTTAGACCCTAAACGTGAGGCTTTTCAAAATATAAATGAGGCTTTGACATTAAAAAAGACAGGTCTGGACCCTAACAGTGAGGGTTTGGGACATCTAAATGAGGCTTTGAGAGTTAAAAGAGGGGTTTGGACCCTGAAAGTGAGGGTTTGGCTGTTAAAGCCTCATTTTTAAGCTTTAAAACAGGGGTTTCAACCCTAAAAGTGAAGGTTGGCGGTTCTAAGAATAAGGGTTTGAGTGGCAAAAGAAGGGTTTGGACAATGAAAGGGACGGTTTGCAACTTAAAACTGAGGCTCTGAGAGTTAAAAGAGGGGTTTTGACCCTAAAAGTGAAGCTTTTGGACATAAAAGAAGGCTTTGAGTGTTAAAAGTCAGATTTAGACCCTAAACATGAGGTTTTGCGACATACAAATGAGTTTTGATAGTGAAAAGGACAGGTTTGGACCCCACCAGTGAGGGTTTGGGACCTCTAAATGAGGTTTGCACGAGAAAACAGGGCTTTGGAAATGAAAAAATGAGGTTTTGGTACCTAAAAGTGAGGGTCTGGTACTTTAAAAATAGGCATTGAGCATTAAAAGAGGGGTTTGGACCCTGAAAGTGAGGCTTTGGGTGGTAAAACTGAGGCTCTGAGCTTTAAAACTGGGGTTTGGGCCCTAAAAGTGAGGGCTTGGGACCTAACAATGAGGGTTTGGACCCTAAAAAAGACAGGTTTGGACCTGAAAAGTGAGGGTTTGGCACCTAAAAATGAGGCTTTATTCCTTATTAGAGGGGTTTAGACCCTGAAAGTGAGGGTTTGGGACCTAAAACTGAGGCTTTGAACCTAAAAAAATGGAATAAAAAAAATGACGGTTTGAGCATTAATAGGCTGGATTCAATGCTAAAAGGGAGGGTTTTATGTCCCAAGCCCGTCTTTCAACACTCAAAGCCTCATTTTTTAGTCCCAAACCCTCACTTTCACGGTCCAAACCCCTCCTTTTTAGGGACAAACCCTCATTTTTAACAGCCAAAGCCTGACTTTTATTGTCCAAACCCATCTTTTAACGCTCAAACCCTTATAGTTAGGACCGCAAACCTCACTTTTAGGGTCCAAACCCCTCCTTTTTTAGGGACAAACCCTCATTTTTAGGTCCCAAAGAATCACTTTAAAGCACCCAAAACCTCACTTTTAACATCACAGCCTTAATAGGTAGGACAGTAAACCTCACTTTTAGGGTCCAAATCCCTGTTTTAAAAATCAAAGCCTCATTTTTAACAGCCAAAACCTCACTTTCAGGGTCCTAACCCCTCTTTCAACGCTCGGTGCCTCATTTAGATGTCCCAAACCCTCACTGTTAGGGTCCAGACCTGTCTTTTTTTACTGTCAAAGACTCATTTATTTGTTGCAAAGCCTCACGCTGAGGATCTAAATCCATCCTTTAGGGCTCAAGGCATTGTATTTAGGTCCCCAACCCTCCCTTTTGGTCTCCAAACTTGCCTTTTCTAGTGTCAAAGCCTCATTTTTAGGTCCCAAACCCTCACTTTCAGGGTCCAAACCCTTCTACTAACCTCTCAAAGCCTCAGTTTTAAGTTCCAAACCTTTAATTTCAGGGCCCAAACCCCACTTTTAAGGCACAAAGCCTCATTTAGAGGTCCCAAACCCTCACTTTGAGGCTCCAAACCTATCTTTTCTGTGCAAAGCCTTATTTTTATATCCCAAGCCTTCACTTTTAGGGTCCAAATTCCTCCTTTTTAGGGACAAACCCTCATTTTTTCACCTCCAAAGCCTCCCTTTTATTGTCCAAACCCAGCTTTTAACACTCAAAGCCTTATAGTTAAGACGGCAAACCTCACGACAAGTAGCAGAAACTGCTGAAGGAGAAGGTGAATGGAGCCAGTTTGCAGAGGTAAAGGCCATCCAGCTGGCCTTAGACATCGCTGAACGGGAAAAGTGGCCAGTGCTCTATCTCTATACTGACTCCTGGATGGTGGCAAATGCCTTGTGGGGCTGGCTGCAGCAATGGAAGCAAAGCAACTGGCAGCGCAGAGGCAAACCCATCTGGGCTGCCACATTGTGGCAAGATATTGCTGCCCGGGTAGAGAACCTGGTTGTAAAGGTACGGCATGTGGATGCTCACGTCCCCAAGAGTCGAGCCACTGAAGAACATCGAAACAACCAGCAGGTGGATCAGGCTGCCAAGATTGAAGTGGCTGAGGTGGATCTGGACCGGCAGCAAAAGGGTGAACTATTTCTAGCTCGGCGGGCCCATGACACCTCAGGCCATCAAGGGAGAGATGCAACATACAGGTGGGCTCGTGATCGAGGGGTGGACTTGACCATGGATATTATTGCGCAGGTTATCCATGAATGTGACACATGTGCTGCAATCAAGCAAGCGAAGCGGGTAAAGCCTCTGTGGTGTGGGGGACGATGGCTGACATATAAATATGGGGAGGCCTGGCAAATTGACTATATCGCACTCGCACAGACCCGCCAAGGCAAGCGCCATGTTCTCACCATGGTAGAAGCAACCACTGGCTGGCTGGAAATATATCCTGTCCCCCATGCCACTGCCCGGAACGCTCTCCTGGGTCTGGAAAAACAAGTGCTGTGGCGACATGGCACCCCAGAGAGAACTGAGTCAGACAACGGGACTCATTTCTGAAATAACCTCATAGACAGCTGGGCCAAAGAGCACGGCATTGAGTGGGTGTATCACATCCCCTGTCACGCACCAGCCTCTGGGAAAATCAAAAGATACAATGGACTATTAAAGATGACACTGAGAGCAATGGGGGGTGGAACATTTAAACACTGGGATACACATTTAGCAAAAGCCACCTGGTTAGTCAACACGAGGAGATCTGCCAGGCGAGCTGGCCCTGCCCAATCAGAATCCTTATGTACTGTGGAAGGGGATAGAGTCCCTGTAGTGCACATAAAAAATATGCTGGGCAAGACAGTCTGGGTTATTCCTGCTTCCAGCAGAGGCAAACCCACTCGTGGGATTGCGTTTGCTCGAGGACCTGGGTGCACTTGGTGGGTGATGCAGGAGGATGGAGGAGTCCGGTGTGTACCTCAGTGCGGCGAGCGAGGAAAGCAAGCAGCCAACTCAACATGAGTGATAGAGCAAGCTTCAGCTTTATTTTTAAGTCACAGCGCTTTTATATGCTCTTGTAAACAAGCTTCAACAATTACTTAATACGGGTTGCGACACCTCCTTAACGAACAGTCTATTTCTGTACTTCGTGCCTAAACTCCTTGTTCTTGTTTATCGTTTGCTCTCAAGGCCGAGAGATATCCCTGCCTTTCTTCTTTGCTCTCAAGGCCGAGATATCTCTCGCCTTTCTTCCTCCTCCTGGTGACTTGCAGATTCTCTGTAATTTCCCATCAGCGGGTCTGACACTGGGTCTGTAGTCAAGCTAATTCCATCGCGTACCTATAATCCTCCAGCCCGCTTTCTATCTCAAACAACTTATCATGGGACCCACATGTGGATTCAAGCTTATAGTTTCCCACATTTCCCCCTTTTTCTTTTGTTCCTTGAGAAAGGAACACGGCACTCATACTTCTTTCCATCATTCGTCGCATACATTGCGATATACAAGGAACACACATTAATACGATGATAAACAGTATAAATATCATTAGTCCCATCTGCAAAATACTCTTAATCCAATTGCCAATGCCCCATCCGTTAAACAAGCTGTTAAACCAATGCCATGGATCATCCTCCCTAAGTTCTGAGACCCTCCTTCTTAAGCTCTCAATACTTGCATGTATTGACTCTGAATGATCTGATAGATTCATGCAACACATCCCTTCAAACTCAGCACACCCATGTCCTTGGGCTAAAAGCAAAAAATCTATGGCTGCGCGGTTTTGCAGCGTAGCGTGTCTTACAGAGCCTACATCTAGTAATAAGTCAGATAACGCCTTTGATGTGGCATTTGTTTGCTTAGCTAGCCAACACCCTAGCTTGTTTAATGTCGTGAGGCTTTGAGCAACACCAACTCCAGGAGCCAAGAGGGAAGCAGCTATGATCTTTGCCGGATTCCAAAACTCAGCTGTAGAGTCACAGCTGTTCTCAAACTTATGAGTGCTCCTTTTGCTTCTCATCTTTCTATAATGTTGATAAATCATTGAAGTGTTAGGAGTAAGAAGTGTTAGGCGACCTATAGAGCAAGGCCCTCCCTTTATATGTGACGGGATGCCAGGCCAAGCCCGGTCTCCACAAATTAAAAACAAACCTGCAGGTAGCGCAATAGGCATATTGCTAGAGTGTGAGATATTTGCAGAGGTGTAGTTACACCAAGCAGTGGCATTTTTATATACACTTAGGGTGGCATTCACAGGCCAAGAAAGAGACTGGTTTCGTTCCGTATAATTAAAGTATAAACAAGCATCCATTGACAAAGAACCCAATAGCTCAAGCTCTTGTGGCTCGAGATTAGTTTGAGGGCGATGGACTGCCCAACCGTCCCAATTATTCACACAAATCTGGGGAGTATCACAAAGGCTCCCTAAGTGTGGTGTATTTTGTGGTATCACTAGCGTCCAATTATCAACCAGCACTCCAACCAAACAGGTGGAGAAGGGATTTCCTGGCGATGACAATGATAGGCAGATGGAATCTTGGCCTGTTAGATTTGCCAGGGTAACCCATACATTCTGTTTTGGCTGGGGCGGTATGTACATGCCCTCGGTGATTCTTATCACGATACTTACGATGACTAACGGGAGTACTATTGATTTGTCTAATCCAGTCAAGGGTGTGCAATTCATATCGTCTAGAACCCTCTATTTCGTGGCCTGCGATAATTAAAACCTTATGTGTCTGTAATGGGTGATAGTAGCAACTGTCACACCACCTCCTAGCTCGATGGGTTCTTACCCACCCGCGCTGTTGACAGCTATGACACTCTCTTAGTACCCAGGGTCGGCACTTACTACATTGGGGACATTCTATCCGTATCCTGGCTACCTCTACCGGTGCAGTCATACGTCTTCACTGTCTCCTGTCACTTTGCAGATTTCGTTCTTCTGTTCGTTAGGCATAGCCTTTACCCATCTACTGGGTATCCACCTTGGACCTGTGGGGGTAAGCACACACATGTAACCTCGACCAAAGTATTTGACTTCTACGGGCCCTTGCCATAGACCAGTGGAAGGGTCTCGATACTTTACCATTACTGCCTGTCTTGACTCCTTCCTACCGTCATTCCCATGCACCCACGCAGGAGGGTTATCGTGTTCTGCAAATATGCACAAGTGATTTAATACAAACAAAACTTTTGCGAGCCGTTCTTGTACATCTTTTACGTCTCGAAATTTGTTTAGATATTGTTTTAGAGTCTGGTGCGCCCTCTCAATTATTGCTTGCCCTGTGGGTGAATGTGGAATGCCCGTGAGATGGCGTACCCCCCATGCCTGTAAAAATTTCCTAACCTTCTGACTACAGTATGCTGACCCATTGTCTGTCTTAATCTGTGTTGGAGTTCCCATTACAGCAAAACAGACTGTTAAATGACGTATAACATGGATGGCCTTTCCCCTGACTGTGCTGTTGGTCATAAAAACTTGCTATAAGTATCGATAGTAACGTGAACATATTTTAGTTTCCCAAATTCTGACACATGCGTAACGTCCATTTGCCATATTTCCCTGGCCTGAAGGCCTCTGGGATTAACTCCTAGCCCTATGCCTGGTCCGTGATGGCTGCAGGTAGGGCAGGCTTGTCTTCGGCTGTAGGCTTGTAAATATCCATTCCAACACCCTTATCTTCTCCCCCTTTTTCTTTTTGCGCTGAGTAAGTGCACCCAAAATGTGAGTAGAACCATGGAGTATGGTGAGATCGATGGGGAGATCGGGGTCCAGCCGGTCTACTGCTCTCTGAACGATCTCGGAGCTGAGGCGTTGTATCATCGAGGTTTGTTCGGCAGTCGGTGGGACCGGCGTGGCAGGGTCAGTGCCCTTTAACATAGGGCGAAGAACCTCCAAGTCATCATTAGTGATTCCGGCTACTGGCCGTAGCCATTGTAGGTCTCCTAACAGCCGTCGAGCATCATTAAGGGTTTTGATTGCTGTGTGTAACGTAAGTTTCTGTGGACTGACTTGAGAGTCACTGATGCGCCATCCGAGGCATTTCCATACTGGCGAACGTTGAGCTTTCTCTGCTGCTATTACTAGGTCGTGTAGCTGGAGCTGTTGCTGTAAATATAATTCTTGCTGTGCCGAGAAGGGTTGTTGTTGCGCAAACAAGATGTCATCCATGTAATGGTAAATTATAGTGTCCGGCCATTGCTGCCTCACGTCTTTTAATGCAGCATCTACGAAAAGTTGACACAGAGTAGGGCTATTCTTCACGCCTTGTGGCAATACTGTCCATTCGAAACGTAAGTCAGGACCCTCTCTGTTGATTGCTGGTAATGTAAATGCAAATCGCTGGGTATCCTGAGGATGCAGCTTTATAGTAAAGAAGCAGTCCTTTAAGTCGATAATTAGCAAATGCCAACCAGCTGGTAACATGGCTGGACTTGGAAGGCCAGGCTGTAAAGCCCCCATCGCTTGCATTTGCTGATTTACTGCCCGTAAATCATGTAACAGCCTGTATTTCCCTGACTTTTTCTTGATAACAAAAATAGGGGTGTTCCAGGGGCTTGTCGACGGTCGGAGATGTCCTTGATCTAATTGTTCTTTTATTAATATGTGGGCTTGCTGTAGACTTTCCCGTTTGAGCGGCCACTGCCCGACCCATACTGGCTCTTCTGTGAGCCATGCTGATCTTCTGTGGACGAGTGTCCATCAAAGTGACATCTACTGCTGTTGCCAAGTCCAAGCCGAGGCTTCCTCTGGTGGCGGGTTGCAAATTGGAAGCTGGCTGGAGTTGCTCGGCATGCCTGGTGGCGTGGTGACGGAGTGCTGATAAGTCACTGGAGCCGCAATTGGTGCCTGCGCGCTGCGACTCTGGGCGCTCAGCTTCCCGTTTCCCGAACGCTGGCAGGCAGTTGTATTGTGGCCTTGAGCCTGGCAGTGTTTGCACCATAAGTTAGCTTCGCTGCACTGTCTCTTCATGTGTTCTGCTTTTCCGCAGCGGAAGCATCTAAAAGTAGCTGGCCCTCTGTTAGGGTTTTTAGCTGGACCCAATGGGGCGAGAGCGGCACAAACCTGTTGTTGAACCTGTACCATTCCCTGCCCAACTTCCCTCAGTGCCTCAACTAACATAGCTTGAGGACCGGTAGGTACTCGACTCATGCGTTCAAGCATCACCTCAATGCCTGCGTCTAGGGGAAGTGTAATTAAAATACTTTTAGTAGCTTGGTTGGAGTTTTCCATAACACATTGACGCAGCAATGGGCCCTTCATAAACTCAGGTAAGTCGGTACGATCTAACGCTTCTGTAACTCGATCTACAAATGTGGCAAAAAGCTCTTCCCTCCCTTGCTTAATCGACATGTAAGAAGGGGTGATTGGTGCTGTTTTGACGCGCCGTAAGGCGTCCCTTGCTAGCCTCATTGATTCTCTTAATACATCAGGGCCTGTCTGCATTTGCATGTCTAGAGACGAGAAGGGTCCTATTCCCATAAGTTGCTCTACTATTACTCCTGCTAGCAGATCGTTTTGCTGGCGCTGGGTGTTTGCCGATCTATCGCATAGGGCGTGCCAGTGAGCCTGCCATAAAAGCTGCTGCGACTGTGTCAGTATGAACTTCATAATGTTTTTAATATCCTCAGGACAAAGCAGCCCGCTTCCCCAAATGTAATTTAGCATCTGTCTGGTCGGCTCACTGTGTACACCCGATTCGCTGACCGTACTTCTCAGCTGGTTCAAGATTTTCCAATCAAGAGGAGTATGGTGTGCGAATAAATTTTGATTGTTAGCAGGGTCCGGTTGATAGATGACAGGGAAAGCCTGAGCCAACAAGTCGGCGGTCTCTAGGTCCCCATTTTGTAATGCCTCTAACCCGATTTTCCGCCAGTCAACTCGGCTGCGCACACTAGGCACAGAACGGTGACTAGACGGGGTGCTCGGCTTATTTTCCTCCACCGGAGAAACTACATCACATACATTTTCAATATCTTCACCTCCCTTACCCAAGCTTATTCCTTCTCTGCTAGTTTCTACAGATGTAGATCTACCAGGAGGGGGAGGAGGGGGGGGAGGAGGAATAAGGGGCCTTCGAGGTACGGTAACTGGGATCCCCGAGAAGGGAGGCGAAGGATTGCCTAAGCCAATTCCAATCTTTCCAGCATTGGGGTCACAATTGTCTAGCCGATCAGAGGCGGCTGTTGCTAATCTTTTTTCAGTTTTATATTTTTTCATACAGTTAATCACTTCCCGCCAAGGTTTCATGAGCTTTTTCGCTGTCTTATCGTCATCTATCACCAAGTCCCACAAACAATCACCATAAGCTCTCCACTCCTCTACTTCAAAAATCGACTCCGGTTCTTTAAAGAACTCTTTCACTTTGCCCACTGTAACTAGCCTTGACAAGTCTTTTAACTGACTTACTCCCCGCTTTTCTAAAAAGCACTTTAATAATTCAAAAGCTACCTCGACCTCCATCGCCCGATGTGAGGATAAATCAGCGTCGTTTGTACGGCTCTCGCTCCCGGGTTAGCTTCAACTGCGGAAAGCGGATCCCCTCTTGAATTCCGAGGTTGGGTCCAGGCCGGAGGGTCGGAACGTATCAGAAATGATGCATAAATCGACTCCTCTTTTGCCCCCTGGCCGCCGTCTGCCAGTGCGTCTCCGTCTCTCGCTGCCGTATCAGAAATAGTCCTTTTCAGGTCCCTGTTCGGGCGCCAGTTGTGGCGAGCGAGGAAAGCAAGCAGCCAACTCAACGTGAGTGATAGAGCAAGCTTCAGCTTTATTTTTAAGTCACAGCGCTTTTATATGCTCTTGTAAACAAGCTTCAACAATTACTTAATACGGGTTGCGACACCTCCTTAACGAACAGTCTATTTCTGTACTTCGTGCCTAAACTCCTTGTTCTTGTTTATCGTTTGCTCTCAAGGCCGAGAGATATCCCTGCCTTTCTTCTTTGCTCTCAAGGCCGAGATATCTCTCGCCTTTCTTCCTCCTCCTGGTGACTTGCAGATTCTCTGTGATTTCCCATCAGCGGGTCTGACACTGGGTCTGTAGTCAAGCTAATTCCATCGCGTACCTATAATCCTCCAGCCCGCTTTCTATCTCAAACAACTTATCATGGGACCCACATGTGGATTCAAGCTTATAGTTTCCCACACCTCAGGGGGATTTGATTTTGGGTGAAAACAGCCAATGAACTGAATAATATGCTGTTAATTACTATATGATGTTGTATGTCATCACTACTATGGTTGCATCAATGGAATGTTATCGTGGTGGGAATCTCCCAATTAATAATAATAGCGAATGAACCTTCAATGGAACCCGGCAAAGTGCAGCAGTGAGAGAACAAGAACTACCAGTGCAGCAGTGATGGAACAAGGACTGACATGCAACAACCTGACCCCACGCACACCGCCTCTCTGAAGGACCCTTACAAGAGATGAAATCCAAAGTCATGGACTAAATGAACTCAATGGACATTTCACAGGCATTCTACAGGGGTGTTCCATAGACTAGTGGAATGATAAATGAAAATCTGTATATAGAGAGAGATATATATTGTTAAAGGATGAGAAGATGGATAGGGATTATTGAATTTGTACTGAATAGTATGGGACCTGAGCATGATGTCAATGATATGGAATAAGGGGTGGATACTGTCATGGTTTCAGCTGGGATAGAGTTAATTTTCTTCACTCTAGCTGGTATAGTGCTGGGCTTTGAAATTAGCATGGAAAAAAACCCTGTTGAGATAACACACAGATGTTTGGGCTGTTGCTGGGTAGCGCTTACGCTAGTCAAGGACATGTCCAGCCTCCCATGCTCTGCTGGGTGCACAAGAAGCTGGGAGGGGAGGGGGCACAGCTAAGAGAGCGGATTCAAACTGACCAAAGGGATATTCCATATCATATAACGTCATGCCCAGTATGCTACCTGGGAGGGGCTGGCCGGGGGAGGGAGGGAGCAATCGCGGCTCGGGGACGGGCAGCGTCGGTCGGCGGGTGGTGAGCGGCTGTATCGTTTGTGTTTCCATGGTTTTTTTTCCCTGTTTTCCCTTTCCTTCCTTTTCCCTTTTATTATATTAACATTATTGTCATTATTATCATAATCATTTATCATCATCATTTTATCGTAATCATTAAACTGTGCTTATCTCAACCCACAAGTTCTTTTGCTCGTCCGATTCTCTTCCCCATCCCACAGGGGTGGGGGGGGGTGTGAGCGAGCGGCTGCGTGGTGTTCAGTTGCCAGCTGAGGCTGAACCACGACAACAGGGAAGGTCCATGAACTACGGGAATGATGTCTGTGTATTATGTTAAAGGATGGGAAGGGGAGGGGTGGTGGTTGGTACGGTTGTATTGCATCGTATGGGACCTGGGCATGGTGTAAATGGTATGGAATAAGGGGTGGAGAATGTGCTGGTTTTGGCTGAGAAGGGGTTAATTCGCCTCACTGTGGGGGTCGGCTGCCTTTCCAGCTTCCCGCGCTCTGCCGCGTGGCGGGGGCGGGGCTGGGAGGGGCAGGGCCATGGTGGGGGCGGCTGACCCCGACTGGCCAATGGCAGGTTCACTCCATACCACGTGACACCATGACCAGTATATTGGGGGGGGGGGGCAGTGGCAGCGCGGGGGCGGCGCGGCGTCGGGTCGGCGGGCGGCGAGCGGCTGCGGCGCGTGCGGTTTGTTCCGGCGGTTCGTTCCCCCTCTCCCCTCCCTTCCCCCCTCCCCGGGGCTTTGCGCCTCTCGTTGTTCTGCTTTACATTGCATTTCTGTTGTTGTTTCTTTTAATTTTAATTATTAAACTGTTCTTATCCCAACCCACGAGCGTTACCCTTCTGATTCTCTCCCCCATCTACTGGTGGGGGAGTGAGCGAGCGACTGTGTAGGGCTGAGCTGCCGGCTAAACCACGACATTGCTACAAAGGAGGGGTTTGGACCCTAAAAGTTTCATTTACGGTCCTAACTATAAGGCTTTGCTGTTAAAAGTGAGGTTTTGGGTGCTTTAAAGTGAGGGTTCAGGACCTAAAAATGAGGGTTTGTCCCTTAAAAGTAGGGGTTTGGGCCCTAAAAGTGAAGGTATGGAATTTAAAAATGACTCTTTGTGCCTTAAAGGAGGGGGTTGTACCCTGAAAATGAAGGTTCAGAACTTAAAACTGAGGCTTTTAGCCTTAAAAGAGGGGTTTGAACCTCGAAAACCTCACGGTTTGGAGCAAAAAATGTGAGCGTTTGGGACCTAAAAAGGAGGCAATGAGTGTTAAAATAGGGGTTTGGACGCTGAAAGTGAGACTTTGGCTGTTAAAAATGAGGCTTTGAGCCTTAATAAAGGGGTTTGGACCATGGAAGGGAGGGTTTGGGACCTAAAAATGATGCTTTGAGCCTTAAACGTTGGATTTAGACCCTAAACGTGAGGCTTTGTGACATACAAATGAGGCTTTGACAGTAAAAAAGACAGGTTTGGACCCTGACAGTGAGGGTTTGGGAGCTCTAAATGCGGCCTTGAGCCTTAAAAGTGGGGTTTGGACCTTGAGAGTGAAGGTTTGGAACTGAAAACTGAGGCTTTGAGAGTTAGAAGAGGGATTTGAACCCTGAAAGTGGGGATTTGGGTGTTAAGAAGGAGACTTTGAGCTTTAAAACAGGGCATTGGACCCTAAAAGTGAGGTTTGCCATCTTAACTATAAGGCTTTGAGTGTTAAAAGCTGGGTTTGGACAATAAAAGAGAGGCTTTGGAGGTGAAAAATGAGGGTTTGTCCCTAAAAAGGAGGAATTTGGACCCTAAAAGTGAAGGCTTGGGATATAAAAATAAGGCTTTGCACAGAAAAGATAGGTTTGGAGCCTCAAAGTGAGGGTTTGGGACCTCTAAATGAGGCTTTGTGCCTTAAAAGTGGGGTTTGGGCCCTGAAATTAAAGGTTTGGAACTTAAAACTGAGGCTTTGAGAGGTTAGTAGAGGGGTTTGGACCCTGAAAGTGAGGGTTTGGGACCTAAAAATGAGGCTTTGACACTAGAAAAGGCAAGTTTGGAGACCAAAAGGGAGGGTTGGGGACCTAAATACAATGCCTTGAGCCCTAAAGGATGGATTTAGATCCTCAGCGTGAGGCTTTGCAACAAATAAATGAGTCTTTGACAGTAAAAAAAGACAGGTCTGGACCCTAACAGTGAGGGTTTGGGACATCTAAATGAGGCACCGAGCGTTGAAAGAGGGGTTAGGATCCTGAAAGTGAGGTTTTGGCTGTTAAAAATGAGGCTTTGATTTTTAAAACAGGGATTTGGACCCTAAAAGTGAGGTTTACTGTCCTACCTATTAAGGCTGTGATGTTAAAAGTGAGGTTTTGGGTGCTTTAAAGTGATTCTTTGGGACCTAAAAATGAGGGTTTGTCCCTAAAAAAGGAGGGGTTTGGACCCTAAAAGTGAGGTTTGCGGTCCTAACTATAAGGGTTTGAGCGTTAAAAGATGGGTTTGGACAATAAAAGTCAGGCTTTGGCTGTTAAAAATGAGGGTTTGTCCCTAAAAAGGAGGGGTTTGGACCATGAAAGTGAGGGTTTGGGACTAAAAAATGAGGCTTTGAGTGTTGAAAGATGGGCTTGGGACATAAAACCCTCCCTTTTAGCATTGAATCCAGCCTATTAATGCTCAAACCGTCATTTTTTTCATTCCATTTTTTTAGGTTCAAAGCCTCAGTTTTAGGTCCCAAACCCTCACTTTCAGGGTCCAAACCCCTCTTTTAAGTCCAAAACCCTCATTTTTCTGTTTTCCTAATCCCTGTTTTAAGGGCAAAAGCCTCCTTTTCATATCCCAAACCCTCACTTTCAGGGTCCAAACCCCTCTAATAAGGAATAAAGCCTCATTTTTAGGTGCCAAACCCTCACTTTTCAGGTGCAAACCTGTCTTTTTTAGGGTCCAAACCCTCATTGTTAGGTCCCAAGCCCTCACTTTCAGGGTCCAAACCCCTGTTTTAAAGCTCAAAGCCTCACTTGCAGGTCCCAAAGCCTCACTTTCAGGGTCCAAACCCCTCTAATAAGGAATAAAGCCTCATTTTTAGGTGCCAAGCCCTCACTTTTCAGGTCCAAACCTGTCTTTTTTAGGGTCCAAACCCTCATTCTTAGGTCCCAAGCCCTCACTTTTAGGGCCCAAACCCCAGTTTTAAAGCTCAGAGCCTCAGTTTTACCACCCAAAGCCTCACTTTCAGGGTCCAAACCCCTCTTTTAATGCTCAATGCCTATTTTTAAAGTACCAGACCCTCACTTTTAGGTACCAAAACCTCATTTTTTCATTTCCAAAGCCCTGTTTTCTCGTGCAAAGCCTCATTTAGAGGTCCCAAACCCTCACTGGTAGGGTCCAAACCTGTCTTTTTCACTATCAAAACTCATTTGTATGTCGCAAAACCTCATGTTTAGGGTCTAAATCTGACTTTTAACACTCAAAGCCTTCTTTTATGTCCAAAAGCTTCACTTTTAGGGTCAAAACCCCTCTTTTAACTCTCAGAGCCTCAGTTTTAAGTTGCAAACCGTCCCTTTCATTGTCCAAACCCTTCTTTTACCACTCAAACCCTTATTCTTAGAACCGTAAACCTTCACTTTTAGGGTTGAAATCCCTGTTTTAAAGCTTAAAAATGAGGCTTTAACAGCCAAACCCTCACTTTCAGGGTCCAAACCCCTCTTTTAACTCTCAAAGCCTCATTTAGATGTCCCAAACCCTCACTGTTAGGGTCCAGACCTGTCTTTTTTAATGTCAAAGCCTCATTTATATTTTGAAAAGCCTCACGTTTAGGGTCTAAAACCATCCTTTAGGGCTCAAAGCATTAATTTGGATCCCAAACCCCTCCTTTTTAGGGACAAACCCTCATTTTTAAGTTCCAAAGCCTCCCTTTTATTGTCCAGACCCCTATTTCAACCTCAAGCCCTATAGTTAGGACCGCAAACCTCACTTTTAGGGTCCAAAGCCCCCTTTTAACACTCAAAGCCTCATTTTTAACACCCAAAGCCACACTTCCAATGTCCAAACCCCTCTTTTAACGCTCAGTGCCTCCTCTTTAGGTCCCAAACCCTCACTTTTAGCAGCGGCCCCAGTCCTTTTATGCTCAAACCATCAGTTTTTCTTTCCAAAGCCTCACGTTTTAGATTCCAAACCCCTCGTTTAAGGCTAAAAGTCTCATCTTTTGGTCCCAGACCCTCACTTTCAGGGTCCAAACCCCTCTTTTAAGGCTAAAAGCCTCAGTTTTTCATTCCAAATCTTCAGTTTTAGGGTCCAAACCCCTACTTTTAAGGGACAAACCCTCATTTTTAGGTCCCAAACCCTCACTTCTAGCATCGAATCTGGTCTTCTAATGCTCAAACAGTCATATTTTCATTCCAAACCGTGAGTTTCAGAGTCCAAACCCCAGTTTTAAGGCTCAAAGCCTCCTTCTTAACACCCAAATCCTCACTTCCAGGGTTCAAATCCCTCTTCTAACTCTCAAAGCCTCAGTTTTCAGTTCCAAACCTTCACTCTCAAGGTCCAAACCCCACTTTTAAGGCTCAAGGCTGCATTTAGGGCTCCCAAACCCTCACTGTCAGGGTCCAAACCTGTCTTTTTTACTGTCAAAGCCTCATTTGTATGTCACAAAGCCTCACGTTTAGGGTCTAAATCCATCGTTTAAGGCTCAAAGCATCATTTTTAGGTCCCAAACCCTCCCTTTCAGGGTCCAAACCCCTTTATTAAGGCTCAAAGCCTCATTTTTAACAGCCAAACCCTCACTTCTAGGAACCAAAGCCCTTGTTTAACAGCCAAATCCTCATTTGTAACACCCAACGACTCACTTTCAGCGTCCAAACCCCTATTTTAACACTCATTGCCTCCTTTTTAGGTCCCAAACCGTGAGTTTCAGGGTTCACGCAGGAGGAGCAGAAGGGGCCGGGGAGCAGGACGGAGGCCCCGAGAGCAGCAGGGCCAGCCGAGCGGGGGATACAGGCGGGAGAGAGGGGACAGGCTGCAGCACAGAGGGGAACCAGGTGGCCAGGACACGGCAACAGAGGAAGGAGAAGGCCAGGGAGCGGGAGAGAGGTGTAGGGAAAGGAAAACATAGCATCAGGCTGTAGGACAGACAGGGAGGAGTTAGAAAATACAGGCAGGGAGTCAGACAGAGAAAGAAAGAAAAAGGAAGAGCAAAAGTGAAGGGAACTGGGGAGAGAGCAAGAATGGTAATTCTGGGCAACTGCCCCAGTTGTTGATCAATGCCCAGCGACTGCGTTACTGGGAACAAGAAATGTGCTGCCTGCAAAAGCCCTGCCCTGGGCCCAATCCTGCACCCTGATATGGGTGACGAGCATCGCCTTGCAGAGTGGCCAGGGCTGGGGAAAAGTAACCGAGCTGAGGGGGAAAAAATCACCCAGCTGGTTTTTTGTTGGTTTGCTTGTTGGTTTTGCTTCTAAAAATCCCTGAGGCTTTTCACCATTAGCAATAGCGTGCAGCAGATGTGCTGAGTCAGCATTATTTCAAGGTCTGATTTTAAATCTTTGCTTCTCACACCCTCCACAGGCTCTTGCCAGTCGTTCTTGTTTCTTTCTCTCTCCGCTTCCTCCAAGTGCCTGCTTTGCTCTCCAGGCTGCCAAATTATCTCCCCTCCGCCAGCACCTCCCCGTACTCAGCTCTTGCAGGAGGGACTCAGTGCGTCGCTCCAGCTCGCTCGTGCCTTCGTGTTTCACTTCAGATCGAACAACTCGCCCCTTGCAGAGCCCTCTGTTCCTCATCTGTTCCCGCTGTTTGCTGGGAAACAGACCCCACAGGGTGAGGCTGTGCTGTAACCAGCTCGCAACCAGCTGAGCAACACCACTATCGGCCTGAATCACAGCCCTTTGGGCTGGCGAGCTAATAAAGCGCGGCTTAGCCATTCTAATGCACCGTGCTGGTATAAACAGAGAGTGCCATGAGCTGTGGGAAATGCACCCCAGCGTCTGCACCCACTGATGGCACCTACCCCTTGGATGCAAAGGGGTGGCAGCTTGGGCTTCTGCCCAGGCACGCTGACACTGAGCTCTGAACCCATGCTTCACTTCAGCCTCAGGTGAGCGCGTAACGGTCCCTGGGGCCGGAGGAACGGCTCCTTACTGCAACACTCAGCCTGGCTCACAAGTCAGCTAACAAGCCCCAGTGCTGCAGGGGACAGCTGGCGGTATTTATTGTGCGCTCCTAACCTGATCCTATTGAGAGCCTCGCGTGACCACATCTCGCATCAAACTTGCCCAGAGTATGAAAACTGGCACGGAATTTTTTCCTGCTTCATCACTTTGCTGCAGCTCAGTATTGATTCAGGTATCGCTTTGTGCCTGCTGAGGAAGCAAGTTCTGTGAGGCTGCCCTGAGGGGGCTGCATGGGGGTACCAGACCCCACAGAGGCTGCATTTAACCTCTTTTAAGACTATCAACAGGTTGCACTTCCCAAGAGAGATGAGCAGCCTCCCTCCCAGGCAGGGCTTTGGAGAGGGGACGAAGGGAGAGAGGGGCCTGGGCCATGCCAACACCCCCAGGGCCTGCAAGGCCCCCCCAGTCTCTCCCCAGGACAGCTGCTCTCGGTGGCTTAGCCCCCGGCGGGGTCTGGGCAGGTGGAGGTGCTGTGGGAGCGTGACAGTGACAGGCCTGGACACTGAGAGCGCCGCTGACCGTGCTGTATTTCAGCCGCTTGCTTGGAAAAGGGCAGCCGCTCACCCTCCCTGAGCTGCCGGCAGGGCTTTGGTTTTCATCCCTGACAGCTCTGGATATTAAGGGCATCAGCAAATAGAAAGCTCCGGGAAGGGAACGGTTATAAAGGGGAAAAGGAGAACAAACACATTGGCAGTGAGAGTATCCCTGCATGAAGGGCAGTGCACGCTCCGAGCTTGAGGGGGAAGGAAAACTTTGGGGCTAAGATGTGGCTTATGGCACAGCAGTCCTCAAAGAAATGCAGCTGTGTTGCGCAGGCTTTACTACTCGACGTACACAGATATTTGTATAGTAAGAAAGCGGCTGAGACACAGTCCAGGGATGTAGCTTCTGCTGCACAGCACTACATCCGGGGCTCTCTTACGGTGGCCACCGCGGTGACAACGTGGCATCAGCAAGTCTGCGCTTAATCGGATCTGTGCTCCCCAGCCCCACGGGAGTGTGCCGCACCAGAGGTTAATAATGGGGAAACCTCAAAACCTCCTGCCCAAGGGAAAGCTGCAAACCTTGAAGTCCTTCAGGCAGGAGTGTCTCAATAGCCCTTTCACGTCCTGCTGTAAAGGGCTTCCCAGTGTTATAAGCTTTTAGTTTTCCTCCAAATGAAAAGCAGTTCAAAACCGTAAAGGGCTGAGCTGACTTGATCCCACATGCAGACCTTCACACCTCCCAGCAACCTTAAATCTTCCCGGGTCCAGATCTCCCCCTGCCGGAATTGCCTCTTACCTACTTCGCCCTTTATCTTGGCGGTCCTGGCCGGTTTTCTCAGCCCGCTACACGAAACCACATTTTGTCATCATTTTCTGACAGCAGCACGTTGTCTGTTGTTTCGGTCACATTAATGATTGCCGAGGGACTAAAACACAGGTCGACAGATACGCTGATTTGTACACTCCATGTCCCCAGAATATAACAACGTCCCTGGTTGATTAAGTTCATCACTTTGGTTACAGCATGACTATTAGCGATACTTGATGGCGTGACTTGGTTTCCTGTCCCTTTGCTCCTTAAGCTCAGGGGTTAAGCTAGCCTGAGAGTGCTGTAGGAAAGCATCAGCCTTTAGGCAATGTTGAGAGTAGCTTTTCAGAATGAAGCTACAGTATTTAGCGGCAAAGAACAAGTCAATAAAATTACTGAAAGATTTCTGAGCCCTTAGGTGACTGCCAGACTTTTTAAGCTAGCTCCAAATGTCACGCTTATTGAGCTGACCTTACACTTTGTGAGTTAACTGATGGATGTATCAGGTCAGCTGTTCGTTATCGCTAACGAAAAAACATTTTGTCAAATACTTGATCAGCAGGGGGTGAATTTGATCTGGTGCTTGTATAAAAGACTCACCGCACGTGCATGGCATAACCTGAAGACAGCATGTTGATCCAAGTCTTGTGGCACATACCAAAGTATTTAGGTTTTTAAATAATCAGGAAATCTGGAAATACAAGTGCAAATTATGAGAAGCAGATGGTTGTTTCCTTTTGAGGAATAATGGCACGGGCGTTGTCCTCTGGAATAAAGAGAACTACTTTGCCTGATAAGAAATGTGTTTGTGCAGATGTGAACAAAAATCAATCAACAACCCACTGCTGGGGGGGGTGTGTGTGTATTTCCCCCCAACAGAGACATGGAAGGCTAGCAATTTAGTAAAGTGTGACAATGAAGTATTTTAAGCTGTAATAAAGAAAACCCATTAACCTCAAAAATTTAATTTTTTTTTAGAGCCAGTAGCCAAGGAGCAGCCAAACGTAATTACTTGGTGAAATACTTTGTGCAAAATGGATGTTTGGAATATTGACACGGCAAGAAAATGTGAAAATATGCTTTAGTAAAAAGTAGGCTATTAAAGCGCAGGGGAAAGGGTGTTGAGTGAACAAAGTACATTTCTGTCACAGTCAGTAAACACCATTAAAATTAAATGGCAGGGGAAAGCAAATGGACTATTTTTATCAAATATGAAATTAACCAATAAACTTAATATATGGTATATACACACAAATACAATAATGTTAAAAATCGGAAATGCGGCAGAGTTAAAGGACGATGAACGTTTCTGTGCACTCGCCTACGTTTGTTCATGCCCTTCACGTAGATGCTACTTAGTGAACAAGAAAAAGGAGGAGGAGTTGTGATTTCCAGATACGTAAAGCTAAAATACAGCTTCCAGCCCCGGTTCCAGAGGACTTGCCGCTGACGTCCTTACACCTAAACCAAGTAAACTTACGTCCTTGCATGAGCTAAGCAGTGCCAGACTAAGAGAAATGATTTGGTTTGTAAGCATTTGTGCTTGCAAGCATCTCAAGCAGATTTATTCCACCTGAGTGTGATCCATTCGTGGAACCACAGCCAGAGGAAATGCAATAGCTGACTGACTTTGGCTTTTGACTGACTTGAAGGTCAGAAATATTTCCCTTCAAAAGTTCTCTCACCAATAGGGCCGAAGCAGGAGTTTTACAATACTCAGCTTTTTACTGTCTCTCTAGTATGACTGACGCTTGCTGGACAGGTCCAGTGTTGCCTGACATTGGGAGAGACCCTGTTCTTACTTGGCTTGAATAGAAATGATCAGATATTGAAAGAAACAAGTGGATGATGAACGTACTTGGAACAAACCTAGTAGAGTGTTTCTTATTCAAAGCTGTGATTTGAAATAGCTTTTGCAGCAAGAGCGAAGAGCCTCACGTCAGGTTTGGACCCTAACAGTGAGGGTTTGGGACCACTAAATGAGGCTTTGTGCGTTAAAAGATGGCTTTGGGCTCTAAAACTCAGTGTGGAAAGAGAAAATGACGGTTTGAGCATTAAAAGACCGCATTCGATGCCAACAGTAAAGGTTTGGGATATAAAAAGGAGGCTTGGATAATAAAAATGAGGTTTTAGTACCTAAATGTGAGGGCTTGGGGCTTTAAAGGAGGCACTGAGCATTAAAAAAGGGGTTTGGGCCCCTCTTGGCTGTTAAAAATGAGACTTTGAGGATTAATCAAGGGGTTTGGACTGAAACGCACGGTTTGAGCATTAATAGAGCAGATTTGATGCTAAATGGGAGGCTTTGGGACCTAAAAAGGAGGCCACTGAGTATTAAGAGGGGTTTGGACCCTGCAAGTGAGGCTTTGGGACCTAAAACTGAGGCTTTGCAGGTGAAAACAGGGCTTTGGACAGTAAAAATGAGGTTTTGGCACTTCAAAGTGAGCTTTTGGATGCTACAAGTGAGGCTTTGGGCCTTTAAAGGAGGCACTGAGCGTTAAAAGAGGGGTTTGGATGCTTGGAGTGTGGCTTTGGGTGGTAAAAATGAGGCTGTGAGCTTTAAAACTGGGGTTTGGACCCTAAAAGTGAGGGCTTGGGACCTAAGAATGAAGGTTTGACCCTAAAAAAGACAGGTTTGGACCTGAAAAGTGAGGGTTTGGCACCTAAAAATGAGGCTTTATTCCTTACTAGAGGGGTTTGGACCCTGAAAGTGAGGGTTTGGGATATGAAAAGGAGGCTTTTAGACTTAAAACAGGGATTTGGAACACCAAAAATGAGGGTTTGGGACTTAGAATAAGGCTTTGAGCCTTAAAAGAGGGGTTTGGACCCTGGAAGTGAGGGTTTGGGACCTAAAACTGAGGCTTTGAACCTAAAAGACAGGTTTGGACCCTGGAAGTGAGGGTTTGGGACCTAGAACTGAGGCTTTGAACCTAAAAGACAGGTTTGGACCGTGATAGTGAGGCTTTGGGATACAAAAATGAGGCTTTGAGTGTGAAAATAGAGCTTTGGATCTAAAAAATGAGGTTTTGGCACCTAGAAGTGAGGCTTTGGATGCTACAAGTGAGGCTTTGGGACTTTAAAAGTAGGCATTGGGCATTAAAAGAGGGGTTTGGACCATGAAAGTGAGGCTTCGAGTGATAAAAATGAGGCTTTGAACCCAAAAGACAGGTTTGGACCGTCAATGTGAGGGTTTGGGAGTTAAAAATGAAGCTTTGAGCCTTAAAACACGGGTTTGGAACCAAAAAAATGAGCCTTTGGGACCTAAAATAAGGCTTTGGGCCTTAAAACAGGTGTTTCAACCCTGAAAGTGAGGGTTTGGGATCTACAAATGAGGGTTTGCAGTTGAAAATAGGGCTTTGGACATTACAAATGAGGTTTTGATACCTAAAAGTGAGGGTTTAATGCTTAATAGAGCAGTTTGGACCCTGAAAGTGGCGGTTTAGAAAAGAAAACTGAGGCTTTGAGCCTTAAAAGACGGGTTTGGCAGCTAAACATGAGGCTTTGCAAGATATAAAAGAGGCTTTGAGAGTAAAAATGACATGTTTGCACCCTGAGAGTGAGGGTCTGGGACCTTAAGAGGAGGCTTTGAGCCTTAAAAGAGGGGTTTGGAACTCAAAAAATGAGGGGCGGCAGGACCCCAGAAGCAGAGGCTGTGGGACCCCATAAGCAGAGGCTGCAAGGTTTAAAACGGGTTTAGACACTGAAAGTGAGGCTTTGGGTGGTAAAAATGAGGCTTTGAGCATAAAAAGAGGGGTTTGGACCCTGAACATGAGGGTTTGGGATCTAAAAATGAGGCTTTGCCGGTGGAAATAGGGCTTTGGACATAAAAAATGAGGTCTTGGCTCCTAAAAGTGAGCTCAGGTTTGGGTGCTAAAAGTGAAACTTTGGCACCTAGAAATGAGGCTTTGAGTGTTAAAAGGGGGGTTTGAAACCTGAATGTGAGGGTCTGGCACATAAAAATGAGGCTTTGAGCCTTAAACAAGGGGGTTTGACTCTAAAACGTACCGTTTGGAAGGAAAAAAATCATGATTTGAGCATTAATAGACAGGATTCGATGCTAGAAGGGAGGGTTTTATGTCCCAAGCCCGTCTTTCAACACTCAAAGCCTCATTTTTTCAGTCCCAAACCCTCACTTTCAAGGTCGAAACCCCTCATTTAAGGCACAAAGCCTCCTTTTTTAACAGCCAAACCCTGTCTTGTGGGTCCAAACCCCACTTTTAAGGCACAAAGCCTCATTTAGGAGTCCCAAACCCTCACTTTTAGGGCCCAAAGCCCTCTTAACACAGCTAAAGCCTCCATTTCAGCATCAAAACCCCTCTTTTAGCGCTCAGTGCTTCATTTTTAGGTGCCAAACCAACCCTCACTTTTAGCATCAAATCGACTATATTATTGCTCAAACTACAGATTTTTTGTTGCAAATCATGAGTTTTAGAATGCAAACCCCTCTTTTAAATCTAAAAGACTCATTTAGATGTCCCAAACCCTCACTGTTAGGGTCCAGACCTGTCTTTTTTACTCTCAAAACCTCATTTATATCTTGCAAAGCCTCACGTTTAGGGTCTAAATCATCGTTTAGGGCTCAAACCATCATTTTTTGGTCCCAAACCCTCACTTTTAGGACCCAAACCCTTCCTTTTTAGGGACAACCCCTCATTTTTAAGTTCAAAAGCCTCCATTTTATTGTCCAGACCCCTCTTTTAAAGCTCAAAGGCTCATTTTTAACAGCCAAACCCTCACTTTCAGGGTTCAAAGCCTTCTTTTAACTCTCAAAGCCTCAGTTTTTAGGTCCAAACCTTCACTTCAAGCGTCCAAACCCCACTTTTCAGGCACAAAGCCTCATTCAGAGGTCCAAAACCCATCCTTTTCATGGACTAACCCTCATTTTAAAATTTCAAACCCTCCCTTTCGTTGTCCAAACCTTTATTTTAACGCTCAAAGCCTCATTTCCAGGTCCCAAAGACTCACTTTAAGGCACCCAAACTCCTCTTTTAACATCAAAGCCTTATAGTTAGGACTGCAAACCTCACTTTTAGGGTCCAAACCCCTCTTTTAACGCTCAAAGCCTCATTTGTAACAGCCAAACCCCCCCTTTCAGGGTTCAAATTCCTCTTTTAAAAGTCAAAGCCTCAGTTTTAACACCCGAAGCCGCACTTCCAGCATCCAAACCCCACCTGTAACGCTCAGTGCCTCCTCTTTAGCTCCCAAACCCTCACTTTTAGCATCGACTCCGGTCCTTTCATGCTCTAACCAGCATTTTTTCTTTGAAAACCGTGCGTTTTAGAATCCAAACCCCTCGTATAAGGCTAAAAGCCTCATCTATAGGCCCCAACCCTCACTTTCAGGGTCCAAACCCCACTTTTAAAGCTAAAAGCCTCCGCGTTAAATTCCAAAACTTCACTTCTAGGGCCTGTGGTTTGCCCGGCAGCTCAGCCCCACACAGTCGCTCGCCCCCTCCCCACCGGTAGATGGGGGAGGGAATCAGAAGGGTAACGCTCGTGGGTTGGGATAAAAACAGTTTCATAAATGAAAGTAAAAGAAACAACAACAGAAATGCAATGGAAAGGAGAACAACGAGAGGCGCAAAGCCCCGCGGGGTGGGGGGAAAGGGGTGGGAAGGGGGGGGGGCGGGAGAGGGGGAACGAACCGCCGGAACAAACCCCACGCGCCGCAGCCGCTCCCCCACCGCCGACCCGCCGCCGCGCCGCTCCCGAGCCGCAACTGCCCCCCCCCCCCCCCCTTAATATCCTGGTCGTGGTGTCACGTGGTATGGAGTGAACCTGCCACTGGCCAGTCGGGGTCAGCCGCCCCCACCGCGGCCCCGCCCCTCCCAGCCCCCCCCCCTCCCCCGCGGCAGAGCGCGGGAAGCCGGAAAGGCAGCCGCCCCCCACGGTGAGGAGAATTAACCCCTTCTCAGCCAAAACCAGCACAGCCGCCTCCCCCTATTCCACACCGCTCACGCCATGCCCAGGTCCCATACCTGGGCTGCTGCACGCCGAGTCAGGCACCGTTCCGTCACTGCTGCACTCTGCTTGTGTCGCAGTTTATCGTCCATGGCTTGGGAGGCTCGTACTCTGATATCATGGATACAACACAGAGGTGACACACAGTATTATATAGCAGTTCGCATTGCCCCATTCAGTTCATTGCCTGTTTTCGCCCAAAATCAAACCCCCTTGAGGCACACATCGGACTTCTCCGTCCTCCCACATCACCCACCAAGTGCACCCAGGTCCTCGAGCAAAAACAATCCCACGAATGGCTTTGCCTTTGCCTGAGGCAGGGAGGACCCAGACTGTGTTGCCCAGCGTACTTTTTGCGTGCGCTACTGGGACTCCATCCCCTCCCACAGGATGTAGGATTTCTGACTGGGCAGGGCCAGCTCGCCTGGCAGATCCCCTCGTGTTGACTAACCACGTGGCTTTTGCCAAATGTGCACCCCAGGGCCTGAATGTCCCACCCCCCCTTGCTCTCAGCGTAGTTTTTAACAGTCCATTGTACCGCTCCATTTTCCCAGAGGCTGGTGCGTGACAGGGGGTGTGATACACCCACTCAGTGCCGCGCTCTTTGGCCCAGGTGTCTATGAGGTTGTTTCGGAAATGAGTCCGCTGTCTGACCACTCTCTGGGGTGCCACGTCACCTCAGGACTTGTTTTTCCAGACCCAGAATGGTGTCTGGGCAGGGGTGGGGGGGATGGGATATGTTTCCAGCCAGCCGGTCGCTGCATCCACCATTGTAAGCACATGGCGCTTACAATGAACAGGGCGTGTTGCTTTTCATCTTCTGAGAGTTTGTTATACAGTGGGGCCTCTTCAGCACGTGGCACCCCCTCCTCTGGGGATATTCCAAAGTCTTTGCCTTCTGGCCAGCCCAAGGTCACTTCCAAGACTCCTGGGCCACTGGGGTTTCCTATTCAAGCCCGCTGGGTGATCAGTGCGACCCATTTACTCCATGTAGCATCACTTTGTGCTAATCCCACCTGGCACTGCTTGTGGTTCTCCCGAGTGCGGGGGGCTTTGAAGAGCTCTTGGCGCACAACGGGCACCCAGCCTCTGTTCGCACCATACCCGATCGTCGCTCATGGGCTCTTCCCTGAGCCCCTCTGACCGTACGCCAGCAGCGTGGCGTTATAACCTTGCCAGGCGTTCTCCAGCATTCCCTGACCATGATCACCAGAGACCTCTCTCTAACAAACCATCAAGTGCCTCCTCTTCATAAGCGAGCCACCAAATGCACACACAAGCACTGCTCTCTGCCAGGAGAGCCCTCACTAGCAGTTTAAATTAGCAATCAAGACTGGCAAGCACACTTGACAGCAACACTCAGTTCCAGGATGACAAGACATGTAGATAAAATCTAGCCACTGCTTCAGAGCAGGAAAGTGATAAATGCCGGTCTTTTGCGTTACGCTGACATGGATGTTAATAACGGGAGATAAAGGAACTGACCGGCCTCCAGCTGCGTATTAGTGACAGCTGCTTCCAGCTGGTTCTTTGACTCAAGGCTTACCTGGCCCACGGAACTGCTGGATCCTGCAGAGATGAGCACGCCGTTCTCGTCCTTTCGGAAGCTCCTCTGAGACCAATAGGCTGGATCAGAAGCAAAGGCTTTGCTGTGCCCTGGATTCCTAGGGTCACACACGCCTGTGCTGCCGCTGTTCACAGAAGTCACACACCTGCTTCCCGCATCCTTCTCTCCCTGCCTATTAACATTACAATTGCAGCATCAAACTACCAGCAATCAGGCTTTCACTAATAAGTCATGGTCTAGTCTGGGTTTAAACCAAGTTCAACAGCAAGGCACACCACACCGATGGCTGCTGTGGGATAAGCCTGCTCTTGAACCACGCCGGGTGATGCACGGCCCAGGAGTGAGTGACCTGAACCAACAGGCACATCAGGAACCGCCACTTGCATTTTTCCCTCTGCCTCACGTATGGGTCACCCACACAGCTCAGTGCATTGGAAAACGCTTTTTATTTCAGGAACAGATGTAATTCAGAAGGAACCGCAGAACATTTCTCTCCGAGCATCTCAAAGGCACTCATTATCGTGACTGCTTTGGTGAGAACAGCATTCCTGCGATGGAAACCTGCAAGTTTTGCACAGAAGACAAAAGTACCAACAACATAAGAAACAAATGCTATCTTACTACGAGAAATTCTATTCTTTCATTGCATTTTCCGACTGGCCTAGGCTAAGAGGTTACAAGCATTGCCTAACAACTCACAAGAGACTATGGGTTGGCTCCTGCCTGGAGCTTGCTTCTTCCTCACCAGAAGCTATTTATGGTTGGTTACATGGGAAGGGATGAATTGCAGCAAATAAATGGAGTGTGCTGACAACCCTGAGAGTCATCTTCCATGAGAAGAAGTTCTGATGGGGGATTAAACTACTTTTAGTTATCTGCGGCCTTATTTGCACGCTGGGCATGTCCTTATAGTACGATCTGCCCAAGGTCTTGGTCTTTTCTCATGGCAAAAGGACAGTAGAGAAGGACAGTAACTGACCTTCATTGCCCTCAAGTCCAAATATACCAGAACTGAGGTTGATTTGGCCACACCACCTGTAGGAAAATCATCTGACAGCTACTGGCCTCTTTCCTGCTCTTTACCGTTCTGCCTATTTTTAAGTAAAAGAGGCAGAAACAAAGCAGAAAGGTGTCAGCAAGTGGGAAGAGATCACTATTTGATCACACAATCAAGTCTAGCAAGATGTGTACACCAATAGCTTGATGCTAATCATTGTTTTAGTTTCAGCTCTCTTAAATTCTCTAAACATATTTACCATAATATAAATATATGTATTTTGCATAACAAACATCATCATAACAGAAAAACTCTCTCTCAACTGGGTTTCTGCTCATTTCCTACCCATAACTCTCTAACTTTGGCCAACACACGACTGCTGAAAGGTGCCCGTGGATGCACATTTCCTGTATTAGCTGGTTTTGTTACTGTCGAGAATGGCTTTGGTCTTGCAGCTGTAAAGCACGAGGGAAAAACGATCAGCCTTGTGCAATCAATGCGATGGTTAGTTGTGCGTTATATTCCCCCCCTAAAAATTACCTTCTCTTGGTCCGGACGAAGGCAGATGGTAAGGCTTGGCTCTCTCTACAGCCAGCTGCCTCTGACCTCTAGGAAGGGTCTTGCCGTGCTGGGCCGAGAGAGAATTTCTGGCAACTGCTCTCTGTCTCCAGCGAGGAGCATGATCATTCTGGTGAACAAAAAGCGTAAAGCAAGAAGTTTCACCCTGTATCTTTAGCCAAGTGGAAGGAAGACTAGAATAATAGCAGAACCTACAACTTTAAGGTAAAACCATGCCGGCACCCTGCAGAACCTCATTCTGACACACTTGTCAGCACCCACAAGTTTCACGTGGCTGACAAAACAGCAGCCTTTCCCTTGTTTTTCCTGAAACGCCACTGCCCCAGGTGACTGAATCTCCAGGGCAGTGGCGGGTTACGTTGGACAAGAGGAAGTGAGGATTAAAATGAGGAAGAGAAAGCTGCCTACACACCCCTTCCCCCTGGATGGAAGCTTTCAAATGCAGGACCTCAACCTTCCAGAACCACCCCATAAGTTTGCTTCCCTGGAGAACTATGGTTCCGGAAAGCAGCACATGGATCACAGAACCACAACAGAAGTTCACATAACACAGAATTTGATATGGCTACTTTGAGATACAGAAGTTAGGTAAGAATTTCTGTCCAAAAAGTGGTAAAATGAAAGCTGTGGAATTGCAGACCTCACGCTATAACTTGAGGAAATAATAAAAACATCAACCCATGATGCAAATGTTGCCTGTGGGTTGGCACCCAGAGCTGCGTGTGAGATACAGGAGATGACATAAACCACATTCTTCATTCCACAGTGACCCAAACAACTTCCAATCATCCCAACCCTACATAACGTACGTCCCTGAATAACTGAATGGTAAGAGTGGCTGACAGGAGATACTTATTTAATCCTCAGACACAAACAAACTGTTCGAAGTGGAGTCAACAACAGCCTGGAACACCGAATTTCCAACTGCACGGGGTAGCTCTGGAGTAGTGACACATTCTGTTCAACTTTTAGGTTCAGCTGTAACGTAAGGTGCAGAGGCTTATTGCAAGTATTTCAAAGAAGGGTGTGATAAAGAAAGCAGGATTCTTACTGAGCGCTGTTAAACCGGTCAGTAACCCCTGAGAGAAACTGGCACACTTGGCAGGACTTTTACGCTTACCATGAGATGAACGTTCGTCGCCTGGTTCAGCCGTGCTGCTGCCATACAGTTGGCACGCTGCAGATGCCGGGCTAAAAGAATTTCATGAATCCGTAAAAATTTCTCCAAACACTTCTATGAGAAATAACACATTTTAAAACATATATGATGACCCTGCCTCTTCTCTTGGCAAAGAAGGGATTCAGATTTTCCTCTTGCCCACACTTACTTGTTCAGAGTCTGTGAAAGGCAGCCTCAGGAAGTCTCCCACTAGTCCCATCTCCCGACAGATGTCATACATGTCTTTTAATAGCTCTTCCTCCTTTAACTGAGCGGCGTCTTCCTGCAGCAGAGCCCAAGCCTCCGCCATGCACCTGTAGTTAATTTTTTGAGATGTAAAGGTGTATTAATAGTATAACTAAAAAGATGCCCCACAGTTATTGTGCTCAAAGTTTAAAGGAAATTTAGGGGATTGTGATTTCTAGTGTTTGTTCTCCACCTTTCACAGTATTTCAATGCCAAAATGGTGGCAGATATTTCTTTACCTATTGGACAACAGCACAGTGAGGAAAAGTCGCTCTTCACAACTGCTTGTGAATGGTGGCTTCATCACCTGCATGTATCTGAGGGCTCGCCTATGCTCTCCTTGGCACATGAGGGACCGAAGAATTCTCACGTGTTGCCACGACACAGGTTTGGTTGTAGCTGGGTGAAAGAGCAGGGCCAGGGAATTCTGCAGAAGGTGGAGATCAGGTTTACTAAGATCACAGAATCCCAGGTTGGAAGGGACCTCAGCAATCATCTAGTCCAACCTATCTGGGAAGAGCCCAGTCTAGACAAGATGGCCCAGCACCCTGTCCAGACGACTCTTGACGGTGTCCAACGTGGCCAAGTCAACCACGTCCCTGGGGAGATTATTCCAACGGTGACTGTCCTCAGTGTGAAAAATTTCCCTCTGGTGGCCAGTCGGAATCTCCCCAAGAGCAACCTGTGTCCATCCCCCTTGTCCTCTCTATGGGACTCCGTGTAAAAAGGGAGTCTCCACCTTCTTTGTAGCTACCCCCTAAGTCCTGGTACATGGGGATGAGATCCCCTCTGAGCCTCCTTTTCTCAAGGCTGAACAAACCCAGCTCTCCCAGCCCATCCTCGTATGGCAGCTTCCCAGTCCTCTGATCATCCTGGTGGCCCCTCTCTGGGCCCCTTCCAGCCTGGCCACATCCTGTTTGTATAGAGGGGATCAGACTGGACACACAAGCACACAACAAAACTGTTCAAAAGTTTCTTCAGTAAGGGTGAATGTCCCTGATACCGGACAGGTAAATATAAATTCTTTACTATTTGCAGGAAAAAAAAATCAGTTAGCCATACAGAAAAAAACCAGAGTCTTTTAAAAGGAGTGATTCACACTCGGCTAGGGTAACCAAATCCCCATAGGCAAACATCACTTCTTATAAATACAAGTTATTCTCCCAGACAGGTTGTATTAAAATTGTGACAGGCAAAGAGCAACCCTCAGCATCAGAAGGAACATGAATTAGATTGAAGAGTCACTTTTGCGGTCTTCTGTCTCAAATCTTGCTGCCAGGATGGTCATTTGACTATTTAAAGTACCCAAACCACTGCTTTTGAGAAAGCGCTCGACTGCTCTGCTGAGAACAACCTGAACAGACGGCTTTGGCAATTCACATCTCAAGCATTATTAACGCTGACTTCTTCATTGTCTTAATCCATTTCCTCTCATCGTAATTAAAACCAAACTGCAGATCATCACGTATTGCTGAAGGTGCTGCTGAAGCAGGATTACAAAAGAAGCTTCCCATGTTTTATCACCTGTTATTAGCTAAGCACCAGGGTTTTAAAGTCATTTGCTAGATCATAGCCTTGCACTACAACGTATGCCTAACTAAACTGTCACATGCTTACTTCATAGTCCTTGTGGTCTAGAAGCCAAAATCCTTGGATAAGCTTAACAAGGCCCGAAGGGATGGCAAAGGCAGCTGCGAAGGAGTCGACGGAAGTTTCTGTTTTGTTCGGAAAGGAATGTATGATGTCTAGCAGCAAGTAAATTGTCTGATATCAAGTATCTAATTAAGGCTAATAAATTTGCAAGACCAACAATTTATCACATGAAATAATATTATTCCTATGATTAATATAATAGGAATAAATAATAAAAGGAAATAAGAATATCATAGTGGTAGGACGCAGAAAATACTCTTGTATTAGTCTTGCCGTTTTATGCTGTTGCAACGTGAAGATAGTCAGGCCCTAACAACAAAATTGCATTCTGAATAAATAACCAGAAAGACAGACTCTCTGATTTCTCTAAGGCATTCAGAAAGGTTGCCTTTTGATATTTAAACAGTTCTGTTGGAAACTCAGGCTCCCTCTTTAGTCACTGCAGCCACCAGCTGGACATTCAAAACATGAGAACGGCCAATGCTTGATTATTAAAGCAAACAAATTCTACAGTTGGTTTCTTCCCTCCTTTCCAGCGTATATAAAACAAGTGAAATTCGGGTGTCCTTACAGCACAGCTTAGCTCTGAATGATTAAAACTGGATTTAAACCAGTATGTGGATCACTCATCGGCAGTGTCACTTTCTCTTTCTGACAGCTGGTTTGGGGGGTCTATTCTCATCAGAGAGCTCCGGGGTGCAACAGCTTTAAAGCCCCTGCTCTCTAGGCTCCCCTCTCAGCTCAGGCAACAAACAACCAAAGCAACACAGTGTATTTCGGCAGCTTAAAAATTCAGTTTCTGCCCAATGACTTTTCCCTTCTCTCTCTCTATTATTCTGTGTGCCTGCACTTGTAACAGCACAAAAGCAAGCCCTCTTAGCTGTGCTGGAAAATGGATGATTTCAGCAAAATCAGGTCCTGGTAAACCGCTGTCAGAAATCCTTTTGCTCTGAAGCAGCACATTCTAGTGCATCGCTTGAGGAAGCAGCTGTTTGCTACAGCTATGGGTGCTTCAAAAATGAAAAACAGTTTACATTTTGAGAAAATCTAGGGGAGCTTTCTACCTTTAACATTGCTTAGTAGACCTGTTTTCTCACATCAGAAAAGACTTTGCAACAAAACATTTTAAAAATTCCTAAAAAATCCACAGTACAAAGAAATCAAACAATGCTTCTGTCTGCGACTTAATTCTTAACTACACGTGTTCATCCGCAGTGTGTTTGAAGCACAAATTAGAAAATGCATCGAACACGTAGGTGACAGACATTTCAGACCCCTGATGCGCGTATACTGGAGGTGTAACAGAAATAACTCCAAGGGATACAATTGCATGTTTGTGGCTTTCTTCAACACCTTCTAGCAAATAGAGCTCCAGCAGTGCCTGGAATGAAAAGGTAGAAGCTTTTTAAAACTCCTCTCTTTGAGAAATCATTGGCTTTGGGGGAGGGCTGGGCTGGGGCTGGGGTTTGTTGTGGCTGTTGTTGTTGCCTTCAGCGAACACAACACTCACCCGTAAACTAGGAGGTGGGTATTTCCCCGTTCCTCCTTCATCTCTCTGCCACAACTTCTCAACTCGGTCTCCTAACTGGGAAACCATGCCATCGACCATCAGGCAGTCAGAGTCCCATTTTCTTCTGGAACAAAACCTAGCGAGGATTTGCACAGAGGAAAACACTAATTCCAGCTTCTCGGTGTCACAGATTTCCTCCAGCCAAAACAAACCCAGCTAAAGCTCCCACGACTCCAAGAAAGGAACAAACAGACAAAGGCATGATCGTGACTTGAAATAGACTGGAAAGAAATTTTGGAGTCAGGTGAAAGGTGCTCATTAGATCCTAGTGAATTATTAAAGGAGCTCCAAATAGGAATCCAAAAAGCTCCCTTATTAAGGGGAAAGTTGCAGCGACCTTTTAGTTTTCAGGTTTTCTTTTGTGCCGCATTACTTGTAATACAAGGGCAGTGTGAGCAAAGCTAACCCAAACCCCACGCCTCCAGTGGGAGCGTTCCCACACACAGCGGTGAGACCACAGCACGGAAATGTCAGCCTTTGGTCTCAGCACCTCGCTTTTGTTACTGAAAAACAGTCACGGTCACAAAGCTGAGCCCACAGCTGAATTCTGGTATCACCTGAAGCAGCACGTTTGTGCCTCTGCACATGCCATCACAGTGACGGAGGGCTGGCCTGTTAAACACGGCATTGCTCAGAAGCCCATCGCAGGCTCCTGCGGGCTGCGACGCCAGCCTTTCATTTCCCGAGGAGGACGAGCAGAAGCAGCACGCTGGAGGTGGTGCTTCTAAGGAGCCCGTGAGCCTGTACGAGAGTTACCTGAGAAGGACGCGCAGGAAGAGGAGCTTGAAAGCCAACGCCTGACATAGAGCAGCTTCCACCTGGGCTCCTCCTGCTGCACCTTGTTCACAGTGCCACAGCCACGGCTACTTGAGGACTTTCTTTAGGTTACAGAACAGTTGCCAAAGAAAAATCTGTTCTCACCTAACCCAAGGCACATCACCATTATGCTCGTGAGCCAGCCCAGGAAAGGCAGTTCCCGTGAGGAAGGCACTTTTATCCAGTAGCCAGGAGCGCGCTGGCTGTGCCAGCTGCATGTGACTCTGCCCATCTCCTTCAATGACACCGCGGTGCTTGGGAGTAGGAGATTTGGGCCAATCCCCTTATCGCCATCTATCACTGGTCATTGAGAGAGATTATTTTTGCTTTGTTTTTTGGTTTTTTTTTTCTAAAACATGCTTTCTTCTGTGTCCAGAACAATTGCTCTGCAAAGGCCGTGCCTTGCTGACCTGGCCGTGACTGATCCTGTCCTCACCACACGACCTTTTCCAGTGGTAACAAATGACACAGAATTGCCAATGAATTACATGCACGTCAAAACAATGATGACACCAACAAAGGGCACTAAGCAGAGGTATATATCAACATTTCAACACAGGAAAGGAACCTCTCTGTTCAGCAGGACACACGCATCACTCCAGTCAAGAGTGTTGCCAGCAAACGCATGAAGCATAGCAAATACAGCTGCTGATGGAAAAGCCACTTGCTGCCGCTTCTGAATTTGCAGCGGAACTGCTCTAGAGCTTTCCTGCACGTCCTACCTTGATAAACACTCCAGTTTCTGTCGATGACCAGCGTAGTAGCTCCGAATCAGAGGATAATTGTAGAAAGGTCTAGAGAAACGCATCTCATCACCTACAGGCAATAAATAAGAAGTAAGTTAAAGAAGTCATATCACATTTTCAACCTACAGTTTTTGACTAAAAAGACAGAAGAACACACAAGCTGAGCATCAAAAGCACAGGCCAGCCTCCGACTTTGAAAGAAGCCCATCCTCCTTCTGCCTTTGCTAAAAGAGACCTACGACACAGGAGTCAATTCCTCCTTGTCCTAAGTGCCATTTCAAGCTTACAGGTGATGTAGCATCCAGAACATGTAGTGTCAGCTGAAGTTCACTCTAAAAAAAACCCCCCAATTCTCAAAGGGAATGGGTTTTTAAACATGTCATGTGAACATGCGTAAGACAGTTAAGGCTGACAATAGGGTTTATAACCCATCCAAATGATGAACTATTTCCAAGGTGTATTTTTTCCTCAAACAATCCGTAAAAAGTTCAAAACATGCACGTCAGGCTTTTACTGTAAAATCGAGCATTCCCGTGTTGGTGCTTTAGGAGTTACTTGTTTACAATCCCAAGGATTTCAAGCTGTGGGCACGAGCAACTCCTTCACTCAGAGGCTTAGTGCTGTTTCTGAGAAACACCCCGGAAAGAAACTGCTTCCATCATTCTACACGACGGAGTTGAAAAAACAGTGAAATCTCAATTTCAGCAGCAGAACTTCAGCATCTGCTGTCACTGAACTGGCACGACTTGGTATTGATGAAGCCTTGACAAAACCACGGGGAAGCACGTGTTCATAGGAAGCACTGACTGCTACAGATGCGTGACAGTTTAGGCTTACCTGAGCCCTCTGGCAGGAGACGGGACCCACAGAACCAGAGGACCACTCGTGCATACAAAGCTGCGAGGCTGGTCACCGCCAGCTTATTTGTCAAGTCTGCAAAACATGAAAAGAAGCTTAAGAGGACTGTTGGTGTGCAATTTCTTTTGTTTTTTATAAAACTCCCCTCATTGCACTAAAGAGAAAGTAGAAAAATAACACGGTAGGAATCTTTGCCTGTGCATTTTTCACTCCGTATCACTTCCTTAACTGAAGAAAAAGCCCACAATCACAAGCAACCCCTACAAAGAAGAAGATTCATTAAAGGTTTAATAAAAAAAAGTGAAGTCGGAACTACTAAATCCACTCATGGATAAGGCACCTGTTCTTCACGTAGCAGAGAGGTTTACTCTAGCAAAGGGGTTTTCTCTTTTCTCCTCAATATGCCAGGAACAAGTTCTAATAGAAACAGCTACAGAAACTCATGCAACTCACTTCACATGTTACTCATTTAGGCTTCCTCTCTGATTTTAGTAATTTCCAATCCAATATTTGCATGCAATTACGCACTGCTAGCTGACAATCAAAGGGAGTATTTGTCACAGTGCCACATCCCGTTGCTGTAATTTCAAGCCGGGTGCTTGCACAGCTCCTTGCTGAACACAGCCTCCCCACCCACTCGCACGAGCTCCCCAACAAACTCGTGCCCTGAACTCAACGCGCGTTAAGTGGCAGCCCCAACCCCTCCCATTTAAGCCCCTTCTCCCCGCTACATTTGACTTTCTGCCAATCAGCAAAACCAACAACAGCTCCTCTTTCCACAATTACAGCCCCAGCATCGTTCCAAATCTTCATAAGACACACCAGAGAGTTAGAAATACTGTGACAAACCTTTTCCAGCGAGCTCTTGTGCCTCTGTTAGAAAACAGTTTAAGACTGTGCTAAGGTTGCTCAAAAGCAACTGGCGGTGCTGCAGAGCCTGTAACCTCTGCGGGTCAGTGGAGCTGCAGGAGCCGTCAAACAGCGCAACACCTTTTCAAGAACAAGTATGAAATCGTTAGCCTACAGAGCCATTTCAGAGTTTCAAAGTGCACTTCCAGATCTGCGGGCAAGACCATCTACCAGCAGATCACTGAATAAGCTCAACTGGAAAGACTGATTCTAGGTTTGCAGCATGGCTGCACTAGTACTCACAGATTTGCTCAAATGCGCCTTTTGTATAGATCACTCTGCTCCACGTCCAGTCAAGGGCCAACTCTAAATTAGCAGCAGAACTTGGCTGCTCTTTAAAAAGAGAGAACAAAAAAGAAATGAATCAAGAATTCCAAACGAAGAAACCATGCAACATAAAAACCACATAACAAGTCTTACCTTTAGATGTCCAAAGCTTAATGCAGCCAGTCAGAAGCCCTACAGAACCTGTCTGGGCAGCCGCTGACAAGACCGCCTCTAACTGCTCCTCCTAAAAGTAACAGGCGAAATCAAAGGAGAATCCTACCTGCTTTCAACATCCAAACCACCAACAGTAAGTGCTTGTTTCTAACTCTACACTCACTCAGGCATCACAGGCTGGGCTGCTTGTTGCTTTGAGGAGCACATGGAATTTTCCCCATGACATGACAACTTCCCAAAGGCTAATTCTAATCTTTATTTGCATGCCTCTGCATTATCCTCTCAATTTACTGCGTTCCAATTAACTATTCCCAGCAACGTGCCCTGCTTATACCCATGGCACATGGGGTGCAGAGAAGTTTGCCATCAGGAATGCGCGAAGGGGACAGAACAAACAGAACTCTGCAACGTTTGCATGGAAGCAGTGAAGCCAAGATCAAGCAGCTTTCCAGGCTATGAAGACATGAAGGAGTTACGACACCCCAAACATTAAGTTGTCATTTCCCAAAACGACAGAAAAGAAGTGAAACATTGATGTTCTAATAGGTTTCAGTTTTAGGTGCTTCAAACACTGTGTTCTAATGCCGTGGCAATCCTTCAGAAGGGCAAAGCACAGGCAGGCACAGACGTGCACTGTTAAGGAGTAGCTGAGTGCAGCTGGTGTTCTGATACTTCTTCCAGGTGAAATGATCATCGAAACATAGAATCATAGAATCCTTAAGGTTGGAAAAGCCCTCTAGGATCATTGAGTGCAACTGTCAACCCAACACTACCATGTCTCCTAAATCGTGCCCTCAAGTGCCACGTCTACATGTCTTTTCAATACCTCCAGGGATGGTGAGTCCCCCACCTCTCTGGGCAGCCTCTTCCAACGCCTGACCACCCTTGCAGTGAAGGCATTTTCCCTAATATCCAACCTAAACCTCCCCTGATGCAGCTTGAAGCCGTTTCCTCTCGTTCTATCGCTAGTGACCTGGGAGAAGAGACCAAGCCCCACCTCACAACAGCCTCCTGTCAGGCAGTTGCAGAGAGCGATAAGGTCTCCCCTCAGCCTCCTCTCCTCCAGGCCAAACAACCCCAGGTCCCTCAACCTCTCCTCATGAGACCTGTTCTCCAGACCCTTCCCCAGCTTTGGTGCCCTTCTTTGGACACGCGCCGGCAACTCTATGTCCTTCTTGTCCCGAGGGGCCCAAGACTGAGCCCTCAGCAAATTTTCCTTTTTAGGGCTTTTGCTTTTTGTTTGCTTGTTTCTTTGGCTTTTTAAGCACATTCAGAAGTATCTTTCCCTTCTAAATAAAATCATCACATTCAAAGCCATTTCTACACATTCGAATACACACATCAGATTTCCATCTTTTTCTGAAAACCAGTCTCAGACAAGGAAACACACCGAGTACAACTTACGGTGGCAAACAAAACCCCAAACCAAGCTTCTTGTCCCTAATTCTGAGATTTGTCTTACTCACATTCACAAGCAATCCCTGCTCAAATGCCTAACAAGCCTCTGAATGATCTAGTCTCAATTCAGCAAAGGGTGTGACAAATTTCTGCATTTCCCAATTATTTCCAACGTGGAGCTGACATCAGATCACCCAATCTGAATGGAAGAGCCTACATCAGGCTTGCAAAAGAGACAGCCTATGGGCCAGGCCAACCTGCCAAGATGTTCATGTTAGCTACCACACTGTGCACAAGTGCTCTTTGCCCCAGCGCACCCCCACAGATCTGGTGAGGAATCCAGTAGAGAGGAAGATGAGGGCAGGGAAAGCCTGCTCTCCCCTTCCTACTAAGTGCTCCTCTGCCTGATGACTCGCTCGCTCAGCATTTCGCTTGGAGCCTGCCTGGGTGAAGATGGGTTCTTCATCACAAAGGCTGCATCTCTCAGGGAAATCCTTCAGAGGAGAGAGAAAGGTTGGTGCCCTGCAAATGGGAAACCTCTGAAGGAGGGGGGTGAAGTCACTGCGGTGGGATAAAGCAGAGAGAAGGTGGTGGGTGTCACGAGCTAAAGGTGACTGAGGTGTTGCAGCAACAAGAGGGCAGTCCCAGAGGAGTCAATTGGGCACCTGTAGCACAAGGCAAAGGCTACAGGGGTGAAGATCTGCTTTGAGAGGCTGCAGCAAAGCCGACCGATGAAGGGAAAATACAGGGAAGTCATCGGGTAGAGCTGCCAACAGCAATTGTTTGCTGCAGCTCACTGCCTTGGAAGCAAATGATCAGGTATAGTCCCGCAAGCAGATGTTCGCAGCTACTCGCATCCGAGTGAGACACCCCCATCGTCAGGTCCTGCACGGAACCTAATGCTTTGAGAGACTGACGGGGTAGAAGGTTGTTCTGAGGGAACGATGCTTCCTTTTCTCCGTTCTGTCCTCTTTTCCAAGGTAATCAGGGATCAAAACCCGAACTCAGGACCACGCAGGCAGTTGCACTCATTGATGAGAGAGAAGGAACAGCTTTCCCCGACTTTCTCTTCCTGCTCCTAGAGCAGCACTCTCTTCCTTTCTAGACATTCAGGCCCTGATTGTGCTTCAACAGGAGACAACGGTGGGTTTACACTCCCAAGAGGGGAACTCAAACATTACATTTGATAAAACTGGTAGGGTACAATTGCAGTTACGCATGTGGATGGGCAGGAGGAGCATTAAATGGTCCCTGACACCGAAAGCAGCGCCATGGAAAGCTTAGGGAAGGTCCATCTCTTGACATTCTCAATAAAGACACAGTAAAAGATCACCTCCTTCTGGAAGCCGCTGCACGTCACATGAACAACTCCAGAGCTCAGCAGGCACGTGCCATCTGCAGAGACAACGAACGTTGGACAACATTCCATACTCTCACCATGATGGTGGCACCAGTTTACATTTTTGTCACAGCAACCTCTGGAAAGGTACAACTGAGTACCCGTTCTCCTCATGACATCACTTACAGCCTTTTTTAGAAAAACGATGACTGAGTGTAGAGATTTTCCCTCCGGGGCTATCGAGGTGCTGCGCTTTGAGCTTCAGCCCAGAGTCATTTCATTTGGTCACCAGCACCACCTCACGGGCTGCGTTACAGAAGCACCCAACCCCCAGACGCAGCCGCCTGTCAGGCAGGTGTCACAACAGCACACACTTGGTCAGTACAACGTCACCAGAGTTGGGTGGGTGGGGGGTTGGGGTGTTTCGGTTTGGGTGGGTTTTTGCGTGACAAACAGTGAACAGGAGAACCAATAAATGGCATTTGAGCTCGGTTTAACCTTATCACTATTCAAAGCCGTGTAATACCTACCAAAATTATAGGTGCTTGGATGAAAACACAGCTCAGGTTGTGGATAAGAAGGAGGAACTCTCCAGCTTAGGCTGCGCTCCTGCACCACAACATCCAGAAGGAGGTTTGGAGCAGTCGTGCTTGTTACAGCGTCCAGTGACCACAGTGCAAAATAGGGGCAGTCCTGAAGGGATTCTTCTGGCCTGAAAGAAAACAAGCGCAGAAGCTAAACGCCGACTTTCCAATGAATTATGGGGAGGGATACTGAAACCAGCTTCATAAAAACCTACCTTAGTGAGCCTGGCATTTGAGCCTGATACCAGCAGTCAAAGTCAAATACACCCAAATAAGTAGATGGTTTTCCCTGGCCGCGTGTATTCACTTGCCAGCTGAAGACTGAGACACTGGTGCCAGGAGATATGACTGGAAAAGGCAAGACATTGTTTCTTATTGGGAGAAAATACAATCTATCTGACATTTTCAAAACATCACTTTCTATTTTGGATTCATTCTGTTACGTCACTCATGAAACGCAACACTTGACTAAGAAGAATTTTAACAATGTACACCATAGCATCACCTCTGTGATAGGTTTCAGTCATGCTGCCCCCCTTTGCGAGTTCAACCTGTATCCGTCCTAAGACAAATCCAATACACAATTGTCAGGTAATCAAGTTTCCCATACAGTAAGAGTGCATCAAGATGGTTAGAAAAAAACAAAAACCAAAAACCAACCCACCACCCTAGGAAAACATACATTGCTGCTTTTAGAAAGCATACAAATTCTTGTCATATACACTTGATCACTCAGCTGGCATGATTAATTTCCAGATTCGACTCGATTACGAGTGTTACGAATAGCTCCTTTCCAGCACAGTCAGAATGAAAGAACACAATTATCACACAAAACAAACACCAAAATCCAACCCCAACAAACAGGAGATTGGAACAAAGAGTTTAACATCAAACATTGACCATGTTACACTCGGGTTCTCTCAAGAAGTGGCATGGTCTGTCGCCTCTGGGGAGAAGGCATTCTCCAGATGTGAGCAAAGTGGGGGGTGCATCCTTTACCCTGACAGAGCAGGGAACCAGGAGACAGGTCATTTGGCAAAATGGGTCTCTGTTCTCTGCTGAGTTCATCAGGGCTGCTCAGGGAGCCTCCCACGCTTTACTGTGTGTCATCGTGAACTTCTGTGCCCTTTCACTTGTGTGAGCCGCTGAAACTGCCTTTGAAGATGTCAATTAGTTTCATAAATCAGAAGCCAGCTGCATTTCTAACCTCAACCCACATCCAACAGAAGCTCATGTGGGCCTACAACTTGAATAGTTTCTGGATAAAAGCTAATGAGGAGCCATCAGAAAAATGACAAGCATTTTTCCATGCCTCAGACTTCATGAAAAGGGGACCGAAAGGGCCTTTTTTGTTGGTTTTGGTTTGGGTTTTTTGGTGGGTGCGCCTGTTGGTTGTTTTTGACAAAGTTTTAGAAGGCCCTCTCCTCAGAATCGTGACACAAGTGGAGAAAATCCAAAGGAGTTTTAATTAGATTTTGACACGCTGTTGTTAGAGGGTGGCACCCCAAAAGAGGTGGAAGCTGCCTCTTCAGGACTAAGTCAAAGCTAATAAACACAAATAGCCTAGAAAGTCATGCCAGTGTCGTCTTTGTAACAAGCAGACATAAGTTAAGGCCAGTAAGAAGAGAGGGAAGGGCATTCACACACCCAAACAAAAGGCTGTGAAAGTTATCACTGCAGCCGGCTCAGAGATGTGCTCAGAGCATCACTGGATGTGCAAACCCAGAGATGCACATCTCATTATTGCAAGGTAATGAAAGACACCAGAGGAGTTTTAACTGTCGGTCCGGACGAGGGAAGCCAGAAGCTATTGCTTTAAGAGCTTGTAGGTTTAGGAACCTATTAGACACAGAGAGGGCAAAGTGCACAGGCAGATCATAGACTCGTAGAATCATTTAGGTAGGAAAAGGCCCTTAAGATCATCGAGCCCAACTGTAAACCTCATACTGCCAAGTCCACCACTAAACCCTGTCCCAAAGCGCCACATCTGCACGTCTTTTAACTCCCTCCAGGGATGGTGACGCCACCACTTCCCTGGGCAGCCTGTTCCACTGCTTCGCAACCCTTTCTGTGAAGAAATTTTTCCTAAGATCCCAACTAAACCTTGTGCTCTAGACCCTTCACCAGCTTCGCTGCCCTTCTTTGGACACACTCAGCACCTCAGTGTCTTTCTCGTAGTGAGGGGCCCAAAACTGAACACAGGATTCGAGGTGCAGCCTCACCACTGCCGAGTAGAGGGGGACGATCACTGCCCTACTCCTGCTGGCCACACTATCTCTCATACAAGCCAGGATGCTGGTGGCCTTCCTGGCCACGCGGGCACACTGCCAGCTCATCCAGGTGGTTGGGGAAGGCATCAAACAGATCTGGCCCCAACACCGAGCCCTGGGGAACAGCACTCCTGACCGGCCGCCAGCTGGATGCAGGTGCAGGCATAGGTTGGAAGAGGGGAAAAAAGAAAGTTGAGGGAACATTCCTAAGCAATGGAGGGGATGATCTTACTGTTCAAAGACGAGAGCAGGAGCAATAAAATGACTGACAAGCGTTATACAGGTGACCCCACCATACATCGCTACAGCATGTCAGCAAGCATTGAAGGGAAAAATAGGGTTTATTTTAACAAGTCCCACAGAATTTCAGCACCCAGTTTTTCCTTTGAAATAAGCCCAAGAAGTTAGTCTATACAGATATTGAAGACTTTCAGGCTGTGGGTACGGAACAGCATTCATTGCTTGGATGCCAAAACCATTTCGTTTAGAATCACCAAACACGGGCATCAGGAACAAACCTTCATCAACGCTGTCTTCTCTGTCAATGCAGTTGGGAAAGATTTCTACAGCCCGACAGCTGAGTAGTTTGGTCTTGCTGCCCTGCCCTCTCAAGGGAAAGGCTCCGCCCGCCAGATCCAACCTGTACTTTTCAACACAGGATGCCAAACGCTGCGGAAAAAATCACAGGCGAGAGAAAGGTCATTCTGAGAGAAAAGCAGACATTACACCTCAGTAGGAAAGAATGTCTATGTCTACTAGAACCTGCATATTGTACTGTATCTCTCCCAGGCACTTAATCTGATGGCAAAGAGAAACTACAGCTGACAAGCAAGAGAACTAAGTGTCAAACCGTAACGGGTAAGTTTGGCTGTAAAAGCTTTGCACATTTTCAAAACTGAGCATTTCCCTCACATTATTGGTTCTAAATGTGTTTTGCAGAATTCCCTGCACCATCCCGGTTTCTTCACAAACCTACGTACTTAGCTAGAAAGGGAGATCTGAAATAATGCCATACATAGGCATGCAAAGCGCTTTGTTCCATGACTTGATCACAGAACTGATGAAGTTAGAGGAGTCACGGCCTTCCAGCAGCCAAAGCTCTCTTGCGAGGCATTATCTATAGGCACACACCGCTAGAGTGAAAGCCCATCCCTCGGGAGTAGCCATGAGAACTTCTTACTGAGTCACACTCTTCTCTCAAACCACGTCAGCTCCTGCCAGCTCCTCCTCTCACCTCCTCAGGGACTGATGGGTGAAATATGCCTCCCTTCCTTCACCAAGTGCAGCCAACAGCAAAACAACACAGCGGACATGGCATGCACGTGGGCAAGGCGTTTAGGATCACAAATCCCTACAGAGTCAGCAAACTACTTTGAGACCTACAGAAACTCCAGCAGGATTGTGTGGAACCTCTGAGACCACCATTCGCTAAGCAAGCATTGACTGAAATACTGTCTTTCCAAATACAGCACTTGGTCAAATGATCTACCCTACAACACATGGGCGTGTGGATTGTGGACAAAGAGCAGCTCTACAATTAAAAACCAACCAAACAAAACCAAAAGCTAAGCAGCTAAAAATCTCCAAAAACCTACCAGAAAATAAAAAAATTGATTGTACCTCATTCTACCCAAGTTTCCTAAAGTTTCAGAGCTCTAGAAGGAACTGGCATGAGCTGGCACGAGACAATCCATTCTCGTATGACCTGATATGTTACATTTAACTCACCTACTCTGAGAACAGGCAAGCTTTCTCTTAACCATTCTAGGAAATACTGCTAATAAATATCAAGGCTGTAGAGCACAGATCCTCTCCTACTGCACCTCAACAGGAAAGACATGCTCTGAATTAAGATTACTTTCCCATCAAAAAGATTTTGCAAGGGTTTCAGGCATAACACTGAATAAAATTATACATTCTAAAAACGCGTCTTCTATCTGTTAGATAACAGAGAGGTAAGGCTACTTCATCTCTATTTTAAACACAACCTCTTTGGAGCCACTTCTAAAAATTTACATATACTTTTTTGACCAAATCAGACTACTCTTTACTGTATTTGCGTATTTTGCTGGCTTCAAGAGCAGAGTTCATAGGTAACGCAGCCAAAAAGTAGAAAGAGTTCTCTCTAGAGCTACTAAGTTTCAGGACCAGCACCGAAGAGACCCTGCAGGTGAGCGTCATGTGAAGTCCTGCTGACAGAGCTCAAAGGGAAAGCAAGAATTTAAACCTGAAGACCGGAACAGAATAAAGCTGTACGCCCGTGTTTTAAGGAAGGGAGACAGACAGAACCTTATTCAATTCTGCAGTTTGGTTAAACAGAGCTACTCAAAGCCCTGTCTTCTCTTCCTACATGCCATTCACTTGGTGTTTAAATGAAGAATCATTTTATTTGTAAAAGCTGCTGCCTCTTCAGGAACTGAACTTATACGGGCTCTTTGCAGACGGCCCTGGCTGGAACACACGACACGGCGGTATGAAATTGTACGACTTCTTTTCAAAAAGTATGGACAAAGGCCGTGCCCAGGAAGACTCAGCAAAAGATTCTTTCTTTTTAAGTCATCTCTGAATTGTCATGGTCAATATTCCCCCTGCCAACTTCACTGATACTCCCTTAGGGAAAAGGACTCTTTCCAGCCTTTCACGGACGTGCACGTCTTACCTCGTACATGACTTGTCCTGAAGCCAAGCGCCTCCTGTCTGCGAACGCTAACTGCAACAGATGTAAACTCACGGCATCGCCTTCACTGGAAAAGGTATAAATGATGACATTTGGTTACAAAGCTGCTTTATAGTCCTCGTTACCCTTTCCTTAGATCTAGGCTGAGGTTTCCTTAATAGCATTGTCTGGCTCAAAAGAAAAACAGCCCTTCCCAAAACCTGAGAATTGGTCACATTTAGCCACCAAACCACAAAGGAGGAAATTTGGACACTAACAGCTTCTGGGGCAAAGGCTACCCATACAATCTGGAAGCTTCAAGGTGTTCTATGGAATAAAAATGGTTGGGAACAGTTCTTCACATTGAAGAGCTCGCAATCAAAACTGCTTTACAGTCAAACTGATAAAGATTGCCACTCCATGAGCAGCCGAGCTGAGTAAATAGCTTGCTGATGCGGAAGGGGGCAGATCTTTCTCCCCTTCCCTTCCCACCAAAGCTCCAGTCCCTCCCCTGCACACACGGCACCTTCCACACCCTCGTTTCAGTCATTAGCCCAGCAGGAAACCACCGACTTGGCTGCTGAACACCTTCCCTGCCAGCCGAGCTGAGCTGGCTCACCAAGGCTCAGGCTGGCACCAGGGAACCGGCCATGCTGTCACCTCCTCCTTTAGGGGCAGCAGGCTGGTGGATCCGCACCTTTAGTGCTCTGGAGCTGCAGCCTCCACTGCGCTCCATGGTATCTTAACACCACGGTGTGAATATCAAGCAAACCATGAAGCAGTCATCAGGAAACAAAGGAAGCCATTTAAGAATGCCAGCACAGAAATAGAGCCACTGTCGCTTTGCTGCCTTTCAGCAGGGAGGAACTAGTAGGTCCCTCTTCATCCCTGTTACATCCTGTACAAATCGCACCGTCAGCTCCTTCCATACCGGAGAGAATCTCCTGCACGGCTAATTCAACAAAACAAATACATGTGGGTGAACTCTAGGTGAACAAATACTCAAAAAAAAAAAGAAAAATCAGTGGCCGATAGTAAGCTTTTATTCACCTTTCTTGCGTCGACTGAACAGCCCACAAGTAGCAACAGTTGCGAGGATCATGCTCAGGCTCTTGAAAAGTAACGGCGCAGACAGGAATCCTTCCTCCTTCAAGCTGACAGTGGTGCCTGCAGGGTTAAAAAAACCAAAGAAAGCAGGTGAGCCTGGTGGCCCTGCCTGTTTGTAGAAGGGGAGAAGCATCTTCTGAGCAAAGAGCCCCTGATGTGCTTCTCCTCAAGGCACAGAAGGTCACACTCCCGTCTCAAACAAGGGAGTCACGGGAGCGACTGCTTTTGATGCAACAGCCACGAGGTGAGGAAATTACTGTCCATCACGGGCAATAACCTGGCTTTATCTCCTCCTCTGCCTGCGGCGCAGGAACATGAAAGATTCCTTCAGCTGCCAGGCAAAAGATTCTTCCTACTCTTGTCGCCTGCTTCAATATTGAACTGAAAATGCAGCCTCTCTTCTGCACAAGCTGAAAACAGTGCCAAACACCAGTAGTGTCTTGTTTCTTTACTTGGACTATCTAAAGCGTTTCTCCTCCAGACTTCTGAACCTTCTTTGCACCTTCACAATCTATTCTTGCCACCTCACTATCCCTCCACTCTCTATTCATGCCGCCAATAGTTCCCGGTGAGTCACTGCAGATTTGCTTAAGTGAATCCCGATCTGAATTGGGTCAGATATTCCAGGGGGGATTGCTCTTTGGCAGAGCTGAAATCATCTCCCTAATTTCTCTGTTGCTTATCCCTTGACACGACCCTTATTCCACCTCCAAGTGTTCCAAGCAGACTTTCATTCCCATGCATCGCTGCCTTGGAATGGGTCAGTCCCCTCTTTTGGTCGAGGCTGAAATGTGGGAGAGAATGTCTTTTCAGCCACAGATCAGCTCTTGAGCTTTCATGTCTCACTCCTTTCAACCTGGACGCTTTAAAGAATATTATCACCACAATCCCATCATTAACATACTTCAGCCTTTCAATGGGTGCCCTCATTGCAGGAGCTGGTTCTGAGAAATAATGTCTACAATCTCTTTCATTGAAACACACACAACTCCTGCTGTCACTGAATACTGCTGGTGGAACAAACTGCCTTATGGAAAGCAGCTCTCTCACGCCCTAACTGCTTGACAGAACCCAGAGAAGGGAGCTTTCCGCAGTTCCTCAGCCCACAGGCACAATAAGGAGAACAATCCCAGCCCGCTGGGGAGAAGGCGGCCCACTGAATCCAGGTATGGCTCAATGGTTACTTCAGAAGGGGATTCCTAAACACTCCAAGATTACACTCCACATTTCCCTCCCTGAAAAAGGGCTCTTTAAATTAACAGACTTCCTCCTCAAGCAGAGCCTTGAGAGCCCTGCACCTCCAGGCGTGACCAAGTGCAAAGGCCGACTTACTCCCGCTGCAGAGTTTTCATATTCCACAGTGACAGGGAGCCATCGGAAAAACCCACGGCGAGCTGGTTGCTTCTGCTGATGTAGCACAGGGTCGATATTGCTGTTCCTGAAGAACACTGTAACTGAAGGCAGAGATGTCTCCCTGCTCTGGTCACGGTTGCTCTTCCTTGTGAAACGCCAGCAGCAGCTCTAGTGACAACTGTTAGACCTGCACGCACAAAACCACACAATAAAGGAATGCGTTATGCCATTCAGGTTGCATTTGAAACACTGACGTGACAACATGTATGATCTAATTCTACCATCCCCGGCAAAATACCCATTGATGCAATACTTTGTCTGCTCTTCCCATTTTGTACGCATTCAGAGCACATAGGAACTCTCTGACTGGACAGGTATCCTCGCTCCTATTTCAAAACCAGGTGAAAGCGAAACCTCCATAGACAAATTCTTCCTGGGCTCTGCACATCAGGAGTTTGGGCCTCATGGTGAAGCTACTTGAAGTGACACCAGCTCCCGAGGCCACTCTTGTAAGAGCAAAAACAGCGTATGCAATCCGAGTACACCAAGTACAGGTTCCGTTTGGTCAAATGCAGGGATTTTGGTAAGGCATATTTACTTTAAAAAACAAGCCTAAACTTTGCCCCAAGTCAATGAACAGAAGCAGAAGAACATTCCCAGGAAATAGGGCACGTCCGACACACCTTCCTGTCAGGCAGCTGCACCGACTCGGATGGTCAAATTCCTACCCCTCACTGGCGAGAGTCACCGCGACAGAGGGACCCTGGTGGGAGGGGGTATTTGTAACCTTAGGAGGAGTATGAAGCCACTCCCATTTTTAATCCATTCAGGACTAGACGATGTCAAACCGCCACTTGTAATCAGCAGCCATACACGTCTGCACAGCAGTAGCTTCAAAGTGGGATGCGTGTTGTTGATTTAAAAGACACAAGTTTTCTTACTTTTCCGTTCAAGTTTAGAAACCGCAAGCTCACCCGATGGTTCATTCTCCCTCTGACTGCAAGAGAGATCATCCAAACCAAGGTCCACCACAAGCAGATGACCAACATCTGTCGCCACCGCTGCCACGCCACAAAACCCTTGCAGAGCCTGGTGCAGGTGCCAAGGCCTCACGCTGGCTCCTCCGGGGTTGGTTATGGGCTCTACAGCAGTTACCTACAGGAAAACTACAAGTTAGTATTTAAGCTCTTTGACAAGCTAAATAGAAATCACTCAAAAGTGAAGCCAGAACCAGCCCATCAGAAGCAAGAAAGTAAATACAGGGTTGTAAGACTTAAAAACACAGCATTGATCCCAATTATATCCAGACAAAACAAACAAACAAACCAACCCCCAAAAATGTCCGGTACAAAAATCCGTTACTGCCTTCCGTTTACTGGGTTTCCTGCAGGGATTTCGCTGAGCTCACTCCAACTGCAATGGTGCAGTCTATTATCACAGCTTACCAAGTTCCATTTTCTACTTAGAAACCATTAACTCGAAGACAACACAGAAAATCCGTTAAATGCAAGAAACTTGACCGTATTTAAGGGACTGGAGTAAGAAAGACCAAACTCACTCTCGCTCTCCCACGGCCCCCAGCCCGTCAGCACTGGGATACAGCCCACGCCTTCTTTGCCAAACAGGTATTAGGGCAAATCTCGGCTCTCAGTCAGACGCGGCAGCGGCCAAGTTGCAGGGGAGACACACCGCTGCCACGGCAATGGAGTATTGTTACAGATAGTGGAAGGGAGATACCAGCTTAGGGAAAGTTACACCAGTCCTCATTTAGAATCAAAAGAGCAACCAGGGAAAGCAGAAAAGTTTTCAGTGCCGAAACAGCGGCAAAAAGCCCAGCAGCTGGTTCGCCAAAAGCCAGCTCCCGCTGAGGAGAAGTGCACGCTGCTCTGTAACACGCGGAGCCGCCTGCCAGCAGCTTTAGTACAAGGCCCTGATGAAGACAGACCTTTCAGCACCTGCAGCCCCTCCCGGGACAGCCCTGACTGCTCCAGCAGAGACACCAGCACGTGAGGGCTCCTGCACTAAGGCTCCACAACAAAAGAACACGGGCTGCCCTTCAGCCTCCTTGCATAATGTCACACAGTGACACCAGGGAGCTTTACATCAACACCAACCTGTTACACGACAATGGAACAGAGCAGTGAGCACCACAAGGATTCCTTTTTTTATATATATTGGTTTTTCTCCCCAGAGGTGGGGAAAAATTGACCAAACCTCCAAGCCCCAAAGTTCTCTCCTCTCCCGTATCAAGCACTTGCTGTGACTGCGCTGCCTGGCAATCTGCTACAGAATTTACCTTTCCTTTGGGCCACAAGAATTCTACTCCTAGAAGTGCCCGCAGTAATTGACACAACTTTATATTGTTTCACACTTCCTGGAAATCAGATGAAATCTCCAATCTTCTCAGCTACTCAAAGCACCACCAAAAGTGCGTTGATTATTCGAATTCTTGCTGCTCCAAGCCTTGATGACTCTCAGGAGGAAAGCAGAAACACTGCACATATCGTGCTGCAGAATCAGCCAAAGTTCCCGTGTTGCTGTTAACTTCTTTTTCTTTTAAGGTCTCGTTTTGTTGTTGTACAACTGGCCCCAAATCCACCTTTTCCACCTTTGCATACAGGTTCCCAGTTTTAACGCTTCAGTTTTCCCTGTAGAAGCTCCTGGAACTGCCTATTTTCCCACGGCACCAGGCACTCGCTTTGCACACTCTCCTACACTGCTGCCAGCTCATTCTGGGAACGAACGCAGAAATCCTGTCTCAGCTCCCTCACTCTGAAAGCTGCCCTTCTGCCTCACACAAACCAGGAAGAGTGGGGAAAATACCATTCCAGAGCTCTGAAACATGCAACCATTATAAACCAATTTAATACCATTAATATGTTCAATTCAGGTTTGCTTTTACAAGTCTGAATGACTGCACGTCTATGTCAGCACACAGCTTGCCTTTCCATCTCAAACGCTGAGATTTATCAGGACGATCGGCAAACCCACACAGCGGAGCACCAACCCAGCTCAGCTCGTTAGAAATCACCACCACACAAACGCTCACTGCCAGCAATCACACTGTAGCGCTACAGACAAACAAACCCTGCCTGGATTCTAGCAAGTCAAACCCAATCACGCTCTGGAAAGCTGAGTTATACGGAAGTATTTATCTGTCACAGATTCTAAGGTGGTAAAGATAGAGTGAACCTTGATGTTCCATTACCTTAAGGTGACTCTTGTCTACATTCAGATAAGGAGCCGAGGGGAAAGGACGTCATTTGAGTTTATGGGTTAGAGAAGGCAGGGAAAATTAGCAACATTACACCAGAGTATCCCACCGGCACAAGCACCATATGCAATAAGCAGAGGTTCAAGGGCTTCAGGCTGAAAGTCGGTCTGTAACCACCTGCCAGGTAACGCAGTGAAGCCTGTTTTTGCCCATCCTAAGTCAACAGAAAAATGTGCTTTGCTCTAAAGTCACCTGCTTGCTAGTCCCAGACTCCTGGGAATGTGCCGAAGTCAGCTACAGCACAGCCATGGAAGTCTGAGATATTTTAAAGACAGTATTTCTGACATAATGAACCATTCAGGACATGTATGTTACCAACACTTGAAAGGCAGGGTGAGGACGAGGTCTTTGTCACTCTGGCTAAAAAAAAAGGTAGTTTTCAAGGCCTTTTTGTCAAAGTGGAGAATTAGGTAACTACGTGCTCTACTGTAAAACCAGAAAACTTGTTTGACTCTCTCAGCAAACTCAAAGGATAACGGTACCGTTAACCCCACGATTTCACATCAAGGTGCTCTCGACTGGACACTCTGCAGTGACAGTATGATGACACAATAGAGAAAATGGACGTCCTAGCAAAGAGACGCTCCAAAGCTGCTCCTGAAACAGCGTTATGCAGCACCTGACAACGTTTCCCCCATTAAAAAGGACCTACCCTTCCTGGCAGAACTACTGCTGTAACCACGCTTGATGTTCCAAGGTCGTACAGGCAGAGAACACTTCCCTCTGCTTCTCTCAAGCCAACCAGCAGCCCCGTTCCCGTCTGCCAGGAAACCTCCTTCACCACGCGGATGGTGGGAGGCTGCTCACGGGCTCCACTGAAACGGTGTGCAGAGAGCCGCTCTCCCGTCACAGCGCTCACGACCTCCAGCTGAGGGCCACACGCCAGCCAGGCCAGCCCATCTCTCCCTGGAAGAAGAGAAAAGGCTGGCTAAAGCAAACTCCCAAGAGAGGGTTGAAAACAACGGGAAAATCACAATCACCGCCCCTTTGCTTCAACAGAAGTACCTCACAGAGCAAGAGAGGCTTACCCAATTCCGGTCGATTATTGAAAATCACCCACTGAATCCTCAACCAATGTATCGTAAAATGAACCACCTTATTATTTTGCATTTGGACTTGTCATTCCTGCACTGAAGAATTCTGGTTGTTTGGGATAAAGATTACAATAGATTGGTCTCTAGTCTTTATACCATATTCAGCTTGGTTTTGCTAGAAATCACCTAAATACATATGAGAATACAACTCCTAAAGCATATACTTCAAATATGGCAAAATCTCAGCCAATTCTTTTCTAGTTTACTAACTTTGCTCGACACACGCCTACTTTGGGCAGGGATTTGGACTTCAACAAGGAATTACCTTAAAATGGGCACTGCGGGAGCCAATTTCAACTTTTACACACGCTGATCACAGAGAGAAGTTAGCACATTTAGTTTCACTGAACTACTTCCAACACAAAGGGAGTATTAACTCAACTACTGCACTTACAGTCACACAGAGAGATCCTACATGGTCTTCACAGGCGCCCGGACACCCAGGCAGGCCCCCAGCGCTACCTTCAGATCACCGACAAAGTCAGCTACCTCATCTGCTCAGCCGCTCTCAGCAGCTCTCCCGGGACACTCCTCTGCGTCCCATTAAATACTCTGCAAACCTGGCTGCAGCGCCTAACAGGGCTTTCCTCTTCCTTCTGTTTTTAGTCAGGCTAGGAAAGAAAAAGCAGGGGGGGTTGCCTCTCTAACACTGTGGAAGAACTAGTTCTGCACGGGATGTTATGATGGTACAAATAAATACAGCCCAAAACCACACCAGGACTTTTTTGAAAACTGCCTTTCCTTCAATTAGAAGTTGAGGAGGGCTCACGGACTTGCCCGTGTTATTTTAATAGCTCAAGACTGGCGCAGGCTGTTGTCCTTTCAAAGTTTAACTCTACTAATGTTTTAATGTTAACATTTTTCATCATTTTGTCATAGTTCATCCTTTCTGTTCTCTCAAAACCTGACGCGCCTGAGCAGCACCAACCTGACACAGCTGATACTGTGACCCCGTGCCTCAGGTCACCTCCAGGCAGTAACAACTTCACAGCAAGACCCAATTTCAAGGAAAAGGCTCACCTCTGGAAAACCGCCCACGCAGCACAGAACCTCGGGTGAGCTCATCTTCCCCAAGAGCCTGAATGGTCACCTCGGGAAACTGCAGCAGGCTGCTCGTTACCTGAGCCGCGAGGTCTCGCATTCTTCACTGTGAATAGAGAAAAAAATGCAAAAAGAGGCTCCTGACAGCCATCGACATTTTTGAGATTGACAGAACTTTCATCCCTTTGCCGTGAATAATCTCCCGTCCACCTCCTGCGGCTCTTTTCCTTAACAAAAGGGCACTCAGGACAGGTTTGGATCTCACAGCAGAGCAAAAGGAGAATCCTTTGCTTTTCTGATGCCTACGAGATCACCAACAAAAAGGGACGCAGGGGTATTGACAGGATAAACAACACGGGGAAAAAGCCCAAGACACTGGAGTCAAGTCAAGCAACACGGCACGAGTCAGAGACCGAGTTTTGCATTAAAAAGCTCCAGAAAATAAATAAGAAAGAACAAGTTGAGAAATTACATGTTTGAGCAGAATCACATACAGCCAAGTCAGTGTTCTGGGATGTCACCGTTGACTGACATGTAGTACATGAAAGTCAGATTCAAAGGCCAAAAATGTTACGGGCTTACTGAAGGAAAAGCTAAAGATACGGTCAGTCGCAGCTGAAGACGTGATGTCACAAACCAGGTTCACTTCAGTGCCACCAAAAGAGAGGCCTTGCTGCTGCCCCCCTCTCTCCATCTGCTCCTTCCTTCTGCTCCTGTATCCCTGTGCCTTCCCTTGCCCTGACCTGCACACGTTTTAGAGCTCCTTAGGAGCCACATTAACTCCCCAAGCAGACAGGGAACGCACCCACAAGAGCAGAGAGATTTCCACCAGCTTAGAGAGTGAAACGGGGTTGCAGAGAGAGCCAGCAAGCATAAAAGCTGGCACAAGGAAGGAGGCAGGACACTGCACCGGGGAGAAGGAGAGGGGATTTGCCCATCTCCATTCTGTGGCCGTAAGCCGTCCTGCTAGCTCATGCACGTGTGAAACCACACACTCACTTTGCAAGGAGAGCTGCAAGAAACCCCTTTGCTTTTAGAAAGGGCAGCACCCAAGGCACTCTCAGTCAACTCTGGACTCCCTCGTGCACGTAGAGGCTCACTCTCGCACGGAGGGAGGCTGAGGCTGACGGGCGTCATTCTTTCACTCAGCCAGATGTGGAAGCTAAAGTGATCTCAGGGAAGCGTTAGTTACTTGGTGGTCAGAGAAGGGACACCATTGCCTGACACTGCTCGGGTCACATTGTCTAAGGAAAGAGGACAAAGAGTGGGAAGAAGCCAAAGAAGAAGAAATGGAAGAAAAACTATGCTCTGTTGAGAAAAACAGCATCCGCTTTGTTGAACAGCAGGGAAAGATCACAATTATAGAGCTTTCTGAATTACTATTAATGACTGGTTCAGTGACATTTTCCCCAGAAATACAGCCCCCAACAGCCCCGATCCCGTATCTGATGCAGACCACAGATTTCATTTCCCTTTACATGAAAAAACCCAAACCCAAGACACATCAGCGTTTGACACTAGAGCCACTTTACCCAGCTGCCTCCTATGGTTATTCTCCAACACGACTATTCCTGCATGCAGGAGCTGCAGTCCCTCTCCAACACGGCAAAGCTAGCAAAAGCTCCTCAGGTCACTCCTGAAAGTGTGCTCTGTTGCACACTGCTTGGCGTACCTGGACAGACGGGCGCAGGCGCCGAGTGTCTCAGGGCAGAGCACACACGCAGCCGTCCTGACAGAGGCAGAGCCCAGCGAAGACAACGTTCCCAGTGCTCCCACAGCGCTGGCCCCTCGCAGCACCGGTTCCAGAGTCACGGAGTCACAAGGGAGAGAAAGGCCTTCCGGAATCCCTGGGGGCAGCTGGTCCAGCCCCTGCGCAGGCAGGGTCACCCAGAGCAGGCTGCCCAGGGCCAGGGCCCGGCGGCTGCTGAACCCCCAGTGCTCAAACACACCCCTTGCAAACAGCCGCCCGACGAGGGGAACTGCGGAAACGTTGGCAGCCCACGCGACAGGCCCAGGGGTTTGGGGACTCGCTCCGACCAACTGAAGTATCCTCTCCTCCACACCAGTAAAACACCACCACACCAGCAGGGGCTTGTCACCATTCTTCCTCCAAAGCTCCGTCCGACGGCTCACTAGGCAGAAGACACAAAGTTAAGGGAAGCCTGATTAAGTTCGTTTCACTGCCTTAAACCAGCAAACCCCAGGCATGTGGATGCAGGAAAACGAGCTGAAGCAGGCAGGGAATGAGGAGCCGCCCTCAGCAGAGCAGGACACGGCACCGTGTGCCCAAACACAGGTGACAGCTGCCAGCCAAGGCTGACACAGCCACCCTGACTGACGGGCCTAAGGCGGCACTTGAACCACCGCGCTCAGCCCCACAGCCCAGACGGGGGGTCAGCGGTGCCGACAGGATTAAGTCCTGACTGACTCCCGACAACAGACGCTGACGCTGACTGGTGCCAGCCAGCTGAGTCCGGGCAGGTGATGCTGGCCGACTGACGCTGGCCGACTCACTCTGGCCAACTGACGCACGGCTCGGGTCCTCCTTCTGCCCTCGCACCTGGGCATCACCCCTGATGGAGCTGGGCGGGCAGAGGGGTCCCTGGCGCTGCCACTCATACCTGTCGGGCAGAGCTCGGGAAGCTGGAGAGGCCCCTGACTAGTAGAGGCGCTACTTAGCGACACGGAGCCGCTGCTTAACAGCAGCTGAAACATCAGTGTGCCCTCAGCACTATGCCAGCGACGCTGAAGGACATTAACTCTATCCCAGCTACAACCAGCACAGCTCTGAAGTTTTTAACCACCTCTCCCGTGGAGAAGAGTGTGGATGAAATGCCCAGCTCCCCGTTGGCTGCAGACCACAGGAAGGCACCAGAGATGGCTCTATAATTTTGTGTGAGGGAAAGGGCTGCGGACAAACCAAACGCGTTTGATATCTAATACTGTAATCACCTGCGCAGTTAGGCTCTCTTCTCAAACTCCTCCTTCCACCTGTCAAGAGGATTTAACTACATACGTAAAAAGGGAAAAAAGCTTCCTGCCTTTTTTCCCTTTAAGTGAGACAAGTCCTTTCCTATTCAGGCTCTGCTTAAGTCTTAAATAGAACTGGTGACAAAGTAATTCCCTGATCTCCTCTTTCTGCTTTCAGAAGATCAGATGTGATGTTTTGAAGTAACAACCATGGGAGCTGCACTTACATCCGTCACAGGAACTGCTTCCACAGCAGGCACTAACAGCGGCATCGGACATTGTATCTTCACAAATGAGACACAACAACTCATCTGGACTAGGATCACCAGAGCAGGATGAGGAGGAAGAAGAGGGCGATGGCTCCTCTGGCAAAAAGGGAGGCTTTTCCTTCTTTCCTTGCACAGAAGCTTCCCTGGAGGGGGAGAGGGCCTGGTGGGAGAGAAAAGTTTAAAGATGGGTCAAAGAAAACTCTTCCAAGCTTTGGATTTTATCAAAGGAAGAGAACAGGTGGAATTCTTCTCAGTCCACATTCGCCTTCTAAAACATAGGCCTTCAGATTAAACTACTCTTCTAGAGCCACAACACCAGAAGAGGGAGGGGGGAACAATTTTCCTGCTGCAGAACTCTCCCTTTCCTTTGATCAAGCAAGAAATTAGCTCAGACCAGAAAAATAACTTTTTGACAGCGAGAAATCAGGTGAAATGAATCCCACCTCTCCTTTGCCAGACGGCAAACGTACATTGCAGGCGCAGCACCAAGTTAGTCTCCGATCAAGTTAGTCTCTGAGTGATTACATTTTAGAAAGGGAAGGAGCCTGTGTTACAGCTTCTCCAGAAGGAGATCCATGGCAGCAAAACAGAAGTGCTACCAAGTGCAGTTTAAAACAGCCGCTCCTCTCAGCACACAGGAGTGTTTTCTTAATTTACAGCAACAGGAAAAGTTCTGTCTCTTCCACACACGGGAGTTCATAGAAGTCAGAGGGGGAGGACATCTCAGTCCAGCGGCAATTTCTTACGTTTTGCAAGGAGCCTTTGCAACATCAAACAGAACCAAAACGACCTCTCAAAGAGAACAACTCCGCTACAAACACCACCAAAATGCTTTGCAGAAATACACGTTCTTAGCACAGCACAGGTTTAACCAGCTTCCAGGGGCATGAACACGGGGACCACCCTACTGCGACGTTAGACAGTATCACAGATTTTAAGATTAAGACGCAGTGACAGTGCTTCCTCCCCCGTAACTGCAGGCGCTGGCCAGTTCGGTTGCATTGCCACTCACACTTGTGCGCGTGGTTTCTCTTGTTCACTGCTCGGTCAGTCCAATTCATTCCATACTTACGCAGGAAGAGCTGGCATCGCGTATTTCCCACTGCTTGTCAGCACGGCACCCTTTGGGTTGGGATCTTTCACCTCCACCATGGAACTCCACGGAATTCCTGTGCTCTTTCTATCTCTGGGAACAGGCTCAAAGGTTTTGTCCTGCTAAGAAAAGAGGTGCAGACTTATCTCGTCTGAAGAACCACGTTTAAAATGACATTTCCATGAGTATTTGAAGCAGCAAAAGCCTCTCATCCTCTCATTTTACCCAGCATAAGTGTTGCTCAACTAAAATACTCCTTTGCCTCAGTGAATAGAGCCGGGATGTTCCAAAGGCTTGGGCAGGGTTTTGAACTCACTCGACATTCTTTGGCTTAGCTTCAGGTTCCCTAAGGGCGAAACACCCCTCAGCTCACCATGCACTCAGAGAAGGGGCACAAACCCGCTCCTCCTCCAAAGCGCAGTGCAGTGAGAGCTTAATTCCCTGCTCTGGATCCGTCCCTGGGGAAACTCCTATTCGCCACCTGGGTACGAAGGTTGGATTCATGCCTCACGCACACACCTTCAGTGAGTAACGTTCAATGGCATGAATACTCAGCCAGAGGCTTGGGCAATTAAAACACGCAACTATTCAATAGGTGGGGTCAGCAGCAACAGCTTGGTTTTATACGAAATACTAAAAACCGTGAACCGTCATTAAAGGACTTGAAAACTGAAAAAATTTCCAGCAATATTGAAATACATAAAAATATGCAAGCAAGCTCTCAGAGAGCGATTGATGGACTTATTTAATGTCTATGACCTGGAAAAAAGAGCGTTTCACGTTTATAACTCCAGGTGTCCCTTGAATCCTGAAGGGCTTTGCAACACTGCCTTAGAACCTCTCGATTTCAGTTTTACTGAAATAAACTCAGCAGTGTTTCTTGAGAGCTCAGGCTCAAGTGCAGCTTTACCACAAGGAAAAAGGGTAACTGTCCTCTTTCTCCTTTTCCAGCCTATTGAATTATATCATGCCCCCAGCCCCAGGTAAGCTTACGCTAGGAAAACATTATCAGAGAGACACGTGACTCACTGCTTATCGTCTCCTCAGTTGTTCAAAAGCGCAGAATCAAATCTCACAGTCGGCACGGAGGGACGGACCGCGCGGAGGGACGGACCGCGCGGAGGGAGGGACCCCGTGGAAGGACGGACCGCCCCAGACCCGCGGCGGTAGGTATTACAACACTCTGGTGTCGCTCTCGTTTTGTCTCTCCCCCCTTTCTCCCTTTTTTCTCTCTTTCTCTGCTTTTCTCTCGCGTCTCCATCGCTGGCCAAATGAAGGGACTTGGCACTTTGATTCCGTTTTGAGTCTTAGTTCTGTTCCCGAGAATGTAGAAGGAACGTGGCCATGGCAACACGTTGGAGTCAGTCAGAAGTTAAGCCCAGCCGCCCCCAACCTCCCAGAATTCCCTGAGGTCGGTTGGAAAGCAAGGGGGTTTAACCTCTGCCAAATTGTTCAGCCCGACAGTGGATCGTGACAGACTGGTAGGAGTGTTACCGAAAAACGCGGTAAAATCAGAAACAACTCTTTAACAGCAATTTAGTATTAAAGAGCAGGCATTCTTTATTCACAGCGCCGGATGCACGCGGGATCGCCGCTCCTAACGTGCGTGCCTTACGCACCTTTCCCGTACAATTTATAGATCAAAAATTCACATATTCATAGATATTCATTATTGTCCTTTCTACCGATTGGTACAAACTTGCTCCTTCCATATGTAAATTACTGCGCAGACTCAGTTATCCTCTTTGTTGTTCTCTTTTGAGTAGGTGGTATTACTTGGGTCGGTGGTGGTCTGTGAGTCGGTGGTCGCAATCTCCCCCTGTCGGAATTACCTTTTACCTACTTGGCTCTTAATCTTGGCAGTCCTGGCCAGTTTTCTCAGTCCGCTACACGAAACCACATTTTGTCATCCTTTTCTGACAGAAGCACATTGTCTATTGTTTCGTTCACATTAATGATTACCGAGGGACTAAAATGCAGATCAAAGAATGCACTGATTGGTATACTCCATGTCCCCAGACTTAACGTCCAGTTGGATAAGGCTGTACAAGGAGTATAGCAACATCTATGGTTGGTTAATTCGATCGCTCTGGTTACAGGAGCAGCAACAAAGAGGCGGTTTTAGCAGTTTTTCTCCAGCAGGCATGCCCTGCTGCAAGGTCTGGCCTATCGGCCCAAGGACTGGACTAGAAGCAAATAAAGAGGAAGCCGTCAGCTGCTTCCGTTTGCAAGAAATACCAAGTCAACAATTGCTAAGTTCTTCCTGTTCATATCTCAGGGTCCTTTAGAGAGCTTGACATCTCCGCGTGATTCCCGCGAGGCTTCGGCTACCACGCGGGCTGTGCCCCACAGCCTCGCAGTTAAATTCCCCTTCCTGCGCTGCAGCTGCTTCGTGCAGTGGCCATAAGCTGCTCTGTTCCTCCTGCGTTTTGCTGGCGAGACGGCTGTACGAGGGCGATTCTGGCGGCACACACCGGCTACGGGGCTGCTCCAGTCCTCCTCTACACCCTTCCCTGTTCCCTCTTGCTCCTTCTAGCAAGAGGTTGTAAAAGTAGCAAGTCACTTGAGCAACTCTTCTCTAGCATGCAAGTCCTGTCAAACCAGTAACATGATACACCTTAAAGTCTCTGTTCCTTTATGGATTATAGAGCTGAGACAGAACACCAGCAACACCACCATCACCACCCCCAGCCACGGCAAAAAAGATGACGTTTCTTTACAGCCAGCCACCAGATGAGCCGGTAACAGGAGTGTGTGCCACTGGGTCGCTGAGGCCAGCAGGGACTGGGGTCCATTTCTGAGCAACGCTGTCCTGTATAGAACCGAACCCGTTCCTGCTTTTCAAAAGCTTTCAATATTAGACATGAATGAACTGGTCAGTAAGATACCTAAAACAGAGGTTTTCAAAAAAGAGGATTTCAAAAACATTATTTTAGCAAATGGATTCATGAGCAGAGGGACCACAGAGACCTTTCACGCTTCTACAAAAGCAGGTCTTATATAAAGATCACAAGCAAAACGAGCTGAAATTAAAAATGCAAAAAAAAAAAGAAATAAGGGAAAGAAAATGGATTGGGGGGCAGTGAAGACAAAGTATTTTCTAATCCTTTTGTTATTTAGCTGTATAATTATTGATTGTGCTGACAGGTCGCTGACAGTTTTTGGGGGGTGTGCCTGGGTCTGCTGGTTGCTGCCAATTTTGGGGGAAACTTGAGGATTTGGGGGTGTTGCTGTGTCAGGTGCATGCTGCTAGGTCTGGTGGGAGCAGCCAGGTGTGGGGTGCGTCTGGATTTAGGGTTTGTTCCTGGACTGGGGCAATGCTACCAGGTCTAAGGGTTATTTTGGGTTTGGCGGCTGCCGCTGGGTTGACGGCAGCCTCTGTTCCAGTGGACACAAACCCTCTCCCTGCAGCAGCGCCAGCAGTGCGTCTCGTAAGGCGCTGGGCACTGCTGTGGTCACGCTGCGCTCTCTGGCTGGTTGTTTCAGCAGGTCGGCTGCACGGCTGGCCTCCCTTGAGAGGCGCTGGGGTGCCACCCTCAGGTGGATTTCACTTGCTGTGTTTGAGGTGAAACTGTGTCCCTCATGTTCAGAGTGCTTTCAGATAGCTTAGGAGAGCTCCAAAGGACATGGCTGTCTACGTGAGTGGTTTCTCCAGAGTGGGGGGCTGGGTGCTGCACAGCATTTCTAAGCCGGGGGTGAGTATGGGTCAAAGAGTCCAGCGGCCTCTGGCCTCCTCCTGGCTCGCAGAAGCAGCAAGCTCCTTGGAGCTGTATTGCGCTTCTGTCCAATATACTGTTCGAAAGGAAGGTTCTGGGGCATGATGGAACTCGGGGAGCCACAGGGAAGAGGAGGTGGCACAGCGCACTGTCCTAGCCCTTCTGGCTTTCAATCCCCGTGGGCATTTGTGACCCTCAGGTTACCCCCCTCCCCCTGGGAACATCTGCTCCTTCTCTGGGTGGCAGCCTAGACTCGCTGAGTAGGCAAGCGTGGCGTGCTACCTAGGTGCAGCTTCTTGTCTGCTCCTTGTGCTCGTCTTGCTTTGACTGCGTAGCTGAAATAAACCCGTGCTTCACCGACTGAAGTTAAGTCTTCCCACAGTGTGTGAGGCGCTCTGGTTTCTCCACCCCCGTGTTTCTCTTGGGCCTGAAGTAGGAACCTGAGGAGCAGGGAAGGCTCCTGGGACAGTTCACTTTCCGGGCAGTGCTGAATCGCAGTCAGACCTTGCAGCTGAAGGTATGGGGACAGAGAGGGAGGAGAACTGTAGGAGAGGAGGAGAAATGCGCTTGGCTGGGGAGAAGCTTCCCTGCCAAAGGGCTATAGGCAGCCCTGTCCTTGAGCGTGTGCCACGCTGGCCTTTCTTCTGCTTTAACTTCCGAACAGCGTGTGCCTGGAGAGCTGTTCTTTTTCTCTTTCCTTTTGGGTTTAAGCTTCAGTGCCTACAACCACCGCAGCTGAAGCTAAAACCACCTTGAGTGTCTGGACTGCAAGTGGCTACAAGTGGCCACATCCCGTAGAACGCACTACTCCTGGCCTGCTGGTGAAAGACTCGAAATCCTGGCCTTTCTGAGGCCTCTGTTGCTGCTGGTAGCGAGCAGTGACAGGGAGGCCATTCTGCTTCAGTGCCTTTCTAGAGAAGGCAATGAGACATTATACTAACAGCACTGGGTCTTGTGACTGTGGAAGCAGGCTAGAAGACCTTGCCAAACTGTTTGCTGAAGCTTCTGGGAGCTGCTTCTTCCTTTACTCTTCTTGCAGCCAAATGAGGTAGAACAGGATCACACTGTCTTGACCACGAGAGGTGCAAGGACCTCGCAGGGCAGCCGGAAGGAAGGTGTTGACCGAGGCCGTCACCGCGGCACTGCTCTGTCCTTAGTCAAATGCTAGAGAGGAAAAGGCAGCTCCGAAGAGGGGGGACGGTTCTGGGCCGGTGGGTTATGGGTAGCCGTAGTCGTTGGCTATGTCCATGCTGGCCTCCCTCTGCACACAAACGTGCAGCTGCCCGGTGACACCTGCAGGGCCGCCCGCTCCCGCTCCTCCTGGGCCAGCGCCTTCACACGCTCCCGCTGGGGCCGCTGCTCGGGTGTGATGGGCACCGACTGCTCCTGCTCCTCCAGCGGGGTGGGCGCAGCCGTGAGCCCCCCCAGGGCCCGAAGGACAGCGGGGAGTCGTTGGGAGGTTGTGGCGGCATGTGCAGCTGCTGCGGCAGCCCCTCCCGTGGGGTTTGGCCTCTGTGGGCGACAAGCACAGCCCGCTCGGCTGCTGGGGTTTGGCGGCAGACCTGGTGCGTGCCTTGCTGCTCGATGGTGCCGTGTCCTTCTTGCCGTCAGCGGGGGCTTGAGGCATCCAGTGCTGCGCTGGGTCTTGGGGCTGCCATCAAGGAATTGGGTTCCGGGTTGGGTGGTTGGGGCATCAGCCCCACCACCTTCACTGTGTGCCCCAGCAGGTGGAAACTGTGGCTGGAGTTGAGCAAGGGCACCCTCAGGACGATGCGGAGCGTCCTCAGCGCCGGGTGGGGATGCTGCTCCTGGGGACTCTGGTTCCAGGCTGCAGTGGGGATGCCGGCAGCGGCGCAGGGTCAAGGCGGTGGGATCAGAGGTGGCACCCAGTGGGCCTAGGACTGGCCCCATCAGGGCGGGCAGAGGGGACTCCCGTGTCTCACTGGAGTGGTGAGCGCGTCTGCCCTGCCTTGCCCCTGCGCCCACTGCTCCGCGGCTTCCTCCCGGGCCGGGGCCTCCTGGGGCCTCCCTGGGGTGCTGCAGGGGCGTGCGGCCCAGTGCTGCCGGGAGCTGCGGGGCCCGGCTGGGCCCTGACACCGCTATGCTGGCACCTGGCAATGCTGTGTGTTCCCTGGAACGTATCGCAGCCCCTGGGCAGCGGGGGGCCGTAGCTTCCAGCATGGGTCTGTGGGACTGGAGCAGTTGAGGGTCACAAGGCTGGGGTGGGGCGTGGGGTGGGAGTCCCAGAGCAGCAGTTCAAGGCCTCCGTGCTGTGGTGTCTGGGTGGGCCGCTGCATTAAACCTTTCTTCTCCGCCCCATGAAGAGCCTTTGCCTTCTGGCTTCCTCTTGGGTCCTACGTCGCTTGGCAGGCAGGTTGGTGGTATTGGATGCTCTGCGCTTGCTGCTTCCCACCCGCAGCCCGCTGCCACCTGCACTGCCCTGTCGCCGTCCAGCTTTCCCTTGGCCTGCTTGCCGCCCGCTTCTCCCCATTGGGGCCCCTCTTGGCAGGACACAACGCCCGGCGGCAGCAGCAGGTGGGTCAGACCCATCCGAGGCTGCCTCCGCAGCGCCGTCTCCGCCAGCTTGTGCAGACGGAACAGCCCATAAGTTGAATACCGGCGATCCTTTGGCCTCCTTGCAAAATGCACCCCAGTGACAACAGGGAGCTTTACATCAACAGCAACGTGTCACAGGACAGGAACACAGAGGAGTGAGCATCACAAGGTATCCTTTTCTTTATACATTGTTTTTTCCCCACAGAGGTGGGCAAAAATGACCCAACCCCTGAGCCCCAAGGTTTCCTCCTCTCCCATATCAAGCATTTGCTCTGTGGCTTTGTGCCTTAAAAGAGGGGCTTGTACCCTGAAAGTGAAGGTTTGGAACTGAAAACTGAGGCTTTGAGGGTGAAAAGAGGGATTTGAGCCCTGGAAGTGAGGATTTGGGTGTTAAGAATGAGGCTTTGAGCTTTAAAACAAGGGTTTGGACCCTGAAAGTGAGGTTTGCAGTCCTAACTATAAGGCTTTGAGACTAAAAGAGGGGTTTGGGTGCTATAAAGAGAGTCTTTGGGACCTTAAAATGAGGCTTTGAGCATGAAAAGAAGGGTTTGAATAATCAAAGGGAGGGTTTGGAATTTAAAAATGAGATTTAGTCCATGAAAATGAGGAGTTTGGACCCTAACAGTGAGACTTTGGGACCTCTGAATGAGGCTTTGTGCCTTAAAAGTGGGGTTTGCACCTTGAAAGTGAAGGTTTGGAACATAAAACTGAGAGCTAAAAGAGGGATTTGAACCCTGAAAGTGCAGCTTTGGCTGCTAAAAATAAGGCTTTGAGCTTAAAAAGCGGGATTTGGACCCTGAAAGTGAGGTTTGCGGTCCTAACTATAAGGCTTTGCTGTTACAGGTGAAGTTTTTGGTGCTTTAAAGGGGGGGTTTGGGACCTAAAATGAGGGTTTGTCCCTTAAAAGTAGGGGTTTTGACCCTAAAAGTGAAGGTTTGGAATTTAAAAATGAGGCTTTGAACCTTAAGGGAGGGGTTTGTACCCTGAAAGTGAAGGTTTGGAACCTAAAACTGAGGCTTTTAGCCTTAAAAGAGGGGTTTGAACCCTGAAACTCACAGTTTGGAGCAAAAAATGTGAGTGTTTGGGACGTAAAAAGGAGGCAATGAGTATTAAAATAGGGGTTTGGACACTGAACGTGAGTCTTTGGGTGTTACAAATGAGGCTTTGACTGTTAAATGAGGGCTTTGGTTCCTAGAAGTGAGGGTTTGGGTGTTAACAATGAGGCTTTGAGCCTTAATAAAGGGGTTTGGACCCTGAAAGGGAGGGTTTGGGACGTAAAAATGATGCTTTGAGCCTTAAACGACAGATTTAGACCCTAAACGTGAGGCTTTGCAACATACAGATGAGGCTTTGACAGTAAAAAAGACAGGTTTGGACCCTGACAGTGAGGGTTTGGAACTGAAAACTGAGGCTTTGAGAGTTAAAAGAGGGATTTGAACCCTGAAAGTGAGGATTTGAGTGTTAAGAATGAGGCTTTGAGCCTTAAAACAGGGGTTTGGACTCTGAAACTCACGGTTTGGAACGAAAAAATGACTGTTTGAGCATTAGAAGACCAGATTTGATGCTAGAAGTGAGGGTTTGGGACCTAAAAATGAGGGTTTGTCCCTTAAAAGTAGGTGTTTGGACCCTAAAACTGAAGATCTGGAATTTAAAACTGAGGCTTTGTTCCTTAACAGAGGGGTTTGGACCCTGAAAGTGGGGGTTTCGTACCTGAAGATGAGGCTTTTAGCCTTAAACGAGGGATTTGGACTCTAAAATGTGAGGCTTTGGAAAGAAAAAATGATGGTTTGTGCCTTAAAGGACCAGAGTTGATGCTAAAAGTGAGGGTTTGGGACCGAAAGAGGAGGCACTGAGCATTAAAAGCGGGGTTTCGATGATGAAAGTGTGGCTTTGGGTGTTAAAACTGAGGCTTTGAGTGTAAAAATGGGGCTTTGGACCCTGAAAGTGAGGGTTTGGCTCTTACAAATGAGGCTTTGAGCTTTAAAACAGGGGTTTAAACCCTAAAAGTGAGGTTTGCGGTCCTAACTATAAAGCTTTGAGGTTAAAAGAGGGGTCTGGGTGCTATAAAGTGAGTGTTTGGGACCTGAAAATGAGGCTTTGAGCATTAAAAGAAGGGTTTGGACAATGAAAGGGAGAGTTTGGTATTTAAAAATGAGGGTTACTCCATGAAATGGAGGGGTTTGGATCCCCAAAGTGAGGGTTTGGGATCTAAAACTGAGGCTTTGAGCCTAAAAGACAGGATTGGACCCTAACAGTGAAGGTTTGGGACCCCTGAATGAGCCTTGTGTTTTAAAAGTGGGGTTTGGGCCCTGAAAGTGAAGGTTTGGAACTGAAAACTGAGGCTTTGAGAGTCAAGAGAGTGATTTGAGCCCTGAGAGTGAGGGTTTGGCTGTTAAAAATGATGGTTTGTCCCTAAAAAGGAGGGGTTTGGACCCTGAAAGTGAGGTTTTGGGTGTTAAAAATGAGGCTTTGAGCCTTAAAAGAGGGGTTGCGACCTTGAAAGTGAGGGTTTGGGACTGAAAGCTGAGGCTTTGAGTGTTGAAAGACAGGCTTGGGACATAAAACCCTCCCTTTTAGCATCGAATCCAGCATATTAATGCTCAAACCTTCATTTTTTAGTTCCAAACCGTGCATTTTAGAGTCCAAAGCCCTTGTTTAAGGCTCAAAGCCTCATTTTTATGTGCCACACCCTCATTTTCAGGGTCCAAACCCCTCTAGTAAGGAATAAAGCCTCATTTTTAGGTGCCAAACCCTCACTTTTCAGGTCCAAACCTGTCTTTTTTAGGGTCAAACCCTCATTCTTAGGTCCCAAGCCCTCACTTTTAGGGTTCAAACCCCAGTTTTAAAGCTCAAAGCCTCAGTTTTACCACCCAAAGCCTCACTTGCAGGGTCCAAACCCCTGTTTTAAAGCTCACAGCCTCAGTTTTACCACCCAAGGCCTCATTTTTAGGGTCAAAACCCCTCTTTTAATGCTCAGTGCCTACTTTTAAAGCCCCAAACCCTCACTTTTAGCATCCAAACCCTCACTTTCAGGTGCCAAAACCTCATTTTTAATGATCAAAACCCTCCTTTCACCCGCAAAGCCTCAGTTTTAGGTCCCAAACCCACACTTTTAGGGTCCAAACCTGTCTTTTAGGTTCAAAGCCTCAGCTTTAGGTCTCACAGCCTCACCTTCAGGGTCCAAACCCCTCTTTTAATGCTCAGTACCTCCTTTTTAGGCCCCAAACCGTGCCCTTTTAGCATCAAATCCAGTCTCTTAATGCTCAAACCATCATTTTCTCATTACAAACCATGCGTTTTAGAGTCCAAAGCCCTTGTTTAAGCTCAAAGCCTCATTTTTAACAGCCAAACCCTCACTTTCACAGTCCAAACCTGTCTTTAAAGTTCAAAGCCTCAGTTTTAGGTCCCAAACCCTCACTTTCAGGTGCCAAACCCCTCTTCTAATGCTGAAATCCTTATTTTAAGTCCCAAACCCTCATTTTTGGTGTTCCAAACCCGTTTTAAGGCTAAAAGCTTCCCCTTTTAGGTGCCAAACCCTCACTTTCAGGGTCCAAACCCCTCTATTAAAGAATAAAACCTCATTTTTAGGTGCCAAAGACTCACTTTAAAGCACCCAAACCCCTTTTTTAACAGGAAAGCATCATTTTTAACACCCAAACCCTCACGTTCAGCTTCTAAACCCCTCTTCCTCTTCCTCCCCAGCACGCTGGGCACGCGACGTCCTGAAAGCGCGGCACGGTGTGGGCCAGCTGCAGGGGCCCTGCTTTTATAGGTCCCGAGCAACAGCGAGGTGGCTCTTGGCAGCAGGAGCCCATTGTGGTGTTGATTGTGCCTGTGGGCGACGCGTGTGGCCAAATATGGGGGGTTTGGGCGCGGGGGGGCGGTGGCCTCAGAGATGGCCAGATGTGGGAGAAGGAGGAGGGTGGTGGGGCTGAGGGCTGAGTAATACCCATGTGTCGTAGGGTAGAGCATTTGACCAAGTGCTGTATTTGGAAAGACAGTATTTCAGTCAATGCTTGCTTAGCAAATGGTGGTCTCAGAGGTTCCACACAATCCTGCTGGAGTTTCTGTAGGTCTCAAAGTAGTTTGCTGACTCTGTAGGGATTTGTGATCCTAAACGCCTTGCCCACGTGCATGCCATGTCCGCCGGGTTGTTTTGCTGTTGGCTGCACTTGGTGAAGGCAGGGAGGCATATTTCACCCTTTAGTCCCTGAGGAGGTGAGAGGAGGAGCTGGCAGGAGCTGACGTGGTTTGAGAGAAGAGTGTGACTCAGTAAGAAGTTCTCATGGCTACTCCCGAGGGATGGGCTTTCACTCTAGCGGTGTGTGCCTATAGATAATGCCTCGCAAGAGAGCTTTGGCTGCTGGAAGGCCGTGACTCCTCTAACTTCATCAGTTCTGTGATCAAGTCATGGAACAAAGCGCTTTGCATGCCTATGTATGGCATTATTTCAGATCTCCCTTTCTAGCTAAATACGTAGGTTTGTGAAGAAACCGGGATGGTGCAGGGAATTCTGCAAAACACATTTAGAACCAATATTGTGAGGGAAATGCTCAGTTTTGAAAATGTGCAAAGCTTTTACGGCCAAACTTACCCGTTACGGTTTGACACTCAGTTCTCTTGCGTGTCAGCTGTAGTTTCTCTTTGCCATCAGATTAAGCGCCTGGGAGAGATACAGTACAATATGCAGGTTCTAGTAGACATAGACATTCTTTCCTACTGAGGTGTAATGTCTGCTTTTCTCTCAGAATGACCCTTCTCTCTCCTGTGATTTTTTCCGCAGCGTTTGGCATCCTGTGTTGAAAAGTACAGTTTAGATCTGACGGGCGGAGCCTTTCCCTTGCGAGGGCAGGGCAGCAAGGCCAAACTACTCAGCTGTCAGGCTATAGAAATCTTTCCCAACTGCATTGACAGAGAAGACAGCGTTGATGAAGGTTTGTTCCTGATGTCCCTGTTTGGTTTTTCTAAACTAAATGGTTTTGGCATCCAAGCAATGAATGCTGTTCCATACCCACAGCCTGAAAGTCTTAAGTCTCTGTATAAACTAACTTCTTGGGCTTATTTCAAAGGAAAAACTGGGTGCTGAAATTCTGTGGGACTTGTTAAAATAAACCCTATTTTTCCCTTCAATGCTTGCTGACATGCTGTAGCGATGTATGGTGGGGTACCTCTATAACGCCTGTCAGTCATTTTATTCCTCCAGCTCTCGTCTTTGAACAGTAAGATCATCCCCTCCATTGCTTAGGAATGTTCCCTCAACTTTCTTTTTTCCCCTCTTCCAACCTATGCCTGCACCTGCATCCAGCTGGCGGCCGGTCAGGAGTGCTGTTTCCCCGGGCTCGGTCCTGGGGCCAGATATGTTTGATGCCTTCCCCAACCACCTGGATGAGCCGGCAGTGTGCCCGCGTGGCCAGGAAGGCCACCAGCATCCTGGCTTGTATGAGAGATAGTGTGGCCAGCAGGAGTAGGGCAGTGATCGTCCCCCTCTACTCGGCAGTGGTGAGGCTGCACCTCGAATCCTGTGTTCAGTTTTGGGCCCCTCACTACGAGAAAGATACTGAGGTGCTGAGTGTGTCCAAAGAAGGGCAGCGAAGCTGGTGAAGGGTCTAGAGCACAAGGTTTAGTTGGGATCTTAGGAAAAATTTCTTCACAGAAAGGGTTGCGAAGCAGTGGAACAGGCTGCCCAGGGAAGTGGTGGCGTCACCATCCCTGGAGGGAGTTAAAAGACGTGCAGACGTGGCGCTTTGGGACAGGGTTTAGTGGTGGACTTGGCAGTATGAGGTTTACAGTTGGGCTCGATGATCTTAAGGGCCTTTTCCAACCTAAATGATTCTACGAGTCTATGATCTGCCTGTGCACTTTGCCCTCTCTGTGTCTAATAGGTTCCTACACCTACAAGCTCTTAAAGCAATAGCTTCTGGCTTCCCTTGTCCGGACCGACAGTTAAAACTCCTCTGGTGTCTTTCATTACCTTGCAATAATGAGATGTGCATCTCTGGGTTTGCACATCCAGTGATGCTCTGAGCACATCTCTGAGCCGGCTGCAGTGATAACTTTCACAGCCTTTTGTTTGGGTGTGTGAATGCCCTTCCCTCTCTTCTTACTGGCCTTAACTTATGTCTGCTTGTTACAAAGACGACACTGGCATGACTTTCTAGGCTATTTGTGTTTATTAGCTTTGACTTAGTCCTGAAGAGGCAGCTTCCACCTCTTTTGGGGTGCCACCCTCTAACAACAGCGTGTCAAAATCTAATGAAAACCCCTTTGGATTTTCTCCACTTGTGTCACGATTCTGAGGAGAGGGCCTTCTAAAACCTTGTCAAAAACAACCAACACACGCACCCACCAAAAAACCCAAACCAAAACCAACAAAAAAGGCCCTTTCGGTCCCCTTTTCATGAAGTCTGAGGCATGGAAAAATGCTTGTCATTTTTCTGATGGCTCCTCATTAGCTTTTATCCAGAAACTATTCAAGTTGTAGGCCCACATGAGCTTCTGTTGGATGTGGGTTGAGGTTAGAAATGCAGCTGGCTTCTGATTTATGAAACTAATTGACATCTTCAAAGGCAGTTTCAGCGGCTCACACAAGTGAAAGGGCACAGAAGCTCACGATGAAACACAGTAAAGCGTGGGAGGCTCCCTGAGCAGCCCTGATGAACTCAGCAGAGAACAGAGACCCATTTTGCCAAATGACCTGTCTCCTGGTTCCCTGCTCTGTCAGGGTAAAGGATGCACCCCCCACTTTGCTCACATCTGGAGAATGCCTTCTCCCCAGAGGCGACAGACCATGCCACTTCTTGAGAGAACCCGAGTGTAACATGGTCAATGTTTGATGTTAAACTCTTTGTTCCAATCTCCTGTTTGTTGGGGTTGGATTTTGGTGTTTGTTTTGTGTGATAATTGTGTTCTTTCATTCTGACTGTGCTGGAAAGGAGCTATTCGTAACACTCGTAATCGAGTCGAATCTGGAAATTAATAATGCCAGCTGAGTGATCAAGTGTATATGACAAGAATTTGTATGCTTTCTAAAAGCAGCAATGTATGTTTTCCTAGGGTGGTGGGTTGGTTTTTTGGTTTTTGTTTTTTTTCTAACCATCTTGATGCACTCTTACTGTATGGGAAACTTGATTACCTGACAATTGTGTATTGGATTTGTCTTAGGACGGATACAGGTTGAACTCGCAAAGGGGGGCAGCATGACTGAAACCTATCACAGAGGTGATGCTATGGTGTACATTGTTAAAATTCTTCTTAGTCAAGTGTTGCGTTTCATGAGTGACGTAACAGAATGAATCCAAAATAGAAAGTGATGTTTTGAAAATGTCAGATAGATTGTATTTTCTCCCACTAAGAAACAATGTCTTGCCTTTTCCAGTCATATCTCCTGGCACCAGTGTCTCAGTCTTCAGCTGGCAAGTGAATACACGCGGCCAGGGAAAACCATCTACTTATTTGGGTGTATTTGACTTTGACTGCTGGTATCAGGCTCAAAAGCCAGGCTCGCTAAGGTAGGTTTTTATGAAGCTGGTTTCAGTATCCCTCCCCATAATTCATTGGAAAGTCGGCGTTTAGCTTCTGCACTTGTTTTCTTTCAGGCCAGAAGAATCCCTTCAGGACTGCCCCTATTTTGCACTGTGGTCACTGGATGCTGTAACAAGCACGACTGCTCCAAACCTCCTTCTGGATGTTGTGGTGCAGGAGCGCAGCCTAAGCTGGAGAGTTCCTCCTTCTTATCCACAACCTGAGCTGTGTTTTCATCCAAGCACCTATAATTTTGGTAGGTATTACACGGCTTTGAATAGTGATAAGCTTAAACGAGCTCAAATGCCATTTATTGGTTCTCCTGTTCACTGTTTGTCACGCAAAAACCCAACCAAACCGAAACACCCCAACCCCCCACCCACCCAACTCTGGTGACGTTGTACTGACCAAGTGTGTGCTGTTGTGACACCTGCCTGACAGGCGGCTGCGTCTGGGGGTTGGGTGCTTCTGTAACGCAGCCCGTGAGGTGGTGCTGGTGATCAAATGAAATGACTCTGGGCTGAAGCTCAAAGCGCAGCACCTCGATAGCCCCGGAGGTAAAATTTCTACACTCAGCCATTATTTTTCTAAAAAAGGCTGTAAGTGATGTCATGAGGAGAACGGGTACTCAGTTGTACCTTTCCAGAGGTTGCTGTGACAAAAATGTAAACTGGTGCTACCATCACGGTGAGAGTATGGAATGTTGTCCAACGTTCGTTGTCTCTGCAGATGGCATGTGCCTGCTGAGCTCTGGAGTTGTTCATGTGACGTGCAGCGGCTTCCAGAAGGAGGTGAGCTTTTACTGTATCTTTATGGAGAATGTCAAGAGATGGACCTTTCCTAAGCTTTCCATGGCGCTGCTTTCGGTGTCAGGGACCATTTAATGCTCCTCCTGCCCATCCACATGCGTAACTGCAATTGTACCCTACCAGTTTTATCAAATGTAATGTTTGAGGTCCCCTCTTGGGAGTGTAAACCCACCGTTGTCTCCTGTTGAAGCACGATCAGGGCCTGAATGTCTAGAAAGGAAGAGAGCGCTGCTCTAGGAGCAGGAAGAGAAAGTCGGGGAAAGCTGTTCCTTCTCTCTCATCAATGAGTGCAACTGCCTGCGTGGTCCTGAGTTCGGGTTTTGATCCCTGATTACCTTGGAAAAGAGGACAGAACGGAGAAAAGGAAGCATCGTTCCCTCAGAACAACCTTCCCCCCCCATCAGTCTCTCAAAGCATTAGGTTCCGTGCAGGACCTGACGATGGGGGTGTCTCACTCGGATGCGAGTAGCTGCGAACATCCGCTTGCGGGACTATACCTGACCGTTTGCTTCCAAGGCAGTGAGCTGCAGCAAACAATTACCGTTGGCAGCTCTACCCAATGACTTCCCTGTATTTTCCCTTCATCGGTCGGCTTTGCTGCAGCCTCTCAAAGCAGATCTTCACCTCTGTAGCCTTTGCCTTGTGCTACAGGTGCCCAATTGACTCCTCTGGGACTGCCCTCTTGTTGCTGCAACACCTCAGTCACCTTTAGCTCATGACACCCACCACCTTCTCTCTGCTTTATCCCACCGCAGTGACTTCACCCCCCTCCTTCAGAGGTTTCCTATTTGCAGGGCACCAACCTTTCTCTCTCCTCTGAAAGATTTCCATGAGAGATGCAGCCTTTGTGATGAAGAACCCATCTTCACCCAGGCAGGCTCCAAGCGAAATGCTGAGCGAGCGAGTCATCAGGCAGAGGAGCACTTAGTAGGAAGGGGAGAGCAGGCTTTCCCTGCCCTCATCTTCCTCTCTACTGGATTCCTCACCAGATCTGTGGGGGTGCGCTGGGGCAAAGAGCACTTGTGCACAGTGTGGTAGCTAACATGAACGTCTTGGCAGGTTGGCCTGGCCCATAGGCTGTCTCTTTTGCAAGCCTGATGTAGGCTCTTCCATTCAGATTGGGTGATCTGATGTCAGCTCCACGTTGGAAATAATTGGGAAATGCAGAAATTTGTCACACCCTTTGCTGAATTGAGACTAGATCATTCAGAGGCTTGTTAGGCATTTGAGCAGGAATTGCTTGTGAATGTGAGTAAGACAAATCTCAGAATTAGGGGCAAGAAGCTTGGTTTGGGGTTTTGTTTGCCACCGTAAGTTGTACTCGGTGTGTTTCCTTGTCTGAGGCTGGTTTTCAGAAAAAGATGGAAATCTGATGTGTGTATTCGAATGTGTAGAAATGGCTTTGAATGTGATGATTTTATTTAGAAGGGAAAGATACTTCTGAATGTGCTTAAAAAGCCAAAGAAACAAGCAAACAAAAAGCAAAAGCCCTAAAAAGGAAAATTTGCTGAGGGCTCAGTCTTGGGCCCCTCGGGACAAGAAGGACATAGAGTTGCCGGCGCGTGTCCAAAGAAGGGCACCAAAGCTGGGGAAGGGTCTGGAGAACAGGTCTCATGAGGAGAGGTTGAGGGACCTGGGGTTGTTTGGCCTGGAGGAGAGGAGGCTGAGGGGAGACCTTATCGCTCTCTGCAACTGCCTGACAGGAGGCTGTTGTGAGGTGGGGCTTGGTCTCTTCTCCCAGGTCACTAGCGATAGAACGAGAGGAAACGGCTTCAAGCTGCATCAGGGGAGGTTTAGGTTGGATATTAGGGAAAATGCCTTCACTGCAAGGGTGGTCAGGCGTTGGAAGAGGCTGCCCAGAGAGGTGGGGGACTCACCATCCCTGGAGGTATTGAAAAGACATGTAGACGTGGCACTTGAGGGCACGATTTAGGAGACATGGTAGTGTTGGGTTGACAGTTGCACTCAATGATCCTAGAGGGCTTTTCCAACCTTAAGGATTCTATGATTCTATGTTTCGATGATCATTTCACCTGGAAGAAGTATCAGAACACCAGCTGCACTCAGCTACTCCTTAACAGTGCACGTCTGTGCCTGCCTGTGCTTTGCCCTTCTGAAGGATTGCCACGGCATTAGAACACAGTGTTTGAAGCACCTAAAACTGAAACCTATTAGAACATCAATGTTTCACTTCTTTTCTGTCGTTTTGGGAAATGACAACTTAATGTTTGGGGTGTCGTAACTCCTTCATGTCTTCATAGCCTGGAAAGCTGCTTGACCTTGGCTTCACTGCTTCCATGCAAATGTTGCAGAGTTCTGTTTGTTCTGGCCCCTTCGCGCATTCCTGATGGCAAACTTCTCTGCACCCCATGTGCCATGGGTATAAGCAGGGCACGTTGCTGGGAATAGTTAATTGGAACGCAGTAAACTGAGAGGATAATGCAGAGGCATGCAAATAAAGATTAGAATTAGCCTTTGGGAAGTTGTCGTGTCAGGGGAAAAATTCCATGTGCTCCTCAAAGCAACAAGCAGCCCAGCCTGTGATGCCTGAGTGAGTGTAGAGTTAGAAACAAGCACTTACTGTTGGTGGTTTGGATGTTGAAAGCAGGTAGGATTCTCCTTTGATTTCGCCTGTTACTTTTAGGAGGAGCAGTTAGAGGCGGTCTTGTCAGCTGCTGCCCAGACAGGTTCTGTAGGGCTTCTGACTGGCTGCATTAAGCTTTGGACATCTAAAGGTAAGACTTGTTATGTGGTTTTTATGTTGCATGGTTTCTTCGTTTGGAATTCTTGATTCATTTCTTTTTTGTTCTCTCTTTTTAAAGAGCAGCCAAGTTCTGCTGCTAATTTACAGTTGGCCCTTGACTGGACGTGGAGCAGAGTGATCTATACAAAAGGTGCATTTGAGCAAATCTGTGAGTACTAGTGCAGCCATGCTGCAAACCTAGAATCAGTCTTTCCAGTTGAGCTTATTCAGTGATCTGCTGGTAGATGGTCTTGCCCGCAGATCTGGAAGTGCACTTTGAAACTCTGAAATGGCTCTGTAGGCTAACGATTTCATACTTGTTCTTGAAAAGGTGTTGCGCTGTTTGACGGCTCCTGCAGCTCCACTGACCCGCAGAGGTTACAGGCTCTGCAGCACCGCCAGTTGCTTTTGAGCAACCTTAGCAGAGTCTTAAACTGTTTTCTAACAGAGGCACAAGAGCTCGCTGGAAAAGGTTTGTCACAGTATTTCTAACTCTCTGGTGTGTCTTATGAAGATTTGGAACGATGCTGGGGCTGTAATTGTGGAAAGAGGAGCTGATGTTGGTTTTGCTGATTGGCAGAAAGTCAAATGTAGCGGGGAGAAGGGGCTTAAATGGGAGGGGTTGGGGCTGCCACTTAACGCGCGTTGAGTTCAGGGCACGAGTTTGTTGGGGAGCTCGTGCGAGTGGGTGGGGAGGCTGTGTTCAGCAAGGAGCTGTGCAAGCACCCGGCTTGAAATTACAGCAACGGGATGTGGCACTGTGACAAATACTCCCTTTGATTGTCAGCTAGCAGTGCGTAATTGCATGCAAATATTGGGCTGGAAATTACTAAAATCAGAGAGGAAGCCTAAATGAGTAACATGTGAAGTGAGTTGCATGAGTTTCTGTAGCTGTTTCTATTAGAACTTGTTCCTGGCATATTGAGGAGAAAAGAGAAAATCCCTTTGCTAGAGTAAACCTCTCTGCTACGTGAAGAACAGGTGCCTTATCCATGAGTGGATTTAGTAGTTCCGACTTCACTTTTTTTTATTAAACCTTTAGTGAATCTTCTTCTTTGTAGGGGTTGCTTGTGATTGTGGGCTTTTTCTTCAGTTAAGGAAGTGATACGGAGTGGAAAATGCACAGGCAAAGATTCCTACCGTGTTATTTTTCTACTTTCTCTTTAGTGCAATGAGGGGAGTTTTATAAAAAACAAAAGAAATTGCACACCAACAGTCCTCTTAAGCTTCTTTTCATGTTTTGCAGACTTGACAAACAAGCTGGCGGTGACCAGCCTCGCAGCTTTGTATGCACGAGTGGTCCTCTGGTTCTGTGGGTCCCGTCTCCTGCCAGAGGGCTCAGGTAAGCCTAAACTGTCACGCATCTGTAGCAGTCAGTGCTTCCTATGAACACGTGCTTCCCCGTGGTTTTGTCAAGGCTTCATCAATACCAAGTCGTGCCGGTTCAGTGACAGCAGATGCTGAAGTTCTGCTGCTGAAATTGAGATTTCACTGTTTTTGCAACTCCGTCGTGTAGAATGACGGAAGCAGTTTCTTTCCGGGGTGTTTCTCAGAAACAGCACTAAGCCTCTGAGTGAAGGAGTTGCTCGTGCCCACAGCTTGAAATCCTTGGGATTGTAAACAAGTAACTCCTAAAGCACCAACACGGGAATGCTTGATTTTACAGTAAAAGCCTGACGTGCGTGTTTTGAACTTTTTACGGATTGTTTGAGGAAAAAATACACCTTGGAAATAGTTCACCATTTGGATGGGTTATAAACCCTATTGTCAGCCTTAACTGTCTTACGCATGTTCACATGACATGTTTAAAAACCCATTCCCTTTGAGAACTGGGGTTTTTTTTTTAGAGTGAACTTCAGCTGACACTACATGTTCTGGATGCTACATCACCTGTAAGCTTGAAATGGCACTTAGGACAAGGAGGAATTGACTCCTGTGTCGTAGGTCTCTTTTAGCAAAGGCAGAAGGAGGATGGGCTTCTTTCAAAGTCGGAGGCTGGCCTGTGCTTTTGATGCTCAGCTTGTGTGTTCTTCTGTCTTTTTAGTCAAAAACTGTAGGTTGAAAATGTGATATGACTTCTTTAACTTACTTCTTATTTATTGCCTGTAGGTGATGAGATGCGTTTCTCTAGACCTTTCTACAATTATCCTCTGATTCGGAGCTACTACGCTGGTCATCGACAGAAACTGGAGTGTTTATCAAGGTAGGACGTGCAGGAAAGCTCTAGAGCAGTTCCGCTGCAAATTCAGAAGCGGCAGCAAGTGGCTTTTCCATCAGCAGCTGTATTTGCTATGCTTCATGCGTTTGCTGGCAACACTCTTGACTGGAGTGATGCGTGTGTCCTGCTGAACAGAGAGGTTCCTTTCCTGTGTTGAAATGTTGATATATACCTCTGCTTAGTGCCCTTTGTTGGTGTCATCATTGTTTTGACGTGCATGTAATTCATTGGCAATTCTGTGTCATTTGTTACCACTGGAAAAGGTCGTGTGGTGAGGACAGGATCAGTCACGGCCAGGTCAGCCAGGCACGGCCTTTGCAGAGCAATTGTTCTGGACACAGAAGAAAGCATGTTTTAGAAAAAAAAAACCAAAAAACAAAGCAAAAATAATCTCTCTCAATGACCAGTGATAGATGGCGATAAGGGGATTGGCCCAAATCTCCTACTCCCAAGCACCGCGGTGTCATTGAAGGAGATGGGCAGAGTCACATGCAGCTGGCACAGCCAGCGCGCTCCTGGCTACTGGATAAAAGTGCCTTCCTCACGGGAACTGCCTTTCCTGGGCTGGCTCACGAGCATAATGGTGATGTGCCTTGGGTTAGGTGAGAACAGATTTTTCTTTGGCAACTGTTCTGTAACCTAAAGAAAGTCCTCAAGTAGCCGTGGCTGTGGCACTGTGAACAAGGTGCAGCAGGAGGAGCCCAGGTGGAAGCTGCTCTATGTCAGGCGTTGGCTTTCAAGCTCCTCTTCCTGCGCGTCCTTCTCAGGTAACTCTCGTACAGGCTCACGGGCTCCTTAGAAGCACCACCTCCAGCGTGCTGCTTCTGCTCGTCCTCCTCGGGAAATGAAAGGCTGGCGTCGCAGCCCGCAGGAGCCTGCGATGGGCTTCTGAGCAATGCCGTGTTTAACAGGCCAGCCCTCCGTCACTGTGATGGCATGTGCAGAGGCACAAACGTGCTGCTTCAGGTGATACCAGAATTCAGCTGTGGGCTCAGCTTTCTGACCGTGACTGTTTTTCAGTAACAAAAGCGAGGTGCTGAGACCAAAGCCTGACATTTCCGTGCTGTGGTCTCACCGCTGTGTGTGGGAACGCTCCCACTGGAGGCGTGGGGTTTGGGTTAGCTTTGCTCACACTGCCCTTGTATTACAAGTAATGCGGCACAAAAGAAAACCTGAAAACTAAAAGGTCGCTGCAACTTTCCCCTTAATAAGGGAGCTTTTTGGATTCCTATTTGGAGCTCCTTTAATAATTCACTAGGATCTAATGAGCACCTTTCACCTGACTCCAAAATTTCTTTCCAGTCTATTTCAAGTCACGATCATGCCTTTGTCTGTTTGTTCCTTTCTTGGAGTCGTGGGAGCTTTAGCTGGGTTTGTTTTGGCTGGAGGAAATCTGTGACACCGAGAAGCTGGAATTAGTGTTTTCCTCTGTGCAAATCCTCGCTAGGTTTTGTTCCAGAAGAAAATGGGACTCTGACTGCCTGATGGTCGATGGGATGGTTTCCCAGTTAGGAGACCGAGTTGAGAAGTTGTGGCAGAGAGATGAAGGAGGAACGGGGAAATACCCACCTCCTAGTTTACGGGTGAGTGTTGTGTTCGCTGAAGGCAACAACAACAGCCACAACAAACCCCAGCCCCAGCCCAGCCCTCCCCCAAAGCCAATGATTTCTCAAAGAGAGGAGTTTTAAAAAGCTTCTACCTTTTCATTCCAGGCACTGCTGGAGCTCTATTTGCTAGAAGGTGTTGAAGAAAGCCACAAACATGCAATCGTATCCCTTGGAGTTATTTCTGTTACACCTCCAGTATACGCGCATCAGGGGTCTGAAATGTCTGTCACCTACGTGTTCGATGCATTTTCTAATTTGTGCTTCAAACACACTGCGGATGAACACGTGTAGTTAAGAATTAAGTCGCAGACAGAAGCATTGTTTGATTTCTTTGTACTGTGGATTTTTTAGGAATTTTTAAAATGTTTTGTTGCAAAGTCTTTTCTGATGTGAGAAAACAGGTCTACTAAGCAATGTTAAAGGTAGAAAGCTCCCCTAGATTTTCTCAAAATGTAAACTGTTTTTCATTTTTGAAGCACCCACAGCTGTAGCAAACAGCTGCTTCCTCAAGCGCTGCACTAGAATGTGCTGCTTCAGAGCAAAAGGATTTCTGACAGCGGTTTACCAGGACCTGATGTTGCTGAAATCATCCATTTTCCAGCACAGCTAAGAGGGCTTGCTTTTGTGCTGTTACAAGTGCAGGCACACAGAATAATAGAGAGAGAGAAGGGAAAAGCCATTGGGCAGAAACTGAATTTTTAAGCTGCCGAAATACACTGTGTTGCTTTGGTTGTTTGTTGCCTGAGCCGAGAGGGGAGCCTAGAGAGCAGGGGCTTTAAAGCTGTTGCGCCCCGGAGCTCTCTGATGAGAATAGACCCCCCAAACCAGCTGTCAGAAAGAGAAAGTGACACTGCCGATGAGTGATCCACATACTGGTTTAAATCCAGTTTTAATCATTCAGAGCTAAGCTGTGCTGTAAGGACACCCGAATTTCACTTGTTTTATATACGCTGGAAAGGAGGGAAGAAACCAACTGTAGAATTTGTTTGCTTTAATAATCAAGCATTGGCCGTTCTCATGTTTTGAATGTCCAGCTGGTGGCTGCAGTGACTAAAGAGGGAGCCTGAGTTTCCAACAGAACTGTTTAAATATCGAAAGGCAACCTTTCTGAATGCCTTAGAGAAATCAGAGAGTCTGTCTTTCTGGTTATTTATTCAGAATGCAATTTTGTTGTTAGGGCCTGACTATCTTCAGGTTGCAACAGCATAAAACAGCAAGACTAATACAAGAGTATTTTCTGCGTCCTACCACTATGATATTCTTATTTCCTTTTATTATTTATTCCTATTATATTAATCATAGGAATAATATTATTTCATGTGATAAATTGTTGGTCTTGCAAATTTATTAGCCTTAATTAGATACTTGATATCAGACAATTTACTTGCTGCTAGACATCATACATTCCTTTCCGAACAAAACAGAAACTTCCGTCGACTCCTTCGCAGCTGCCTTTGCCATCCCTTCGGGCCTTGTTAAGCTTATCCAAGGATTTTGGCTTCTAGACCACAAGGACTATGAAGTAAGCATGTGACAGTTTAGTTAGGCATACGTTGTAGTGCAAGGCTATGATCTAGCAAATGACTTTAAAAACCTGGTGCTTAGCTAATAACAGGTGATAAAACATGGGAAGCTTCTTTTGTAATCCTGCTTCAGCAGCACCTTCAGCAATACGTGATGATCTGCAGTTTGGTTTTAATTACGTTGAGAGGAAATGGATTAAGACAATGAAGAAGTCAGCGTTAATAATGCTTGAGATGTGAATTGCCAAAGCCGTCTGTTCAGGTTGTTCTCAGCAGAGCAGTCGAGCGCTTTCTCAAAAGCAGTGGTTTGGGTACTTTAAATAGTCAAATGACCATCCTGGCAGCAAGATTTGAGACAGAAGACCGCAAAAGTGACTCTTCAATCTAATTCATGTTCCTTCTGATGCTGAGGGTTGCTCTTTGCCTGTCACAATTTTAATACAACCTGTCTGGGAGAATAACTTGTATTTATAAGAAGTGATGTTTGCCTATGGGGATTTGGTTACCCTAGCCGAGTGTGAATCACTCCTTTTAAAAGACTCTGGTTTTTTTCTGTATGGCTAACTGATTTTTTTTTCCTGCAAATAGTAAAGAATGTATATTTACCTGTCCGGTATCAGGGACATTCACCCTTACTGAAGAAACTTTTGAACAGTTTTGTTGTGTGCTTGTGTGTCCAGTCTGATCCCCTCTATACAAACAGGCTGTGGCCAGGCTGGAAGGGGCCCAGAGAGGGGCCACCAGGATGATCAGAGGACTGGGAAGCTGCCATACGAGGATGGGCTGGGAGAGCTGGGTTTGTTCAGCCTTGAGAAAAGGAGGCTCAGAGGGGATCTCATCCCCGTGTACCAGGACTTAGGGGGTAGCTACAAAGAAGGTGGAGACTCCCTTTTTACACGGAGTCCCATAGAGAGGACAAGGGGGATGGACACAGGTTGCTCTTGGGGAGATTCCGACTGGCCACCAGAGGGAAATTTTTCACACTGAGGACAGTCACCGTTGGAATAATCTCCCCAGGGACGTGGTTGACTTGGCCACGTTGGACACTGTCAAGAGTCGTCTGGACAGGGTGCTGGGCCATCTTGTCTAGACTGGGCTCTTCCCAGAAAGGTTGGGCTAGATGATTGCTGAGGTCCCTTCCAACCTGGGATTCTGTGATCTTAGTAAACCTGATCTCCACCTTCTGCAGAATTCCCTGGCCCTGCTCTTTCACCCAGCTACAACCAAACCTGTGTCGTGGCAACACGTGAGAATTCTTCGGTCCCTCATGTGCCAAGGAGAGCATGGGCGAGCCCTCAGATACATGCAAGTGATGAAGCCACCATTCGCAAGCAGTTGTGAAGAGCGACTTTTCCTCACTGTGCTGTTGTCCAATAGGTAAAGAAATATCTGCCACCATTTTGGCATTGAAATACTGTGAAAGGTGGAGAACAAACACTAGAAATCACAATCCCCTAAATTTCCTTTAAACTTTGAGCACAATAACTGTGGGGCATCTTTTTAGTTATACTATTAATACACCTTTACATCTCAAAAAATTAACTACAGGTGCATGGCGGAGGCTTGGGCTCTGCTGCAGGAAGACGCCGCTCAGTTAAAGGAGGAAGAGCTATTAAAAGACATGTATGACATCTGTCGGGAGATGGGACTAGTGGGAGACTTCCTGAGGCTGCCTTTCACAGACTCTGAACAAGTAAGTGTGGGCAAGAGGAAAATCTGAATCCCTTCTTTGCCAAGAGAAGAGGCAGGGTCATCATATATGTTTTAAAATGTGTTATTTCTCATAGAAGTGTTTGGAGAAATTTTTACGGATTCATGAAATTCTTTTAGCCCGGCAACTGCAGCGTGCCAACTGTATGGCAGCAGCACGGCTGAACCAGGCGATGAACGTTCATCTCATGGTAAGCGTAAAAGTCCTGCCAAGTGTGCCAGTTTCTCTCAGGGGTTACTGACCGGTTTAACAGCGCTCAGTAAGAATCCTGCTTTCTTTATCACACCCTTCTTTGAAATACTTGCAATAAGCCTCTGCACCTTACGTTACAGCTGAACCTAAAAGTTGAACAGAATGTGTCACTACTCCAGAGCTACCCCGTGCAGTTGGAAATTCTGTGTTCCAGGCTGTTGTTGACTCCACTTCGAACAGTTTGTTTGTGTCTGAGGATTAAATAAGTATCTCCTGTCAGCCACTCTTACCATTCAGTTATTCAGGGACGTACGTTATGTAGGGTTGGGATGATTGGAAGTTGTTTGGGTCACTGTGGAATGAAGAATGTGGTTTATGTCATCTCCTGTATCTCACACGCAGCTCTGGGTGCCAACCCACAGGCAACATTTGCATCATGGGTTGATGTTTTTATTATTTCCTCAAGTTATAGCGTGAGGTCTGCAATTCCACAGCTTTCATTTTACCACTTTTTGGACAGAAATTCTTACCTAACTTCTGTATCTCAAAGTAGCCATATCAAATTCTGTGTTATGTGAACTTCTGTTGCGGTTCTGTGATCCATGTGCTGCTTTCCGGAACCATAGTTCTCCAGGGAAGCAAACTTATGGGGTGGTTCTGGAAGGTTGAGGTCCTGCATTTGAAAGCTTCCATCCAGGGGGAAGGGGTGTGTAGGCAGCTTTCTCTTCCTCATTTTAATCCTCACTTCCTCTTGTCCAACGTAACCTGCCGCTGCCCTGGAGATTCAGTCACCTGGGGCAGTGGCGTTTCAGGAAAAACAAGGGAAAGGCTGCTGTTTTGTCAGCCACGTGAAACTTGTGGGTGCTGACAAGTGTGTCAGAATGAGGTTCTGCAGGGTGCCGGCATGGTTTTACCTTAAAGTTGTAGGTTCTGCTATTATTCTAGTCTTCCTTCCACTTGGCTAAATATACAGGGTGAAACTTCTTGCTTTACGCTTTTTGTTCACCAGAATGATCGTGCTCCTCGCTGGAGACAGAGAGCAGTTGCCAGAAATTCTCCCTCAGCCCAGCACGGCAAGACCCTTCCTAGAGGTCAGAGGCAGCTGGCTGTAGAGAGAGCCAAGCCTTACCATCTGCCTTCGTCCGGACCAAGAGAAGGTAATTTTTAGGGGGGGAATATAACGCACAACTAACCCTCGCTTTGATTGCACAAGGCTGATCGTTTTTCCCTCGTGCTTTACAGCTGCAAGACCAAAGCCATTCTCGACAGTAACAAAAGCAGCTAATACAGGAAATGTGCATCCACGGGCACCTTTCAGCAGTCGTGTGTTGGCCAAAGTTAGAGAGTTATGGGTAGGAAATGAGCAGAAACCCAGTTGAGAGAGAGTTTTTCTGTTATGATGATGTTTGCTATGCAAAATACATATATTTATATTATGGTAAATATGTTTAGAGAATTTAAGAGAGCTGAAACTAAAACAATGATTACCATCAAGCTATTGGTGTACACATCTTGCTAGACTTGATTGTGTGATCAAATAGTGATCTCTTCCCACTTGCTGACACCTTTCTGCTTTGTTTCTGCCTCTTTTACTTAAAAATAGGCAGAACGGTAAAGAGCAGGAAAGAGGCCAGTAGCTGTCAGATGATTTTCCTACAGGTGGTGTGGCCAAATCAACCTCAGTTCTGGTATATTTGGACTTGAGGGCAATGAAGGTCAGTTACTGCCCTTCTCTACTGTCCTTTTGCCATGAGAAAAGACCAAGACCTTGGGCAGATCGTACTATAAGGACATGCCCGGCGTGCAAATAAGGCCGCAGATAACTAAAAGTAGTTTAATCCCCCATCAGAACCCCTTCTCATGGAAGATGACTCTCAGGGTTGTCAGCGCACTCCATTTATTTGCTGCAATTCATCCCTTCCCATGTAACCAACCATAAATAGCTTCTGGTGAGGAAGAAGCAAGCTCCAGGCAGGAGCCAACCCATAGTCTCTTGTGAGTTGTTAGGCAATGCTTGTAACCTCTTAGCCTAGGCCAGTCGGAAAATGCAATGAAAGAATAGAATTTCTCGTAGTAAGATAGCATTTGTTTCTTATGTTGTTGGTACTTTTGTCTTCTGTGCAAAACTTGCAGGTTTCCATCGCAGGAATGCTGTTCTCACCAAAGCAGTCACGATAATGAGTGCCTTTGAGATGCTCGGAGAGAAATGTTCTGCGGTTCCTTCTGAATTACAGCTGTTCCTCAAATAAAAAGCGTTTTCCAATGCACTGAGCTGTGTGGGTGACCCATACGTGAGGCAGAGGGAAAAATGCAGGTGACGGTTCCTGATGTGCCTGTTGGTTCAGGTCACTCACTCCTGGGCCGTGCATCACCCGGCGTGGTTCAAGAGCAGGCTTATCCCACAGCAGCCATCGGTGTGGTGTGCCTTGCTCTTGAACTTGGTTTAAACCCAGACGAAACCATGAGTTATTAGTGAAAGCCTGATTGCTGGTAGTTTGATACTACAATTGTAATGTTAATAGGCAGGGAGAGAAGGATGCGGGAAGCAGGTGTGTGACTTCTGTGAACAGCGGCAGCACAGGCGTGTGTGACCCTAGGAATCCAGGGCACAGGAAAGCCTTTGCTTCTGATCCAGCCTATTGGTCTCAGAGGAGCTTCCGAAAGGACGAGAACGGCGTGCTCATCTCTGCAGGATCCAGCAGTTCCGTGGGCCAGGCAAGCCTTGAGTCAAAGAACCAGCTGGAAGCAGCTGTCACTAATACGCAGCTGGAGGCCGGTCAGTTCCTTTATCTCCCGTTATTAACATCCATGTCAGCGTAACGCAAAAGACCGGCATTTATCACTTTCCTGGTGTGAAGCAGTGGCTAGATTTTATCTACGTGTCTTGTCATCCTGGAACTGAGTGTTGCTGTCAAGTGTGCTTGCCAGTCTTGATTGCTAATTTAAACTGCTAGTGAGGGCTCTCCTGGCAGAGAGCAGTGCTTGTGTGTGCATTTGGTGGCTCGCTTATGAAGAGGAGGCACTTGATGGTTTGTTAGAGAGAGGTCTCTGGTGATCATGGTCAGGGAATGCTGGAGAACGCCTGGCAAGGTTATAATGCCACGCTGCTGGCGTACGGTCAGAGGGGCTCAGGGAAGAGCCCATGAGCGACTATCGGGTATGGTGCGAACAGAGGCTGGGTGCCCGTTGTGCGCCAAGAGCTCTTCAAAGCCCCCCGCACTCGGGAGAACCACAAGCAGTGCCAGGTGGGATTAGCACAAAGTGATGCTACATGGAGTAAATGGGTCGCACTGGTCACCCAGCGGGCTTGAATAGGAAACCCCAGCGGCCCAGGAGTCTTGGAAGTGACCATGGGCTGGCCAGAAGGCAAAGACTTTGGAATATCCCCAGAGGAGGGGGTGCCACGTGCTGAAGAAGCCCCACTGTATAACAAACTCTCAGAAGATGAAAAGCAACACGCCCTGTTCATTGTAAGCGCCATGTGCTTACAATGGTGGATGCAGCGACCGGCTGGCTGGAAACATATCCCATCCCCCCCACCCCTGCCCAGACACCATTCTGGGTCTGGAAAAACAAGTCCTGAGGTGACGTGGCACCCCAGAGAGTGGTCAGACAACGGACTCATTTCCGAAACAACCTCATAGACACCTGGGCCAAAGAGCGCGGCACTGAGTGGGTGTATCACACCCCCTGTCACGCACCAGCCTCTGGGAAAATGGAGCGGTACAATGGACTGTTAAAAACTACGCTGAGAGCAAGGGGGGGTGGGACATTCAGGCCCTGGGGTGCACATTTGGCAAAAGCCACGTGGTTAGTCAACACGAGGGGATCTGCCAGGCGAGCTGGCCCTGCCCAGTCAGAAATCCTACATGCTGTGGGAGGGGATGGAGTCCCTGTAGCGCACGCAAAAAGTACGCTGGGCAACACAGTCTGGGTCCTCCCTGCCTCAGGCAAAGGCAAAGCCATTCGTGGGATTGTTTTTGCTCGAGGACCTGGGTGCACTTGGTGGGTGATGCGGGAGGACGGAGAAGTCCGATGTGTGCCTCAAGGGGGTTTGATTTTGGGCGAAAACAGGCAATGAACTGAATGGCGCAATGCGAACTGCTATATAATACTGTGTGTCACCTCTGTGTTGTATCCATGATATCAGAGTACGAGCCTCCCAAGCCATGGACGATAAACTGCGACACAAGCAGAGTGCAGCAGTGACGGAACGGTGCCTGACTCGGCGTGCAGCAGCCCAGGTATGGGACCTGGGCATGGCGTGAGCGGTGTGGAATAGGGGGAGGCGGCTGTGCTGGTTTTGGCTGAGAAGGGGTTAATTCTCCTCACCGTGGGGGGCGGCTGCCTTTCCGGCTTCCCGCGCTCTGCTGCGGGGGGGGGGGGGGGGGGGGGCTGGGAGGGGCGGGGCCGCGGTGGGGGCGGCTGACCCCGACTGGCCAGTGGCAGGTTCACTCCATACCACGTGACACCACGACCAGGATATTAAGGGGGGTGGGGGGGGCAGTTGCGGCTCGGGAGCGGCGCGGCGGCGGGTCGGCGGTGGGGGAGCGGCTGCGGCGCGTGGGGTTTGTTCCGGCGGTTCGTTCCCCCTCTCCCCCCCCCCCCCCCCCTTCCCACCCCTTTCCCCCCACCCCGCGGGGCTTTGCGCCTCTCGTTGTTCTCCTTTCCATTGCATTTCTGTTGTTGTTTCTTTTACTTTCATTTATGAAACTGTTTTTATCCCAACCCACGAGCGTTACCCTTCTGATTCCCTCCCCCATCTACCGGTGGGGAGGGGGCGAGCGACTGTGTGGGGCTGAGCTGCCGGCCAAACCACCACAGGCCCTAGAAGTGAAGTTTTGGAATTTAACGCGGAGGCTTTTAGCTTTAAAAGTGGGGTTTGGACCCTGAAAGTGAGGGTTGGGGCCTATAGATGAGGCTTTTAGCCTTATACGAGGGGTTTGGATTCTAAAAGGCACGGTTTTCAAAGAAAAAATGCTGGTTAGAGCATGAAAGGACCGGAGTCGATGCTAAAAGTGAGGGTTTGGGAGCTAAAGAGGAGGCACTGAGCGTTACAGGTGGGGTTTGGATGCTGGAAGTGCGGCTTCGGGTGTTAAAACTGAGGCTTTGACTTTTAAAAGAGGAATTTGAACCCTGAAAGGGGGGGTTTGGCTGTTACAAATGAGGCTTTGAGTGTTAAAAGAGGGGTTTGGACCCTAAAAGTGAGGTTTGCAGTCCTAACTATAAGGCTTTGATGTTAAAAGAGGAGTTTGGGTGCTTTAAAGTGAGTCTTTGGGACCTGGAAATGAGGCTTTGAGCGTTAAAATAAAGGTTTGGACAACGAAAGGGAGGGTTTGGAATTTTAAAATGAGGGTTAGTCCATGAAAAGGATGGGTTTGGGACCTCTGAATGAGGCTTTGTGCCTGAAAAGTGGGGTTTGGATGCGTGAAGTGAAGGTTTGGACCTAAAAACTGAGGCTTTGAGAGTTAAAAGAAGGCTTTGAACCCTGAAAGTGAGGGTTTGGCTGTTAAAAATGAGCCTTTGAGCTTTAAAAGAGGGGTCTGGACAATAAAATGGAGGCTTTTGAACTTAAAAATGAGGGGTTGTCCCTAAAAAGGTGGGGTTTGGGTCGTAAAAGTGAGGGTTTGGGACCAAAAAATGATGCTTTGAGCCCTAAACGATGATTTAGACCCTAAATGTGAGGCTTTGCAAGATATAAATGAGGTTTTGACAGTAAAAAAGACAGGTCTGGACCCTAACAGTGAGGGTTTGGGACATCTAAATGAGTCTTTTAGATTTAAAAGAGGGGTTTGCACTCTAAAACTCATGATTTGCAACAAAAAATCTATAGATTGAGCAATAATATAGTCGGTTTGATGCTAAAAGTGAGGGTTGGTTTGGCACCTAAAAATGAAGCACTGAGCGCTAAAAGAGGGGTTTTGATGCTGAAATGGAGGCTTTAGCTGTGTTAAGAGGGCTTTGGGTCCTAAAAGTGAGGGTTTGGGACTCCTAAATGAGGCTTTGTGCCTTAAAAGTGGGGTTTGGACCCACAAGACAGGGTTTGGCTGTTAAAAAAGGAGGCTTTGTGCCTTAAATGAGGGGTTTCGACCTTGAAAGTGAGGGTTTGGGACTGAAAAAATGAGGCTTTGAGTGTTGAAAGACGGGCTTGGCACATAAAACCCTCCCTTCTAGCATCGAATCCTGTCTATTAATGCTCAAATCATGATTTTTTCCTTCCAAACGGTACGTTTTAGAGTCAAACCCCCTTGTTTAAGGCTCAAAGCCTCATTTTTATGTGCCAGACCCTCACATTCAGGTTTCAAACCCCCCCTTTTAACACTCAAAGCCTCATTTCTAGGTGCCAAAGTTTCACTTTTAGCACCCAAACCTGAGCTCACTTTTAGGAGCCAAGACCTCATTTTTTATGTCCAAAGCCCTATTTCCACCGGCAAAGCCTCATTTTTAGATCCCAAACCCTCATGTTCAGGGTCCAAACCCCTCTTTTTATGCTCAAAGCCTCATTTTTACCACCCAAAGCCTCACTTTCAGTGTCTAAACCCGTTTTAAACCTTGCAGCCTCTGCTTATGGGGTCCCACAGCCTCTGCTTCTGGGGTCCTGCCGCCCCTCATTTTTTGAGTTCCAAACCCCTCTTTTAAGGCTCAAAGCCTCCTCTTAAGGTCCCAGACCCTCACTCTCAGGGTGCAAACATGTCATTTTTACTCTCAAAGCCTCTTTTATATCTTGCAAAGCCTCACGTTTAGCTGCCAAACCCGTCTTTTAAGGCTCAAAGCCTCAGTTTTCTTCTCTAAACCGCCACTTTCAGGGTCCAAACTGCTCTATTAAGCATTAAAACCTCACTTTTAGGTATCAAAACCTCATTTGTAATGTCCAAAGCCCTATTTTCAACTGCAAACCCTCATTTGTAGATCCCAAACCCTCACTTTCAGGATCGAAACACCTGTTTTAAGGCCCAAAGCCTTATTTTAGGTCCCAAAGCCTCATTTTTTTTGTTCCAAACCCGTGTTTTAAGGCTCAAAGCTTCATTTTTAACTCCCAAACCCTCACATTGACGGTCCAAACCTGTCTTTTGGGTTCAAAGCCTCATTTTTATCACTCGAAGCCTCACTTTCATGGTCCAAACCCCTCTTTTAATGCCCAATGCCTACTTTTAAAGTCCCAAAGCCTCACTTGTAGCATCCAAAGCCTCACTTCTAGGTGCCAAAACCTCATTTTTTAGATCCAAAGCTCTATTTTCACCCTCAAAGCCTCATTTTTGTATCCCAAAGCCTCACTATCACGGTCCAAACCTGTCTTTTAGGTTCAAAGCCTCAGTTCTAGGTCCCAAACCCTCACTTTCAGGGTCCAAACCTGTCTTTTAAGGCTCAAAGCCTTATTTTAAGTCCCAAACCCTCATTTTTGGTGTTCCAAATCCCTGTTTTAAGTCTAAAAGCCTCCTTTTCATATCCCAAACCCTCACTTTCAGGGTCCAAACCCCTCTAGTAAGGAATAAAGCCTCATTTTTAGGTCCCAAGCCCTCACTTTTAGGGTCCAAACCCCAGTTTTAAAGCTCACAGCCTCATTTTTACCACCCAAAGCCACACTCCAAGCATCCAAACCCCTCTTTTAACGCTCAGTGCCTCCTTTAAAGGCCCAAAGCCTCACTTGTAGCATCCAAAAGCTCACTTTGAAGTGCCAAAACCTCATTTTTACTGTCCAAAGCCCTGTTTTCACCTGCAAAGCCTCAGTTTTAGGTCCCAAAGCCTCACTTGCAGGGTCCAAACCCCTCTTAATACTCAATGGCCTCCTTTTTAGGTCCCAAAGCCTCCCATTTAGCATCAAATCTGCTCTATTAATGCTCAAACCGTGCGTTTCAGTCCAAACCCCTTGATTAATCCTCAAAGTCTCATTTTTAACAGCCAAGAGGGGCCCAAACCCCTTTTTTAATGCTCAGTGCCTCCTTTAAAGCCCCAAGCCCTCACATTTAGGTACTAAAACCTCATTTTTATTATCCAAGCCTCCTTTTTATATCCCAAACCTTTACTGTTGGCATCGAATGCGGTCTTTTAATGCTCAAACCGTCATTTTCTCTTTCCACACTGAGTTTTAGAGCCCAAAGCCATCTTTTAACGCACAAAGCCTCATTTAGTGGTCCCAAACCCTCACTGTTAGGGTCCAAACCTGACGTGAGGCTCTTCGCTCTTGCTGCAAAAGCTATTTCAAATCACAGCTTTGAATAAGAAACACTCTACTAGGTTTGTTCCAAGTACATTCATCATCCACTTGTTTCTTTCAATATCTGATCATTTCTATTCAAGCCAAGTAAGAACAGGGTCTCTCCCAATGTCAGGCAACACTGGACCTGTCCAGCAAGCGTCAGTCATACTAGAGAGACAGTAAAAAGCTGAGTATTGTAAAACTCCTGCTTCGGCCCTATTGGTGAGAGAACTTTTGAAGGGAAATATTTCTGACCTTCAAGTCAGTCAAAAGCCACAGTCAGTCAGCTATTGCATTTCCTCTGGCTGTGGTTCCACAAATGGATCACACTCAGGTGGAATAAATCTGCTTGAGATGCTTGCAAGCACAAATGCTTACAAACCAAATCATTTCTCTTAGTCTGGCACTGCTTAGCTCATGCAAGGACGTAAGTTTACTTGGTTTAGGTGTAAGGACGTCAGCGGCAAGTCCTCTGGAACCGGGGCTGGAAGTTGTATTTTAGCTTTACGTATCTGGAAATCACAACTCCTCCTCCTTTTTCTTGTTCACTAAGTAGCATCTACGTGAAGGGCATGAACAAACGTAGGCGAGTGCACAGAAACGTTCATCGTCCTTTAACTCTGCCGCATTTCCGATTTTTAACATTATTGTATTTGTGTGTATATACCATATATTAAGTTTATTGGTTAATTTCATATTTGATAAAAATAGTCCATTTGCTTTCCCCTGCCGTTTAATTTTAATGGTGTTTACTGACTGTGACAGAAATGTACATTGTTCACTCAACACCCTTTCCCCTGCGCTTTAATATCCTACTTTTTACTAAAGCATATTTTCACATTTTCTTGCCGTGTCAATATTCCAAACATCCATTTTGCACAAAGTATTTCACCAAGTAATTACGTTTGGCTGCTCCTTGGCTACTGGCTCTAAAAAAAAATTAAATTTTTGAGGTTAATGGGTTTTCTTTATTACAGCTCAAAATACTTCATTGTCACACTGTACTAAATTGCTAGCCTTCCATGTCTCTGTTGGGGGGAAATACACACACACACACCCCCCCAGCAGTGGGTTGTTGATTGATTTTTGTTCACATCTGCGCAAACACATTTCTTATCAGGCAAAGTAGTTCTCTTTATTCCAGAGGACAACGCCCGTGCCATTATTCCTCAAAAGGAAACAAAACCATCTGCTTCTCATAATTTGCACTTGTATTTCCAGATTTCCTGATTATTTAAAAACCTAAATACTTTGGTATGTGCCACAAGACTTGGATCAACATGCTGTCTTCAGGTTATGCCATGCACGTGCGGTGAGTCTTTTATACAAGCACCAGATCAAATTCACCCCCTGCTGATCAAGTATTTGACAAAATGTTTTTTCGTTAGCGATAACGAACAGCTGACCTGATACATCCATCAGTTAACTCACAAAGTGTAAGGTCAGCTCAATAAGCGTGACATTTGGAGCTAGCTTAAAAAGAAGTCTGGCAGTCACCTAAGGGCTCAGAAATCTTTCAATAATTTTATTGGCTTGTTCTTTGCCGCTAAATACTGTAGCTTCATTCTGAAAAGCTACTCTCAACGTTGCCTAAAGGCTGATGCTTTCCTACAGCACTCTCAGGCTAGCTTAACCCCTGAGCTTAAGGAGCAAAGGGACAGGAAACCAAGTCACGCCATCAAGTATCGCTAATAGTCATGCTGTAACCAAAGTGATGAACTTAATCAACCAGGGACGTTGTTATATTCTGGGGACATGGAGTGTACGAATCAGCGTATCTGTCGACCTGTGTTTTAGTCCCTCGGCAATCATTAATGTGACCGAAACAACAGACAACGTGCTGATGTCAGAAAATGATGACAAAATGTAGTTTCGTGTAGCGGGCTGAGAAAACCGGCCAGGACCGCCAAGATAAAGGGCCAAGTAGGTAAGAGGTAATTCTGGCAGGGGGAGATCTGGCCCCGGGAAGATTTAAGGTTGCTGGGAGGTGTGAAGGTCTGCATGTGGGATCAAGTCAGCTCAGCCCTTTACGGTTTTGAACTGCTTTTCATTTGGAGGAAAACTGAAAGCTTATAACACTGGGAAGCCCTTTACAACAGGAAATCAAAGGGCTATTGAGACACTCCTGCCTGAAGGACTTCAAGGTTTGCAGCTTTCCCTTGGGCGGGATGTTTTGAGGTTTCCCCATTATTAACCTCTGGTGCGGCACACTCCCGTGGGGCTGGGGAGCACAGATCCGATTAAGCGCAGACTTGCTGATGCCACGTTGTCACCGCGGTGGCCACCGTAAGAGAGCCCCGGATGTAGTGCTGTGCAGCAGAAGCTACATCCCTGGACTGTGTCTCAGCTGCTTTCTTACTATACAAATATCTGTGTACGTCGAGTAGTAAAGCCTGCGCAACACAGCTGCATTTCTTTGAGGACTGCTGTGCCATAAGCCACATCTTAGCCCCAAAGTTTTCCTTCCCCCTCAAGCTCGGAGCGTGCACTGCCCTTCATGCAGGGATACTCTCACTGCCAATGTGTTTGTTCTCCTTTTCCCCTTTATAACCGTTCCCTTCCCGGAGCTTTCTATTTGCTGATGCCCTTAATATCCAGAGCTGTCAGGGATGAAAACCAAAGCCCTGCCGGCAGCTCAGGGAGGGTGAGCGGCTGCCCTTTTCCAAGCAAGCGGCTGAAATACAGCACGGTCAGCGGCGCTCTCAGTGTCCAGGCCTGTCACTGTCACGCTCCCAGAGCACCTCCACCTGCCCAGACCCCGCCGGGGGCTCAGCCACCGAGAGCAGCTGTCCTGGGAAGAGACTGGGGGGGCCTCGCAGGCCCTGGGGGTGTTGGCATGGCCCAGGCCCCTCTCTCCCTTCGTCCCCTCTCCAAAGCCCTGCCTGGGAGGGAGGCTGCTCATCTCTCTCGGGAAGTGCAACCTGTTGATAGTCTCAAAAGAGGTTAAATGCAGCCTCTGTGGGGTCTGGTACCCCCATGCAGCCCCCTCAGGGCAGCCTCACAGAACTTGCTTCCTCAGCAGGCACAAAGCGATACCTGAATCAATACTGAGCTGCAGCAAAGTGATGAAGCAGGAAAAAATTCCGTGCAAGTTTTCATACTCTGGGCAAGTTTGATGCGAGATGTGGTCACGCGAGGCTCTCAATAGGATCAGGTTAGGAGCGCACAATAAATACCGCCAGCTGTCCCCTGCAGCACTGGGGCTTGTTAGCTGACTTGTGAGCCAGGCTGAGCGTTGCAGTAAGGAGCCGGTCCTCCGGCCCCAGGGACCGTTACGCGCTCACCTGAGGCTGAAGTGAAGCATGGGTTCAGAGCTCAGTGTCAGCGTGCCTGGGCAGAAGCCCAAGCTGCCACCCCTTTGCATCCAAGGGGTAAGTGCCATCAGTGGGTGCAGACGCTGGGGTGCATTTCCCACAGCTCGTGGCACTCTCTGTTTATACCAGCACGGTGCATTAGAATGGCTAAGCCGCGCTTTATTAGCTTGCCAGCCCAAAGGGCTGTGATTCAGGCCGATAGTGGTGTTGCTCAGCTGGTTGCGAGCTGGTTACAGCACAGCCTCACCCTGTGGGGTCTGTTTCCCACCAAACAGCGGGAACAGATGAGGAACAGAGGGCTCTGCAAGGGGCGAGTTGTTCGATCTGAAGTGAAACACGAAGGCACGAGCGAGCTGGAGCGACGCACTGAGTCCCTCCTGCAAGAGCTGAGTACGGGGAGGTGCTGGCGGAGGGGAGATAATTTGGCAGCCTGGAGAGCAAAGCAGGCACTTGGAGGAAGCGGAGAGAGAAAGAAACAAGAACGACCGGCAAGAGCCTGTGGAGGGTGTGAGAAGCAAAGATTTAAAATCAGACCTTGAAATAATGCTGACTCAGCACAGCTGCTGCACGCTATTGCTAATGGTGAAAAGCCTCAGGGATTTTTAGAAGCAAAACCAACAAGCAAACCAACAAAAAACCAGCTGGGTGATTTTTTCCCCCTCAGCTCGGTTACTTTTCCCCAGCCCTGGCCACTCTGCAAGGCGATGCTCGTCACCCATATCAGGGTGCAGGATTGGGCCCAGGGCAGGGCTTCTGCAGGCAGCACATTTCTTGTTCCCAGTAACGCAGTCGCTGGGCATTGATCAACAACTGGGGCAGTTGCCCAGAATTACCATTCTTGCTCTCTCCCCAGTTCCCTTCACTTTTGCTCTTCCTTTTTCTTTCTTTCTCTGTCTGACTCCCTGCCTGTATTTTCTAACTCCTCCCTGTCTGTTCTACTGCCTGATGCTATGTTTTCCTTTCCCTACACCTCTCTCCCGCTCCCTGGCCTTCTCCTTCCTCTGTCGCCGTGTCCTGGCCACCTGGTTCCCCTCTGTGCTGCAGCCTGTCCCCTCTCTCCCGCCTGTATCCCCCGCTCGGCTGGCCCTGCTGCTCTCGGGGCCTCCGTCCTGCTCCCCGGCCCCTTCTGCTCCTCCTGCGTGAACCCTGAAACTCACGGTTTGGGACCTAAAAAGGAGGCAATGAGTGTTAAAATAGGGGTTTGGACGCTGAAAGTGAGTCGTTGGGTGTTACAAATGAGGATTTGGCTGTTAAACAAGGGCTTTGGTTCCTAGAAGTGAGGGTTTGGCTGTTAAAAATGAGGCTTTGAGCCTTAATAAAGGGGTTTGGACCCTGAAAGGGAGGGTTTGGGACGTAAAAATGATGCTTTGAGCCTCAAACAATGGATTTAGACCCTAAACGTGAGGCTTTGTTACATACAAATGAGGTTTTGACAGTAAAAAAGACAGGTTTGGACCCTGACAGTGAGGGTTTGGGAGCTCTAAATGCGGCCTTGAGCCTTAAAAGTGGGGTTTGGACCTTGAGAGTGAAGGTTTGGAACTGAAAACTGAGGCTTTGAGAGTTGAAAGAGGGATTTGAACCCTGAAAGTGAGGATTTGGGTGTTAAGAAGGAGGCTTTGAGCCTTAAAACAGGGGTTTGGACTCTGAAACTCACGGTTTGGAATGAAAATATGACTGTTTGAGCATTAGAAGACCAGATTCGATGCTAGAAGTGAGGGTTTGGGACCTAAAAATGAGGGTTTGTCCCTTAAAAGTAGGGGTTTGGACCCTAAAACTGAAGATTTGGAATGAAAAACTGAGGCTTTTAGCCTTAAAAGAGGGGTTTGGACCCTGAAAGTGAGGGTCTGGGACCAAAAGATGAGACTTTTAGCCTTAAACGAGGGGTTTGGAGTCTAAAACGTGAGGCTTTGGAAAGAAAAACTGATGGTTTGAGCATAAAAGGACTGGGGCCGCTGCTAAAAGTGAGGGTTTGGGACCTAAAGAGGAGGCACTGAGCGTTAAAAGAGGGGTTTGGACATTGGAAGTGTGGCTTTGGGTGTTAAAAATGAGGCTTTGAGTGTTAAAAGGGGGCTTTGGACCCTAAAAGTGAGGTTTGCGGTCCTAACTATAGGGCTTGAGGTTGAAATAGGGGTCTGGACAATAAAAGGGAGGCTTTGGAACTTAAAAATGAGGGTTTGTCCCTAAAAAGGAGGGGTTTGGATCCTAAAAGTGAGGGTTTGGGATCCAAATTAATGCTTTGAGCCCTAAAGGATGGTTTTAGACCCTAAACGTGAGGCTTTTCAAAATATAAATGAGGCTTTGACATTAAAAAAGACAGGTCTGGACCCTAACAGTGAGGGTTTGGGACATCTAAATGAGGCTTTGAGAGTTAAAAGAGGGGTTTGGACCCTGAAAGTGAGGGTTTGGCTGTTAAAGCCTCATTTTTAAGCTTTAAAACGGGTTTCAACCCTAAAAGTGAAGGTTTACGGTTCTAAGAATAAGGGTTTGAGTGGCAAAAGAAGGGTTTGGACAATGAAAGGGACGGTTTGCAACTTAAAACTGAGGCTCTGAGAGTTAAAAGAGGGGTTTTGACCCTAAAAGTGAAGCTTTTGGACATAAAAGAAGGCTTTGAGTGTTAAAAGTCAGATTTAGACCCTAAACATGAGGTTTTGCGACATACAAATGAGTTTTGATAGTGAAAAGGACAAGTTTGGACCCTACCAGTGAGGGTTTGGGACCTCTAAATGAGGCTTTGCACGAGAAAACAGGGCTTTGGAAATGAAAAAATGAGGTTTTGGTACCTAAAAGTGAGGGTCTGGTACTTTAAAAATAGGCATTGAGCATTAAAAGAGGGGTTTGGACCCTGAAAGTGAGGCTTTGGGACCTGAAAGTGAGGCTCTGAGCTTTAAAACTGGGGTTTGGGCCCTAAAAGTGAGGGCTTGGGACCTAAGAATGAGGGTTTGGACCCTAAAAAAGACAGGTTTGGACCTGAAAAGTGAGGGTTTGGCACCTAAAAATGAGGCTTTATTCCTTATTAGGGGGGTTTGGACCCTGAAAGTGAGGGTTTGGGATCTAAAAAGGAGGCTTTTGCCCTTAAAACAGGGATTAGGAAAACAGAAAAATGAGGGTTTTGGACTTAAAAGAGGGGTTTGGACCCTGAAAGTGAGGGTTTGGGACCTAAAACTGAGGCTTTGAACCTAAAAAAATGGAATGAAAAAAATGACGGTTTGAGCATTAATAGGCTGGATTCAATGCTAAAAGGGAGGGTTTTATGTCCCAAGCCCGTCTTTCAACACTCAAAGCCTCATTTTTTAGTCCCAAACCCTCACTTTCACGGTCCAAACCCCTCCTTTTTAGGGACAAACCCTCATTTTTAACAGCCAAAGCCTGACTTTTATTGTCCAAACCCATCTTTTAACGCTCAAACCCTTATAGTTAGGACCGCAAACCTCACTTTTAGGGTCCAAACCCCTCCTTTTTTAGGGACAAACCCTCATTTTTAGGTCCCAAAGAATCACTTTAAAGCACCCAAAACCTCACTTTTAACATCACAGCCTTAACAGGTAGGACAGTAAACCTCACTTTTAGGGTCCAAATCCCTGTTTTAAAAATCAAAGCCTCATTTTTAACAGCCAAAACCTCACTTTCAGGGTCCTAACCCCTCTTTCAACGCTCGGTGCCTCATTTAGATGTCCCAAACCCTCACTGTTAGGGTCCAGACCTGTCTTTTTTTACTGTCAAAGACTCATTTATTTGTTGCAAAGCCTCACGCTGAGGATCTAAATCCATCCTTTAGGGCTCAAGGCATTGTATTTAGGTCCCCAACTCTCCCTTTTGGTCTCCAAACTTGCCTTTTCTAGTGTCAAAGCCTCATTTTTAGGTCCCAAACCCTCACTTTCAGGGTCCAAACCCCTCTACTAACCTCTCAAAGCCTCAGTTTTAAGTTCCAAACCTTTAATTTCAGGGCCCAAACCCCACTTTTAAGGCACAAAGCCTCATTTAGAGGTCCCAAACCCTCACTTTGAGGCTCCAAACCTATCTTTTCTGTGCAAAGCCTCATTTTTATACCCCAAGCCTTCACTTTTAGGGTCCAAATTCCTCCTTTTTAGGGACAAACCCTCATTTTTCACCTCCAAAGCCTCTCTTTTATTGTCCAAACCCAGCTTTTAACAGTCAAAGCGTTATAGTTAAGACGGCAAACCTCACTTTTAGGGTCCAATGCCCTGTTTTAAAGCTCAAAGTCTCCTTCTTAACACCTAAATCCTCACTTTCAGGGTTCAAATCCCTCTTCTAACTCTCAAAGCCTCAGTTTTCAGTTCCAAACCTTCACTCTCAAGGTCCAAACCCCACTTTTAAGGCTCAAGGCTGCATTTAGAGCTCCCAAACCCTCACTTTAAAGCACCCAAAACCTCACTTTTAACAGCAAAGCCTTATAGTTAGGACCATAAATGAAACTTTTAGGGTCCAAACCCCTCCTTTGTAGCGATGTCGTGGTTTAGCCGGCAGCTCAGCCCCACACAGTCGCTCGCTCTCTCCCCCACCGGTAGATGGGGGAGAGAATCAGAAGGGTAACGCTCGTAGGTTGGGATAAGAACAGTTTAATAATTAAAATTAAAAGAAACAACAGTAGAAATGCAATGTAAAGGAGAACAACGAGAGGCGCAAAGCCCCGGGGAGGGGGGAAGGGAGGGGAGAGGGGGAACGAACCGCCGAAACAAAACCGCGCTCGCCGCCCGCCGACCCGACGCCGCGCCGCCCCCGCGCTGCCACTGCCCCCCCCCAATATACTGGTCATGGTGTCACGTGGTATGGAATGAACCTGCCATTGGCCAGTCGGGGTCAGCCGCCCCCACCATGGCCCTGCCCCTCCCAGCCCCGCCCCCGCCACGCGGCAGAGCGCGGGAAGCTGGAAAGGCAGCCGACCCCCACAGTGAGGAGAATTAACCCCTTCTCAGCCAAAACCAGCACATTCTCCACCCCTTATTCCATACCATTTACACCATGCCCAGGTCCCATACGATGCAATACAACCGTACCAACCACCACCCCTCCCCTTCCCATCCTTTAACATAATACACAGACATCATTCCCTTAGTTCATGGACCTTCCCTGTTGTCGTGGTTCAGCCTCAGCTGGCAACTGAACACCACGCAGCCGCTCGCTCACACCCCCCCCCACCCCTGTGGGATGGGGAAGAGAATCGGACGAGCAAAAGAACTTGTGGGTTGAGATAAGCACAGTTTAATGATTACGATAAAATGATGATGATAAATGATTATGATAATAATGACAATAATGTTAATATAATAAAAGGGAAAAGGAAGGAAAGGGAAAACAGGGAAAAAAAACCATGGAAACACAAACGATACAGCCGCTCACCACCCGCGGACCGACGCTGCCCGTCCCCGAGCTGCGATTGCTCCCTCCCTCCCCCGGCCAGCCCCTCCCAGGTAGCATACTGGGCATGACGTTACATGATATGGAATATCCCTTTGGTCAGTTTGAATCCGCTCTCTTAGCTGTGCCCCCTCCCCTCCCAGCTTCTTGTGCACCGCTGAGCATGGGAGGATGGACATGTCCTTGACTAGTATAAGCGCTACCCAGCAACAGCCCAAACATCTGTGTGTTATCTCAACAGGGTTTTTTTTCCATGCTAATTTCAAAGCACAGCACTATACCAGCTAGAGTGAAGAAAATTAACTCTATCCCAGCTGAAACCATGACAGTATCCACCCCTTATTCCATATCATTGACATCATGCTCAGGTCCCATACTATTCAGTACAAATTCAATAATCCCTATCCATCTTCTCATCCTTTAACTATATATCTCTCTCTCTATACAGATTTTCATTTATCATTCCACTAGTCTATGGAACACCCCTGTAGAATGCCTGTGAAATGTCCATTGAGTTCATTTAGTCCATGACTTTGGATTTCATCTCTTGTAAGGGTCCTTCAGAGAGGCGGTGTGCGTGGGGTCAGGTTGTTGCACGTCAGTCCTTGTTCCATCACTGCTGCACTGGTAGTTCTTGTTCTCTCACTGCTGCACTTTGCCTGGTTCCATTGAAGGTTCATTCGCTATTATTATTAATTGGGAGATTCCCACCATGATAGCATTCCATTGATGCAACCATAGTAGTGATGACATACAACATCATATAGCAATTAACAGCATATTATTCAGTTCATTGGCTGTTTTCACCCAAAATTAAATCCCCCTGAGGTGTGGGAAACTATAAGCTTGAATCCACATGTGGGTCCCATGATAAGTTGTTTGAGATAGAAAGCGGGCTGGAGGATTATAGGTACGCGATGGAATTAGCTTGACTACAGACCCGGTGTCAGACCCGCTGATGGGAAATTACAGAGAATCTGCAAGTCACCAGGAGGAGGAAGAAAGGCGAGAGATATCTCGGCCTTGAGAGCAAAGAAGAAAGGCAGGGATATCTCTCGGCCTTGAGAGCAAACGATAAACAAGAACAAGGAGTTTAGGCACGAAGTACAGAAATAGACTGTTCGTTAAGGAGGTGTCGCAACCCATATTAAGTAATTGTTGAAGCTTGTTTACAAGAGCATATAAAAGCGCTGTGACTTAAAAATAAAGCTGAAGCTTGCTCTATCACTCATGTTGAGTTGGCTGCTTGCTTTCCTCGCTCGCCGCACTGAGGTACACACCGGACTCCTCCATCCTCCCGCATCACCCACCAAGTGCACCCAGGTCCTCGAGCAAACGCAATCCCACGAGTGGGTTTGCCTCTGCTGGAAGCAGGAATAACCCAGACTGTCTTGCCAGCATATTTTTTATGTGCACTACAGGGACTCTATCCCCTTCCACAGTACGTAAGGATTCTGATTGGGCAGGGCCAGCTCTCCTGGCAGATCTCCTCGTGTTGACTAACCAGGTGGCTTTTGCTAAATGTGTATCCCAGTGTTTAAATGTTCCACCCCCCATTGCTCTCAGTGTCATCTTTAATAGTCCATTGTATCTTTTGATTTTCCCAGAGGCTGGTGCGTGACAGGGGGTGTGATACACCCACTCAATGCCGTGCTCTTTGGCCCAGCTGTCTATGAGGTTATTTTGGAAATGAGTCCCATTGTCTGACTCAATTCTCTCTGGGGTGCCATATCGCCACAGCACTTGTTTTTCCAGACCCAGGAGAGCGTTCCGGGCAGTGGCGTGGGGGACAGGATATATTTCCAGCCAGCCAGCGGTTGCTTCTACCATGGTGAGAACATGGCGCTTGCCTTGGCGGGTCTGTGCGAGTGCGATATAGTCAATGTGCCAGGCCTCCCCATATTTATATTTCAGCCATCGTCCCCCACACCACAGAGGCTTTACCCGCTTCGCTTGCTTGATTGCAGCACATGTGTCACATTCGTGGATAACCTGCGCAATAATATCCATGGTCAAGTCCACCCCTCGATCACGAGCCCACCTGTATGTTGCATCTCTCCCTTGATGGCCTGAGGTGTCATGGGCCCACCGAGCTAGAAATAGTTCACCCTTTTGCTGCCGGTCCAGATCCACCTCAGCCACTTCAATCTTGGCAGCCTGATCCACCTGCTGGTTGTTTCGATGTTCTTCAGTGGCTCGACTCTTGGGGACGTGAGCATCCACATGCCGTACCTTTACAACCAGGTTCTCTTCCTGGGCAGCAATATCTTGCCACAATATGGCAGCCCAGATGGGTTTGCCTCTGCGCTGCCAGTTGCTTTGCTTCCATTGCTGCAGCCAGCCCCACAAGGCATTTGCCACCATCCAGGAGTCAGTATAGAGATAGAGCACTGGCCACTTTTCCCGTTCAGCGATGTCTAAGGCCAGCTGGATGGCCTTTACCTCTGCAAACTGGCTCCATTCACCTTCTCCTTCAGCAGTTTCTGCTACTTGTCGTGAGGTTTGCCGTCTTAACTATAAGGCTTTGAGTGTTAAAAGCTGGGTTTGGACAATAAAAGAGAGGCTTTGGAGGTGAAAAATGAGGGTTTGTCCCTAAAAAGGAGGAATTTGGACCCTAAAAGTGAAGGCTTGGGATATAAAAATAAGGCTTTGCACAGAAAAGATAGGTTTGGAGCCTCAAAGTGAGGGTTTGGGACCTCTAAATGAGGCTTTGTGCCTTGAAAGTGGGGTTTGGGCCCTGAAATTAAAGGTTTGGAACTTAAAACTGAGGCTTTGAGAGGTTAGTAGAAGGGTTTGGACCCTGAAAGTGAGGGTTTGGGACCTAAAAATGAGGCTTTGACACTAGAAAAGGCAAGTTTGGAGACCAAAAGGGAGGGTTGGGGACCTAAATACAATGCCTTGAGCCCTAAAGGATGGATTTAGATCCTCAGCGTGAGGCTTTGCAACAAATAAATGAGTCTTTGACAGTAAAAAAAGACAGGTCTGGACCCTAACAGTGAGGGTTTGGGACATCTAAATGAGGCACCGAGCATTGAAAGAGGGGTTAGGACCCTGGAAGTGAGGTTTTGGCTGTTAAAAATGAGGCTTTGATTTTTAAAACGGGGATTTGGACCCTAAAAGTGAGGTTTACTGTCCTACCTATTAAGGCTGTGATGTTAAAAGTGAGGTTTTGGGTGCTTTGAAGTGATTCTTTGGGACCTAAAAATGAGGGTTTGTCCCTAAAAAAGGAGGGGTTTGGACCCTAAAAGTGAGGTTTGCGGTCCTAACTATAAGGGTTTGAGCGTTAAAAGATGGGTTTGGACAATAAAAGTCAGGCTTTGGCTGTTAAAAATGAGGGTTTGTCCCTAAAAAGGAGGGTTTTGGACCGTGAAAGTGAGGGTTTGGGACTAAAAAATGAGGCTTTGAGTGTTGAAAGACGGGCTTGGGACATAAAACCCTCCCTTTTAGCATTGAATCCAGCCTATTAATGCTCAAACCGTCATTTTTTTCATTCCATTTTTTTAGGTTCAAAGCCTCAGTTTTAGGTCCCAAACCCTCACTTTCAGGGTCCAAACCCCTCTTTCAAGTCCAAAACCCTCATTTTTCTGTTTTCCTAATCCCTGTTTTAAGGGCAAAAGCCTCCTTTTTATATCCCAAACCCTCACTTTCAGGGTCCAAACCCCTCTAATAAGGAATAAAGCCTCATTTTTAGGTGCCAAACCCTCACTTTCAGGGTCCAAACCCCTCTTTTAACTCTCAAAGCCTCATTTAGATGTCCCAAACCCTCACTGTTAGGGTCCAGACCTGTCTTTTTTAATGTCAAAGCCTCATTTATATTTTGAAAAGCCTCACGTTTAGGGTCTAAAACCATCCTTTAGGGCTCAAAGCATTAATTTGGATCCCAAACCCTCACTTTTAGGATCCAAACCCCTCCTTTTTAGGGACAAACCCTCATTTTTAAGTTCCAAAGCCTCCCTTTTATTGTCCAGACCCCTATTTCAACCTCAAGCCCTATAGTTAGGACCGCAAACCTCACTTTTAGGGTCCAAAGCCCCCTTTTAACACTCAAAGCCTCATTTTTAACACCCAAAGCCACACTTCCAATGTCCAAACCCCTCTTTTAACGCTCAGTGCCTCCTCTTTAGGTCCCAAACCCTCACTTTTAGCAGCGGCCCCAGTCCTTTTATGCTCAAACCATCAGTTTTTCTTTCCAAAGCCTCACGTTTTAGACTCCAAACCCCTCGTTTAAGGCTAAAAGTCTCATCTTTTGGTCCCAGACCCTCACTTTCAGGGTCCAAACCCCTCTTTTAAGGCTAAAAGCCTCAGTTTTTCATTCCAAATCTTCAGTTTTAGGGTCCAAACCCCTACTTTTAAGGGACAAACCCTCATTTTTAGGTCCCAAACCCTCACTTCTAGCATCGAATCTGGTCTTCTAATGCTCAAACAGTCATATTTTCATTCCAAACCGTGAGTTTCAGAGTCCAAACCCCTGTTTTAAGGCTCAAAGCCTCCTTCTTAACACCCAAATCCTCACTTTCAGGGTTCAAATCCCTCTTCTAACTCTCAAAGCCTCAGTTTTCAGTTCCAAACCTTCACTCTCAAGGTCCAAACCCCACTTTTAAGGCTCAAGGCCGCATTTAGAGCTCCCAAACCCTCACTGTCAGGGTCCAAACCTGTCTTTTTTACTGTCAAAGCCTCATTTGTATGTCACAAAGCCTCACGTTTAGGGTCTAAATCCATTGTTTAAGGCTCAAAGCATCATTTTTAGGTCCCAAACCCTCCCTTTCAGGGTCCAAACCCCTTTATTAAGGCTCAAAGCCTCATTTTTAACAGCCAAACCCTCACTTCTAGGAACCAAAGCCCTTGGTTAACAGCCAAATCCTCATTTGTAACACCCAACGACTCACTTTCAGCGTCCAAACCCCTATTTTAACACTCATTGCCTCCTTTTTAGGTCCCAAACCGTGAGTTTCAGGGTTCACGCAGGAGGAGCAGAAGGGGCCGGGGAGCAGGACGGAGGCCCCGAGAGCAGCAGGGCCAGCCGAGCGGGGGATACAGGCGGGAGAGAGGGGACAGGCTGCAGCACAGAGGGGAACCAGGTGGCCAGGACACGGCAACAGAGGAAGGAGAAGGCCAGGGAGCGGGAGAGAGGTGTAGGGAAAGGAAAACATAGCATCAGGCTGTAGGACAGACAGGGAGGAGTTAGAAAATACAGGCAGGGAGTCAGACAGAGAAAGAAAGAAAAAGGAAGAGCAAAAGTGAAGGGAACTGGGGAGAGAGCAAGAATGGTAATTCTGGGCAACTGCCCCAGTTGTTGATCAATGCCCAGCAACTGCGTTACTGGGAACAAGAAATGTGCTGCCTGCAAAAGCCCTGCCCTGGGCCCAATCCTGCACCCTGATATGGGTGACGAGCATCGCCTTGCAGAGTGGCCAGGGCTGGGGAAAAGTAACCGAGCTGAGGGGGAAAAAAATCACCCAGCTGGTTTTTTGTTGGTTTGCTTGTTGGTTTTGCTTCTAAAAATCCCTGAGGCTTTTCACCATTAGCAATAGCGTGCAGCAGCTGTGCTGAGTCAGCATTATTTCAAGGTCTGATTTTAAATCTTTGCTTCTCACACCCTCCACAGGCTCTTGCCAGTCGTTCTTGTTTCTTTCTCTCTCCGCTTCCTCCAAGTGCCTGCTTTGCTCTCCAGGCTGCCAAATTATCTCCCCTCCGCCAGCACCTCCCCGTACTCAGCTCTTGCAGGAGGGACTCAGTGCGTCGCTCCAGCTCGCTCGTGCCTTCGTGTTTCACTTCAGATCGAACAACTCGCCCCTTGCAGAGCCCTCTGTTCCTCATCTGTTCCCGCTGTTTGCTGGGAAACAGACCCCACAGGGTGAGGCTGTGCTGTAACCAGATCGCAACCAGCTGAGCAACACCACTATCGGCCTGAATCACAGCCCTTTGGGCTGGCGAGCTAATAAAGCGCGGCTTAGCCATTCTAATGCACCGTGCTGGTATAAACAGAGAGTGCCATGAGCTGTGGGAAATGCACCCCAGCGTCTGCACCCACTGATGGCACTTACCCCTTGGATGCAAAGGGGTGGCAGCTTGGGCTTCTGCCCAGGCACGCTGACACTGAGCTCTGAACCCATGCTTCACTTCAGCCTCAGGTGAGCGCGTAACGGTCCCTGGGGCCGGAGGACCGGCTCCTTACTGCAACGCTCAGCCTGGCTCACAAGTCAGCTAACAAGCCCCAGTGCTGCAGGGGACAGCTGGCGGTATTTATTGTGCGCTCCTAACCTGATCCTATTGAGAGCCTCGCGTGACCACATCTCGCATCAAACTTGCCCAGAGTATGAAAACTTGCATGGAATTTTTTCCTGCTTCATCACTTTGCTGCAGCTCAGTATTGATTCAGGTATCGCTTTGTGCCTGCTGAGGAAGCAAGTTCTGTGAAGCTGCCCTGAGGGGGCTGCATGAGGGTACCAGACCCCACAGAGGCTGCATTTAACCTCTTTTAAGACTATCAACAGGTTGCACTTCCCAAGAGAGATGAGCAGCCTCCCTCCCAGGCAGGGCTTTGGAGAGGGGACGAAGGGAGAGAGGGGCCTGGGCCATGCCAACACCCCCAGGACCTGCGAGGCCCCCCCAGTCTCTCCCCAGGACATCTGCTCTCGGTGGCTGAGCCCCCGGCGGGGTCTGGGCAGGTGGAGGTGCTCTGGGAGCGTGACAGTGACAGGCCTGGACACTGAGAGCGCCGCTGACCGTGCTGTATTTCAGCCGCTTGCTTGGAAAAGGGCAGCCGCTCACCCTCCCTGAGCTGCCGGCAGGGCTTTGGTTTTCATCCCTGACAGCTCTGGATATTAAGGGCATCAGCAAATAGAAAGCTCCGGGAAGGGAATGGTTATAAAGGGGAAAAGGAGAACAAACACATTGGCAGTGAGAGTATCCCTGCATGAAGGGCAGTGCACACTCCGAGCTTGAGGGGGAAGGAAAACTTTGGGGCTAAGATGTGGCTTATGGCACAGCAGTCCTCAAAGAAATGCAGCTGTGTTGCGCAGGCTTTACTACTCGACGTACACAGATATTTGTATAGTAAGAAAGCGGCTGAGACACAGTCCAGGGATGTAGCTTCTGCTGCACAGCACTACATCCGGGGCTCTCTTACGGTGGCCACCGCGGTGACAACGTGGCATCAGCAAATCTGCGCTTAATCGGATCTGTGCTCCCCAGCCCCACGGGAGTGTGCCGCACCAGAGGTTAATAATGGGGAAACCTCAAAACCTCCCGCCCAAGGGAAAGCTGCAAACCTTGAAGTCCTTCAGGCAGGAGTGTCTCAATAGCCCTTTGATTTCCTGTTGTAAAGGGCTTCCCAGTGTTATAAGCTTTCAGTTTTCCTCCAAATGAAAAGCAGTTCAAAACCGTAAAGGGCTGAGCTGACTTGATCCCACATGCAGACCTTCACACCTCCCAGCAACCTTAAAACTCCCCGGGGCCAGATCTCCCCCTGCCGGAATTACCTCTTACCTACTTGGCCCTTTATCTTGGCGGTCCTGGCCGGTTTTCTCAGCCCGCTACACGAAACTACATTTTGTCATCATTTTCTGACATCAGCACGTTGTCTGTTGTTTCGGTCACATTAATGATTGCCGAGGGACTAAAACACAGGTCGACAGATACGCTGATTCGTACACTCCATGTCCCCAAAATATAACAACATCCCTGGTTGATTAAGTTCATCACTTTGGTTACAGCATGACTATTAGCGATACTTGATGGCGTGACTTGGTTTCCTATCCCTTTGCTCCTTAAGCTCAGGGGTTAAGCTAGCCTGAGAGTGCTGTAGGAAAGCATCAGCCTTTAGGCAACGTTGAGAGTAGCTTTTCAGAATGAAGCTACAGTATTTAGCGGCAAAGAACAAGCCAATAAAATTATTGAAAGATTTCTGAGCCCTTAGGTGACTGCCAGACTTCTTTTTAAGCTAGCTCCAAATGTCACGCTTATTGAGCTGACCTTACACTTTGTGAGTTAACTGATGGATGTATCAGGTCAGCTGTTCGTTATCGCTAACGAAAAAACATTTTGTCAAATACTTGATCAGCAGGGGGTGAATTTGATCTGGTGCTTGTATAAAAGACTCACCGCACGTGCATGGCATAACCTGAAGACAGCATGTTGATCCAAGTCTTGTGGCACATACCAAAGTATTTAGGTTTTTAAATAATCAGGAAATCTGGAAATACAAGTGCAAATTATGAGAAGCAGATGGTTTTGTTTCCTTTTGAGGAATAATAGCACGGGCGTTGTCCTCTGGAATAAAGAGAACTACTTTGCCTGATAAGAAATGTGTTTGCGCAGATGTGAACAAAAATCAATCAACAACCCACTGCTGGGGGGGTGTGTGTGTGTGTATTTCCCCCCAACAGAGACATGGAAGGCTAGCAATTTAGTACAGTGTGACAATGAAGTATTTTGAGCTGTAATAAAGAAAACCCATTAACCTCAAAAATTTAATTTTTTTTTAGAGCCAGTAGCCAAGGAGCAGCCAAACGTAATTACTTGGTGAAATACTTTGTGCAAAATGGATGTTTGGAATATTGACACGGCAAGAAAATGTGAAAATATGCTTTAGTAAAAAGTAGGATATTAAAGCGCAGGGGAAAGGGTGTTGAGTGAACAATGTACATTTCTGTCACAGTCAGTAAACACCATTAAAATTAAACGGCAGGGGAAAGCAAATGGACTATTTTTATCAAATATGAAATTAACCAATAAACTTAATATATGGTATATACACACAAATACAATAATGTTAAAAATCGGAAATGCGGCAGAGTTAAAGGACGATGAACGTTTCTGTGCACTCGCCTACGTTTGTTCATGCCCTTCACGTAGATGCTACTTAGTGAACAAGAAAAAGGAGGAGGAGTTGTGATTTCCAGATACGTAAAGCTAAAATACAACTTCCAGCCCCGGTTCCAGAGGACTTGCCGCTGACGTCCTTACACCTAAACCAAGTAAACTTACGTCCTTGCATGAGCTAAGCAGTGCCAGACTAAGAGAAATGATTTGGTTTGTAAGAATTTGTGCCTGCAAGCATCTCAAGCAGATTTATTCCACCTGAGTGTGATCCATTCGTGGAACCACAGCCAGAGGAAATGCAATAGCTGACTGACTTTGGCTTTTGACTGACTTGAAGGTCAGAAATATTTCCCTTCAAAAGTTCTCTCACCAATAGGGCCGAAGCAGGAGTTTTACAATACTCAGCTTTTTACTCTCTCTCTAGTATGACTGACGCTTGCTGGACAGGTCCAGTGTTGCCTGACATTGGGAGAGACCCTGTTCTTACTTGGCTTGAATAGAAATGATCAGATATTGAAAGAAACAAGTGGATGATGAATGTACTTGGAATAAACCTAGTATAGTGTTTCTTATTCAAAGCTGTGATTTGAAATAGCTTTTGCAGCAAGAGCGAAGAGCCTCACATCAGGTTTGGACCCTAACAGTGAGGGTTTGGGACCACTAAATGAGGCTTTGTGCGTTAAAAGATGGCTTTGGGCTCTAAAACTCAGTGTGGAAAGAGAAAATGACGGTTTGAGCATTAAAAGACCGCATTCGATGCCAACAGTAAAGGTTTGGGATATAAAAAGGAGGCTTGGATAATAAAAATGAGGTTTTAGTACCTAAATGTGAGGGCTTGGGGCTTTAAAGGAGGCACTGAGCATTAAAAAAGGGGTTTGGGCCCCTCTTGGCTGTTAAAAATGAGACTTTGAGGATTAATCAAGGGGTTTGGACTGAAACGCACGGTTTGAGCATTAATAGAGCAGATTTGATGCTAAATGGGAGGCTTTGGGACCTAAAAAGGAGGCCATTGAGTATTAAGAGGGGTTTGGACCCTGCAAGTGAGGCTTTGGGACCTAAAACTGAGGCTTTGCAGGTGAAAACAGGGCTTTGGACAGTAAAAATGAGGTTTTGGCACTTCAAAGTGAGCTTTTGGATGCTACAAGTGAGGCTTTGGGCCTTTAAAGGAGGCACTGAGTGTTAAAAGAGGGGTTTGGATGCTTGGAGTGTGGCTTTGGGTGGTAAAAATGAGGCTGTGAGCTTTAAAACTGGGGTTTGGACCCTAAAAGTGAGGGCTTGGGACCTAAGAATGAGGGTTTGACCCTAAAAAAAGACAGGTTTGGACCTGAAAAGTGAGGGTTTGGCACCTAAAAATGAGGCTTTATTCCTTACTAGAGGGGTTTGGACCCTGAAAGTGAGGGTTTGGGATATGAAAAGGAGGCTTTTAGACTTAAAACAGGGATTTGGAACACCAAAAATGAGGGTTTGGGACTTAAAATAAGGCTTTGAGCCTTAAAAGACAGGTTTGGACCCTGAAAGTGAGGGTTTGGGACCTAGAACTGAGGCTTTGAACCTAAAAGACAGGTTTGGACCGTGATAGTGAGGCTTTGGGATACAAAAATGAGGCTTTGAGGGTGAAAATAGAGCTTTGGATCTAAAAAATGAGGTTTTGGCACCTAGAAGTGAGGCTTTGGATGCTACAAGTGAGGCTTTGGGACTTTAAAAGTAGGCATTGGGCATTAAAAGAGGGGTTTGGACCATGAAAGTGAGGCTTCGAGTGATAAAAATGAGGCTTTGAACCCAAAAGACAGGTTTGGACTGTCAATGTGAGGGTTTGGGAGTTAAAAATGAAGCTTTGAGCCTTAAAACACGGGTTTGGAACCAAAAAAATGAGGCTTTGGGACCTAAAATAAGGCTTTGGGCCTTAAAACAGGTGTTTCGATCCTGAAAGTGAGGGTTTGGGATCTACAAATGAGGGTTTGCAGTTGAAAATAGGGCTTTGGACATTATGAGGTTTTGATACCTAAAAGTGAGGTTTTAATGCTTAATAGAGCAGTTTGGACCCTGAAAGTGGTGGTTTAGAGAAGAAAACTGAGGCTTTGAGCCTTAAAAGACGGGTTTGGCAGCTAAACGTGAGGCTTTGCAAGATATAAAAGAGGCTTTGAGAGTAAAAATGACATGTTTGCACCCTGAGAGTGAGGGTCTGGGACCTTAAGAGGAGGCTTTGAGCCTTAAAAGAGGGGTTTGGAACTCAAAAAATGAGGGGCGGCAGGACCCCAGAAGCAGAGGCTGTGGGACCCCATAAGCAGAGGCTGCAAGGTTTAAAACGGGTTTAGACACTGAAAGTGAGGCTTTGGGTGGTGAAAATGAGGCTTTGAGCATAAAAAGAGGGGTTTGGACCCTGAACATGAGGGTTTGGGATCTAAAAATGAGGCTTTGCCGGTGGAAATAGGGCTTTGGACATAAAAAATGAGGTCTTGGCTCCTAAAAATGAGCTCAGGTTTGGGTGCTAAAAGTGAAACTTTGGCACCTAGAAATGAGGCTTTGAGTGTTAAAAGGGGGGGTTTGAAACCTGAATGTGAGGGTCTGGCACATAAAAATGAGGCTTTGAGCCTTAAACAAGGGGGTTTGACTCTAAAACGTACCGTTTGGAAGGAAAAAATCATGATTTGAGCATTAATAGACAGGATTCGATGCTAGAAGGGAGGGTTTTATGTGCCAAGCCCGTCTTTCAACACTCAAAGCCTCATTTTTTCAGTCCCAAACCCTCACTTTCAAGGTCGAAACCCCTCATTTAAGGCACAAAGCCTCCTTTTTTAACAGCCAAACCCTGTCTTGTGGGTCCAAACCCCACTTTTAAGGCACAAAGCCTCATTTAGGAGTCCCAAACCCTCACTTTTAGGACCCAAAGCCCTCTTAACACAGCTAAAGCCTCCATTTCAGCATCAAAACCCCTCTTTTAGCGCTCAGTGCTTCATTTTTAGGTGCCAAACCAACCCTCACTTTTAGCATCAAATCGACTATATTATTGCTCAAACTATAGATTTTTTGTTGCAAATCATGAGTTTTAGAGTGCAAACCCCTCTTTTAAATCTAAAAGACTCATTTAGATGTCCCAAACCCTCACCGTTAGGGTCCAGACCTGTCTTTTTTACTGTCAAAACCTCATTTATATCTTGCAAAGCCTCACGTTTAGGGTCTAAATCATCGTTTAGGGCTCAAAGCATCATTTTTTGGTCCCAAACCCTCACTTTTAGGACCCAAACCCCTCCTTTTTAGGGACAACCCCTCATTTTTAAGTTCAAAAGCCTCCATTTTATTGTCCAGACCCCTCTTTTAAAGCTCAAAGGCTCATTTTTAACAGCCAAACCCTCACTTTCAGGGTTCAAAGCCTTCTTTAAACGCTCAAAGCCTCAGTTTTTAGGTCCAAACCTTCACTTCACGCATCCAAACCCCACTTTTCAGGCACAAAGCCTCATTCAGAGGTCCCAAACCCATCCTTCTCATGGACTGACCCTCATTTTAAAATTCCAAACCCTCCCTTTCGTTGTCCAAACCTTTATTTTAACGCTCAAAGCCTCATTTCCAGGTCCCAAAGACTCACTTTAAGGCACCCAAACTCCTCTTTTAACATCAAAGCCTTATAGTTAGGACTGCAAACCTCACTTTTAGGGTCCAAACCCCTCTTTTAACGCTCAAAGCCTCATTTGTAACAGCCAAACCCCCCCTTTCAGGGTTCAAATTCCTCTTTTAAAAGTCAAAGCCTCAGTTTTAACACCCGAAGCCGCACTTCCAGCATCCAAACCCCACCTGTAACGCTCAGTGCCTCCTCTTTAGCTCCCAAACCCTCACTTTTAGCATCGACTCCGGTCCTTTCATGCTCTAACCAGCATTTTTTCTTTGAAAACCGTGCCTTTTAGAATCCAAACCCCTCGTATAAGGCTAAAAGCCTCATCTATAGGCCCCAACCCTCACTTTCAGGGTCCAAACCCCACTTTTAAAGCTAAAAGCCTCCGCGTTAAATTCCAAAACTTCACTTCTAGGGCCTGTGGTTTGGCCGGCAGCTCAGCCCCACACAGTCGCTCGCCCCCTCCCCACCGGTAGATGGGGGAGGGAATCAGAAGGGTAACGCTCGTGGGTTGGGATAAAAACAGTTTCATAAATGAAAGTAAAAGAAACAACAACAGAAATGCAATGGAAAGGAGAACAACGAGAGGCGCAAAGCCCCGCGGGGTGGGGGGAAAGGGGTGGGAAGGGGGGGGGGGGGGGCGGGAGAGGGGGAACGAACCGCCGGAACAAACCCCACGCGCCGCAGCCGCTCCCCCACCGCCGACCCGCCGCCGCGCCGCTCCCGAGCCGCAACTGCCCCCCCCACCCCCCTTAATATCCTGGTCGTGGTGTCACGTGGTATGGAGTGAACCTGCCACTGGCCAGTCGGGGTCAGCCGCCCCCACCGCGGCCCCGCCCCTCCCAGCCCCCCCCCCCTCCCCCGCGGCAGAGCGCGGGAAGCCGGAAAGGCAGCCGCCCCCCACGGTGAGGAGAATTAACCCCTTCTCAGCCAAAACCAGCACAGCCGCCTCCCCCTATTCCACACCGCTCACGCCATGCCCAGGTCCCATACCTGGGCTGCTGCACGCCGAGTCAGGCACCGTTCCGTCACTGCTGCACTCTGCTTGTGTCGCAGTTTATCGTCCATGGCTTGGGAGGCTCGTACTCTGATATCATGGATACAACACAGAGGTGACACACAGTATTATATAGCAGTTCGCATTGCCCCATTCAGTTCATTGCCTGTTTTCGCCCAAAATCAAACCCCCTTGAGGCACACATCGGACTTCTCCGTCCTCCCGCATCACCCACCAAGTGCACCCAGGTCCTCGAGCAAAAACAATCCCACGAATGGCTTTGCCTTTGCCTGAGGCAGGGAGGACCCAGACTGTGTTGCCCAGCGTACTTTTTGCGTGCGCTACAGGGACTCCATCCCCTTCCACAGCATGTAGGATTTCTGACTGGGCAGGGCCAGCTCGCCTGGCAGATCCCCTCGTGTTGACTAACCACGTGGCTTTTGCCAAATGTGCATCCCAGGGCCTGAATGTCCCACCCCCCATTGCTCTCAGCGTAGTTTTTAACAGTCCATTGTACCGCTCCATTTTCCCAGAGGCTGGTGCGTGACAGGGGGTGTGATACACCCACTCAGTGCCGCGCTCTTTGGCCCAGGTGTCTATGAGGTTGTTTCGGAAATGAGTCCGTTGTCTGACCACTCTCTGGGGTGCCACGTCACCTCAGGACTTGTTTTTCCAGACCCAGAATGGTGTCTGGGCAGGGGTGGGGGGGATGGGATATGTTTCCAGCCAGCCGGTCGCTGCATCCACCATTGTAAGCACATGGCGCTTACAATGAACAGGGCGTGTTGCTTTTAATCTTCTGAGAGTTTGTTATACAGTGGGGCTTCTTCAGCACGTGGCACCCCCTCCTCTGGGGATATTCCAAAGTCTTTGCCTTCTGGCCAGCCCATGGTCACTTCCAAGACTCCTGGGCCGCTGGGGTTTCCTATTCAAGCCCGCTGGGTGACCAGTGCGACCCATTTACTCCATGTAGCATCACTTTGTGCTAATCCCACCTGGCACTGCTTGTGGTTCTCCCGAGTGCGGGGGGCTTTGAAGAGCTCTTGGCGCACAACGGGCACCCAGCCTCTGTTCGCACCATACCCGATAGTCGCTCATGGGCTCTTCCCTGAGCCCCTCTGACCGTACGCCAGCAGCGTGGCATTATAACCTTGCCAGGCGTTCTCCAGCATTCCCTGACCATGATCACCAGAGACCTCTCTCTAACAAACCATCAAGTGCCTCCTCTTCATAAGCGAGCCACCAAATGCACACACAAGCACTGCTCTCTGCCAGGAGAGCCCTCACTAGCAGTTTAAATTAGCAATCAAGACTGGCAAGCACACTTGACAGCAACACTCAGTTCCAGGATGACAAGACATGTAGATAAAATCTAGCCACTGCTTCACACCAGGAAAGTGATAAATGCCGGTTACGCTGACATGGATGTTAATAACGGGAGATAAAGGAACTGACCGGCCTCCAGCTGCGTATTAGTGACAGCTGCTTCCAGCTGGTTCTTTGACTCAAGGCTTACCTGGACCACGGAACTGCTGGATCCTGCAGAGATGAGCACGCCGTTCTCGTCCTTTCGGAAGCTCCTCTGAGACCAATAGGCTGGATCAGAAGCAAAGGCTTTGCTGTGCCCTGGATTCCTAGGGTCACACACGCCTGTGCTGCCGCTGTTCACAGAAGTCACACACCTGCTTCCCGCATCCTTCTCTCCCTGCCTATTAACATTACAATTGTAGTATCAAACTACCAGCAATCAGGCTTTCACTAATAACTCATGGTCTAGTCTGGGTTTAAACCAAGTTCAAGAGCAAGGCACACCACACCGATGGCTGCTGTGGGATAAGCCTGCTCTTGAACCACGCCGGGTGATGCACGGCCCAGGAGTGAGTGACCTGAACCAACAGGCACATCAGGAACCGCCACTTGCATTTTTCCCTCTGCCTCACGTATGGGTCACCCACAAAGCACAGTGCATAGGAAAACGCTTTTTATTTGAGGAACAGCTGTAATTCAGAAGGAACCGCAGAACATTTCTCTCCGAGCATCTCAAAGGCACTCATTATCGTGACTGCTTTGGTGAGAACAGCATTCCTGCGATGGAAACCTGCAAGTTTTGCACAGAAGACAAAAGTACCAACAACATAAGAAACAAATGCTATCTTACTACGAGAAATTCTATTCTTTCATTGCATTTTCCGACTGGCCTAGGCTAAGAGGTTACAAGCATTGCCTAACAACTCACAAGAGACTATGGGTTGGCTCCTGCCTGGAGCTTGCTTCTTCCCCACCAGAAGCTATTTATGGTTGGTTACATGGGAAGGGATGAATTGCAGCAAATAAATGGAGTGTGCTGACAACCCTGAGAGTCATCTTCCATGAGAAGAAGTTCTGATGGGGGATTAAACTACTTTTAGTTATCTGCGGCCTTATTTGCACGCTGGGCATGTCCTTATAGTACGATCTGCCCAAGGTCTTGGTCTTTTCTCATGGCAAAAGGACAGTAGAGAAGGACAGTAACTGACCTTCATTGCCCTCAAGTCCAAATATACCAGAACTGAGGTTGATTTGGCCACACCACCTGTAGGAAAATCATCTGACAGCTACTGGCCTCTTTCCTGCTCTTTATCGTTCTGCCTATTTTTAAGTAAAAGAGGCAGAAACAAAGCAGAAAGGTGTCAGCAAGTGGGAAGAGATCACTATTTGATCACACAATCAAGTCTAGCAAGATGTGTACACCAATAGCTTGATGCTAATCATTGTTTTAGTTTCAGCTCTCTTAAATTCTCTAAACATATTTACCATAATATAAATATATGTATTTTGCATAACAAACATTATCATAGCAGAAAAACTCTCTCTCAACTGGGTTTCTGCTCATTTCCTACCCATAACTCTCTAAGTTTGGCCAACACACGACTGCTGAAAGGTGCCCTTGGATGCACATTTCCTGCATTAGCTGGCTTTGTTACTGTCGAGAATGGCTTTGGTCTTGCAGCTGTAAAGCACGAGGGAAAAACGATCAGCCTTGTGCAATCAGAGCGATGGTTAGTTGTGCGTTATATTCCCCCCCTAAAAATTACCTTCTCTTGGTCCGGACGAAGGCAGATGGTAAGGCTTGGCTCTCTCTACAGCCAGCTGCCTCTGACCTCTAGGAAGGGTCTTGCCGTGCTGGGCTGAGAGAGAATTTCTGGCAACTGCTCTCTGTCTCCAGCGAGGAGCACGATCATTCTGGTGAACAAAAAGCGTAAAGCAAGAAGTTTCACCCTGTATCTTTAGGCAAGTGGAAGGAAGACTAGAATAATAGCAGAACCTACAACTTTAAGGTAAAACCATGCCGGCACCCTGCAGAACCTCATTCTGACACACTTGTCAGCACCCACAAGTTTCACGTGGCTGACAAAACAGCAGCCTTTCCCTTGTTTTTCCTGAAACGCCACTGCCCCAGGTGACTGAATCTCCAGGGCAGCGGCGGGTTACGTTGGACAAGAGGAAGTAAGGATTAAAATGAGGAAGAGAAAGCTACCTACACACCCCTTCCCCCTGGATGGAAGCTTTCAAATGCAGGACCTCAACCTTCCAGAACCACCCCATAAGTTTGCTTCCCCGGAGAACTATGGTTCCGGAAAGCAGCACATGGATCACAGAACCACAACAGAAGTTCACATAACACAGAATTTGATATGGCTACTTTGAGATACAGAAGTTAGGTAAGAATTTTCTGTCCAAAAAGTGGTAAAACGAAAGCTGTGGAATTGCAGACCTCATGCTATAACTTGAGGAAATAATAAAAACATCAACCCATGATGCAAATGTTGCCTGTGGGTTGGCACCCAGAGCTGCGTGTGAGATACAGGAGATGACATACAACACACTCTTCATTCCACAGTAACCCAAACAACTTCCAATCATCCGAACCCTACATAACGTACGTCCCTGAATATCTGAATGGTAAGAGTGGCTGACAGGAGATACTTATTTAATCCTTAGACACAAACAAACTGTTCGAAGTGGAGTCAACAACAGCCTGGAACACAGAATTTCCAACTGCACGGGGTAGCTCTGGAGTAGTGACACATTCTGTTCAACTTTTAGGTTCAGCTGTAACGTAAGGTGCAGAGGCTTATTGCAAGTATTTCAAAGAAGGGTGTGATAAAGAAAGCAGGATTCTTACTGAGCGCTGTTAAACCGGTCAGTAACCCCTGAGAGAAACTGGCACACTTGGCAGGACTTTTACGCTTACCATGAGATGAACGTTCATCGCCTGGTTCAGCCGTGCTGCTGCCATACAGTTGGCACGCTGCAGTTGCCGGGCTAAAAGAATTTCATGAATCCGTAAAAATTTCTCCAAACACTTCTATGAGAAATAACACATTTTAAAACATATATGATGACCCTGCCTCTTCTCTTGGCAAAGAAGGGATTCAGATTTTCCTCTTGCCCACACTTACTTGTTCAGAGTCTGTGAAAGGCAGCCTCAGGAAGTCTCCCACTAGTCCCATCTCCCGACAGATGTCATACATGTCTTTTAATAGCTCTTCCTCCTTTAACTGAGCGGCGTCTTCCTGCAGCAGAGCCCAAGCCTCCGCCATGCACCTGTAGTTAATTTTTTGAGATGTAAAGGTGTATTAATAGTATAACTAAAAAGATGCCCCACAGTTATTGTGCTCAAAGTTTAAAGGAAATTTAGGGGATTGTGATTTCTAGTGTTTGTTCTCCACCTTTCACAGTATTTCAATGCCAAAATGGTGGCAGATATTTCTTTACCTATTGGACAACAGCACAGTGAGGAAAAGTCGCTCTTCACAACTGCTTGCGAATGGTGGCTTCATCACTTGCATGTATCTGAGGGCTCGCCCATGCTCTCCTTGGCACATGAGGGACCGAAGAATTCTCACGTGTTGCCACGACACAGGTTTGGTTGTAGCTGGGTGAAAGAGCAGGGCCAGGGAATTCTGCAGAAGGTGGAGATCAGGTTTACTAAGATCACAGAATCCCAGGTTGGAAGGGACCTCAGCAATCATCTAGCCCAACCTTTCTGGGAAGAGCCCAGTCTAGACAAGATGGCCCAGCACCCTGTCCAGACGACTCTTGACAGTGTCCAACGTGGCCAAGTCAACCACGTCCCTGGGGAGATTATTCCAACGGTGACTGTCCTCAGTGTGAAAAATTTCCCTCTGGTGGCCAGTCGGAATCTCCCCAAGAGCAACCTGTGTCCATCCCCCTTGTCCTCTCTATGGGACTCCGTGTAAAAAGGGAGTCTCCACCTTCTTTGTAGCTACCCCCTAAGTCCTGGTACACGGGGATGAGATCCCCTCTGAGCCTCCTTTTCTCAAGGCTGAACAAACCCAGCTCTCCCAGCCCATCCTCGTATGGCAGCTTCCCAGTCCTCTGATCATCCTGGTGGCCCCTCTCTGGGCCCCTTCCAGCCTGGCCACAGCCTGTTTGTATAGAGGGGATCAGACTGGACACACAAGCACACAACAAAACTGTTCAAAAGTTTCTTCAGTAAGGGTGAATGTCCCTGATACCGGACAGGTAAATATACATTCTTTACTATTTGCAGGAAAAAAAAATCAGTTAGCCATACAGAAAAAAACCAGAGTCTTTTAAAAGGAGTGATTCACACTCGGCTAGGGTAACCAAATCCCCATAGGCAAACATCACTTCTTATAAATACAAGTTATTCTCCCAGACAGGTTGTATTAAAATTGTGACAGGCAAAGAGCAACCCTCAGCATCAGAAGGAACATGAATTAGATTGAAGAGTCACTTTTGCGGTCTTCTGTCTCAAATCTTGCTGCCAGGATGGTCATTTGACTATTTAAAGTACCCAAACCACTGCTTTTGAGAAAGCGCTCGACTGCTCTGCTGAGAACAACCTGAACAGACGGCTTTGGCAATTCACATCTCAAGCATTATTAACGCTGACTTCTTCATTGTCTTAATCCATTTCCTCTCAACGTAATTAAAACCAAACTGCAGATCATCACGTATTGCTGAAGGTGCTGCTGAAGCAGGATTACAAAAGAAGCTTCCCATGTTTTATCACCTGTTATTAGCTAAGCACCAGGGTTTTAAAGTCATTTGCTAGATCATAGCCTTGCACTACAACGTATGCCTAACTAAACTGTCACATGCTTACTTCATAGTCCTTGTGGTCTAGAAGCCAAAATCCTTGGATAAGCTTAACAAGGCCCGAAGGGATGGCAAAGGCAGCTGCGAAGGAGTCGACGGAAGTTTCTGTTTTGTTCGGAAAGGAATGTATGATGTCTAGCAGCAAGTAAATTGTCTGATATCAAGTATCTAATTAAGGCTAATAAATTTGCAAGACCAACAATTTATCACATGAAATAATATTATTCCTATGATTAATATAATAGGAATAAATAATAAAAGGAAATAAGAATATATATCATAGTGGTAGGACGCAGAAAATACTCATGTATTAGTCTTGCCGTTTTATGCTGTTGCAACCTGAAGATAGTCAGGCCCTAACAACAAAATTGCATTCTGAATAAATAACCAGAAAGACAGACTCTCTGATTTCTCTAAGGCATTCAGAAAGGTTGCCTTTTGATATTTAAACAGTTCCGTTGGAAACTCAGGCTCCCTCTTTAGTCACTGCAGCCACCAGCTAGACATTCAAAACACGTGAACGGCCAATGCTTGATTATTAAAGCAAACAAATTCTACAGCTGGTTTTTCCCTCCTTTCCAGCGTATATAAAACAAGTGAAATTAGGGTGTCCTTACAGCACAGCTTAGCTCTGAATGATTAAAACTGGATTTAAACCAGTATGTGGATCACTCATCGGCAGTGTCACTTTCTCTTTCTGACAGCTGGTTTGGGGGGTCTATTCTCATCAGAGAGCTCCGGGGTGCAACAGCTTTAAAGCCCCTGCTCTCTAGGCTCCCCTCTCGGCTCAGGCAACAAACAACCAAAGCAACACAGTGTATTTCGGCAGCTTAAAAATTCAGTTTCTGCCCAATGGCTTTTCCCTTCTCTCTCTCTATTATTCTGTGTGCCTGCACTTGTAACAGCACAAAAGCAAGCCCTCTTAGCTGTGCTGGAAAATGGATGATTTCAGCAACATCAGGTCCTGGTAAACCGCTGTCAGAAATCCTTTTGCTCTGAAGCAGCACATTCTAGTGCAGCGCTTGAGGAAGCAGCTGTTTGCTACAGCTATGGGTGCTTCAAAAATGAAAAACAGTTTACATTTTGAGAAAATCTAGGGGAGCTTTCTACCTTTAACATTGCTTAGTAGACCTGTTTTCTCACATCAGAAAAGACACTGCAACAAAACATTTTAAAAATTCCTAAAAAATCCACAGTACAAAGAAATCAAACAATGCTTCTGTCTGCGACTTAATTCTTAACTACACGTGTTCATCCGCAGTGTGTTTGAAGCACAAATTAGAAAATGCATCGAACACGTAGGTGACAGACATTTCAGACCCCTGATGCGCGTATACTGGAGGTGTAACAGAAATAACTCCAAGGGATACGATTGCATGTTTGTGGCTTTCTTCAACACCTTCTAGCAAATAGAGCTCCAGCAGTGCCTGGAATGAAAAGGTAGAAGCTTTTTAAAACTCCTCTCTTTGAGAAATCATTGGCTTTGGGGGAGGGCTGGGCTGGGGCTGGGGTTTGTTGTGGCTGTTGTTGTTGCCTTCAGCGAACACAACACTCACCCGTAAACTAGGAGGTGGGTATTTCCCCGTTCCTCCTTCATCTCTCTGCCACAACTTCTCAACTCGGTCTCCTAACTGGGAAACCATCCCATCGACCATCAGGCAGTCAGAGTCCCATTTTCTTCTGGAACAAAACCTAGCGAGGATTTGCACAGAGGAAAACACTAATTCCAGCTTCTCGGTGTCACAGATTTCCTCCAGCCAAAACAAACCCAGCTAAAGCTCCCACGACTCCAAGAAAGGAACAAACAGACAAAGGCATGATCGTGACTTGAAATAGACTGGAAAGAAATTTTGGAGTCAGGTGAAAGGTGCTCATTAGATCCTAGTGAATTATTAAAGGAGCTCCAAATAGGAATCCAAAAAGCTCCCTTATTAAGGGGAAAGTTGCAGCGACCTTTTAGTTTTCAGGTTTTCTTTTGTGCCGCATTACTTGTAATACAAGGGCAGTGTGAGCAAAGCTAACCCAAACCCCACGCCTCCAGTGGGAGCGTTCCCACACACAGCGGTGAGACCACAGCACGGAAATGTCAGCCTTTGGTCTCAGCACCTCGCTTTTGTTACTGAAAAACAGTCACGGTCACAAAGCTGAGCCCACAGCTGAATTCTGGTATCACCTGAAGCAGCACGTTTGTGCCTCTGCACATGCCATCACAGTGACGGAGGGCTGGCCTGTTAAACACGGCATTGCTCAGAAGCCCATCGCAGGCTCCTGCGGGCTGCGACGCCAGCCTTTCATTTCCCGAGGAGGACGAGCAGAAGCAGCACGCTGGAGGTGGTGCTTCTAAGGAGCCCGTGAGCCTGTACGAGAGTTACCTGAGAAGGACGCGCAGGAAGAGGAGCTTGAAAGCCAACGCCTGACATAGAGCAGCTTCCACCTGGGCTCCTCCTGCTGCACCTTGTTCACAGTGCCACAGCCACGGCTACTTGAGGACTTTCTTTAGGTTACAGAACAGTTGCCAAAGAAAAATCTGTTCTCACCTAACCCAAGGCACATCACCATTATGCTCGTGAGCCAGCCCAGGAAAGGCAGTTCCCGTGAGGAAGGCACTTTTATCCAGTAGCCAGGAGCGCGCTGGCTGTGCCAGCTGCATGTGACTCTGCCCATCTCCTTCAATGACACCGCGGTGCTTGGGAGTAGGAGATTTGGGCCAATCCCCTTATCGCCATCTATCACTGGTCATTGAGAGAGATTATTTTTGCTTTGTTTTTTGGTTTTTTTTTTCTAAAACATGCTTTCTTCTGTGTCCAGAACAATTGCTCTGCAAAGGCCGTGCCTGGCTGACCTGGCCGTGACTGATCCTGTCCTCACCACACGACCTTTTCCAGTGGTAACAAATGACACAGAATTGCCAATGAATTACGTGCACGTCAAAACAATGATGACACCAACAAAGGGCACTAAGCAGAGGTATATATCAACATTTCAACACAGGAAAGGAACCTCTCTGTTCAGCAGGACACACGCATCACTCCAGTCAAGAGTGTTGCCAGCAAACGCATGAAGCATAGCAAATACAGCTGCTGATGGAAAAGCCACTTGCTGCCGCTTCTGAATTTGCAGCGGAACTGCTCTAGAGCTTTCCTGCACGTCCTACCTTGATAAACACTCCAGTTTCTGTCGATGACCAGCGTAGTAGCTCCGAATCAGAGGATAATTGTAGAAAGGTCTAGAGAAACGCATCTCATCACCTACAGGCAATAAATAAGAAGTAAGTTAAAGAAGTCATATCACATTTTCAACCTACAGTTTTTGACTAAAAAGACAGAAGAACACACAAGCTGAGCATCAAAAGCACAGGCCAGCCTCCGACTTTGAAAGAAGCCCATCCTCCTTCTGCCTTTGCTAAAAGAGACCTACGACACAGGAGTCAATTCCTCCTTGTCCTAAGTGCCATTTCAAGCTTACAGGTGATGTAGCATCCAGAACATGTAGTGTCAGCTGAAGTTCACTCTAAAAAAAAAACCCCAGTTCTCAAAGGGAATGGGTTTTTAAACATGTCATGTGAACATGCGTAAGACAGTTAAGGCTGACAATAGGGTTTATAACCCATCCAAATGGTGAACTATTTCCAAGGTGTATTTTTTCCTCAAACAATCCGTAAAAAGTTCAAAACACGCACGTCAGGCTTTTACTGTAAAATCAAGCATTCCCGTGTTGGTGCTTTAGGAGTTACTTGTTTACAATCCCAAGGATTTCAAGCTGTGGGCACGAGCAACTCCTTCACTCAGAGGCTTAGTGCTGTTTCTGAGAAACACCCCGGAAAGAAACTGCTTCCGTCATTCTACACGACGGAGTTGCAAAAACAGTGAAATCTCAATTTCAGCAGCAGAACTTCAGCATCTGCTGTCACTGAACCGGCACGACTTGGTATTGATGAAGCCTTGACAAAACCACGGGGAAGCACGTGTTCATAGGAAGCACTGACTGCTACAGATGCGTGACAGTTTAGGCTTACCTGAGCCCTCTGGCAGGAGACGGGACCCACAGAACCAGAGGACCACTCGTGCATACAAAGCTGCGAGGCTGGTCACCGCCAGCTTGTTTGTCAAGTCTGCAAAACATGAAAAGAAGCTTAAGAGGACTGTTGGTGTGCAATTTCTTTTGTTTTTTTATAAAAGTCCCCTCATTGCACTAAAGAGAAAGTAGAAAAATAACACGGTAGGAATCTTTGCCTGTGCATTTTTCACTCCGTATCACTTCCTTAACTGAAGAAAAAGCCCACAATCACAAGCAACCCCTACAAAGAAGAAGATTCATTAAAGGTTTAATAAAAAAAAGTGAAGTCGGAACTACTAAATCCACTCATGGATAAGGCACCTGTTCTTCACGTAGCAGAGAGGTTTACTCTAGCAAAGGGATTTTCTCTTTTCTCCTCAATATGCCAGGAACAAGTTCTAATAGAAACAGCTACAGAAACTCATGCAACTCACTTCACATGTTACTCATTTAGGCTTCCTCTCTGATTTTAGTAATTTCCAGCCCAATATTTGCATGCAATTACGCACTGCTAGCTGACAATCAAAGGGAGTATTTGTCACAGTGCCACATCCCGTTGCTGTAATTTCAAGCCGGGTGCTTGCACAGCTCCTTGCTGAACGCAGCCTCCCCACCCACTCGCACGAGCTCCCCAACAAACTCGTGCCCTGAACTCAACGCGCGTTAAGTGGCAGCCCCAACCCCTCCCATTTAAGCCCCTTCTCCCCGCTACATTTGACTTTCTGCCAAACAGCAAAACCAACAACAGCTCCTCTTTCCACAATTACAGCCCCAGCATCGTTCCAAATCTTCATAAGACACACCAGAGAGTTAGAAATACTGTGACAAACCTTTTCCAGCGAGCTCTTGTGCCTCTGTTAGAAAACAGTTTAAGACTCTGCTAAGGTTGCTCAAAAGCAACTGGCGGTGCTGCAGAGCCTGTAACCTCTGCGGGTCAGTGGAGCTGCAGGAGCCGTCAAACAGCGCAACACCTTTTCAAGAACAAGTATGAAATCGTTAGCCTACAGAGCCATTTCAGAGTTTCAAAGTGCACTTCCAGATCTGCGGGCAAGACCATCTACCAGCAGATCACTGAATAAGCTCAACTGGAAAGACTGATTCTAGGTTTGCAGCATGGCTGCACTAGTACTCACAGATTTGCTCAAATGCACCTTTTGTATAGATCACTCTGCTCCACGTCCAGTCAAGGGCCAACTGTAAATTAGCAGCAGAACTTGGCTGCTCTTTAAAAAGAGAGAACAAAAAAGAAATGAATCAAGAATTCCAAACGAAGAAACCATGCAACATAAAAACCACATAACAAGTCTTACCTTTAGATGTCCAAAGCTTAATGCAGCCAGTCAGAAGCCCTACAGAACCTGTCTGGGCAGCAGCTGACAAGACCGCCTCTAACTGCTCCTCCTAAAAGTAACAGGCGAAATCAAAGGAGAATCCTACCTGCTTTCAACATCCAAACCACCAACAGTAAGTGCTTGTTTCTAACTCTACACTCACTCAGGCATCACAGGCTGGGCTGCTTGTTGCTTTGAGGAGCACATGGAATTTTTCCCCTGACACGACAACTTCCCAAAGGCTAATTCTAATCTTTATTTGCATGCCTCTGCATTATCCTCTCAGTTTACTGCGTTCCAATTAACTATTCCCAGCAACGTGCCCTGCTTATACCCATGGCACATGGGGTGCAGAGAAGTTTGCCATCAGGAATGCGCGAAGGGGCCAGAACAAACAGAACTCTGCAACATTTGCATGGAAGCAGTGAAGCCAAGGTCAAGCAGCTTTCCAGGCTATGAAGACATGAAGGAGTTACGACACCCCAAACATTAAGTTGTCATTTCCCAAAACGACAGAAAAGAAGTGAAACATTGATGTTCTAATAGGTTTCAGTTTTAGGTGCTTCAAACACTGTGTTCTAATGCCGTGGCAATCCTTCAGAAGGGCAAAGCACAGGCAGGCACAGACGTGCACTGTTAAGGAGTAGCTGAGTGCAGCTGGTGCTCTGATACTTCTTCCAGGTGAAATGATCATCGAAACATAGAATCATAGAATCCTTAAGGTTGGAAAAGCCCTCTAGGATCATTGAGTGCAACTGTCAACCCAACACTACCATGTCTCCTAAATCGTGCCCTCAAGTGCCACGTCTACATGTCTTTTCAATACCTCCAGGGATGGTGAGTCCCCCACCTCTCTGGGCAGCCTCTTCCAACGCCTGACCACCCTTGCAGTGAAGGCATTTTCCCTAATATCCAACCTAAACCTCCCCTGATGCAGCTTGAAGCCGTTTCCTCTCGTTCTATCGCTAGTGACCTGGGAGAAGAGACCAAGCCCCACCTCACAACAGCCTCCTGTCAGGCAGTTGCAGAGAGCGATAAGGTCTCCCCTCAGCCTCCTCTCCTCCAGGCCAAACAACCCCAGGTCCCTCAACTTCTCCTCATGAGACCTGTTCTCCAGACCCTTCCCCAGCTTTGGTGCCCTTCTTTGGACACGCGCCGGCAACTCTATGTCCTTCTTGTCCCGAGGGGCCCAAGACTGAGCCCTCAGCAAATTTTCCTTTTTAGGGCTTTTGCTTTTTGTTTGCTTGTTTCTTTGGCTTTTTAAGCACATTCAGAAGTATCTTTCCCTTCTAAATAAAATCATCACATTCAAAGCCATTTCTACACATTCGAATACACACATCAGATTTCCATCTTTTTCTGAAAACCAGCCTCAGACAAGGAAACACACCGAGTACAACTTACGGTGGCAAACAAAACCCCAAACCAAGCTTCTTGCCCCTAATTCTGAGATTTGTCTTACTCACATTCACAAGCAATTCCTGCTCAAATGCCTAACAAGCCTCTGAATGATCTAGTCTCAATTCAGCAAAGGGTGTGACAAATTTCTGCATTTCCCAATTATTTCCAACGTGGAGCTGACATCAGATCACCCAATCTGAATGGAAGAGCCTACATCAGGCTTGCAAAAGAGACAGCCTATGGGCCAGGCCAACCTGCCAAGACGTTCATGTTAGCTACCACACTGTGCACAAGTGCTCTTTGCCCCAGCGCACCCCCACAGATCTGGTGAGGAATCCAGTAGAGAGGAAGATGAGGGCAGGGAAAGCCTGCTCTCCCCTTCCTACTAAGTGCTCCTCTGCCTGATGACTCGCTCGCTCAGCATTTCGCTTGGAGCCTGCCTGGGTGAAGATGGGTTCTTCATCACAAAGGCTGCATCTCTCAGGGAAATCCTTCAGAGGAGAGAGAAAGGTTGGTGCCCTGCAAATGGGAAACCTCTGAAGGAGGGGGGTGAAGTCACTGCGGTGGGATAAAGCAGAGAGAAGGTGGTGGGTGTCACGAGCTAAAGGTGACTGAGGTGTTGCAGCAACAAGAGGGCAGTCCCAGAGGAGTCAATTGGGCACCTGTAGCACAAGGCAAAGGCTACAGAGGTGAAGATCTGCTTTGAGAGGCTGCAGCAAAGCCGACCGATGAAGGGAAAATACAGGGAAGTCATCGGGTAGAGCTGCCAACAGCAATTGTTTGCTGCAGCTCACTGCCTTGGAAGCAAATGATCAGGTATAGTCCCGCAAGCGGATGTTCGCAGCCACTCGCATCCGAGTGAGACACCCCCATCGTCAGGTCCTGCACGGAACCTAATGCTTTGAGAGACTGATGGGGGGGGAAGGTTGTTCTGAGGGAACGATGCTTCCTTTTCTCCGTTCTGTCCTCTTTTCCAAGGTAATCAGGGATCAAAACCTGAACTCAGGACCACGCAGGCAGTTACACTCATTGATGAGAGAGAAGGAACAGCTTTCCCCGACTTTCTCTTCCTGCTCCTAGAGCAGCGCTCTCTTCCTTTCTAGACATTCAGGCCCTGATTGTGCTTCAACGGGAGACAACGGTGGGTTTACACTCCCAAGAGGGGACCTCAAACATTACATTTGATAAAACTGGTAGGGTACAATTGCAGTTACGCGTGTGGATGGGCAGGAGGAGCATTAAATGGTCCCTGACACCGAAAGCAGCGCCATGGAAAGCTTAGGAAAGGTCCATCTCTTGACATTCTCCATAAAGATACAGTAAAAGCTCACCTCCTTCTGGAAGCTGCTGCACGTCATATGAACAACTCCAGAGCTCAGCAAGCACGTGCCATCTGCAGAGACAACGAACGTTGGACAACATTCCATACTCTCACCGTGATGGTAGCACCAGTTTGCATTTTTGTCACAGCAACCTCTGGAAAGGTACAACTGAGTACCCGTTCTCCTCATCACATCACTTACAGACTTTTTTAGAAAAATAATGGCTGAGTGTAGAGATTTTCCCTCCGGGGCTATCGAGGTGCTGCGCTTTGAGCTTCAGCCCAGAGTCATTTCATTTGATCACCAGCACCACCTCACGGGCTGCGTTACAGAAGCACCCAACCCCCAGACCCAGCCGCCTGTCAGGCAGGTGTCACAACAGCACACACTTGGTCAGTACAACGTCACCAGAGTTGGGTGGGTGGGGGGTTGGGGTGTTTCGGTTTGGTTGGGTTTTTGCGTGACAAACAATGAACAGGAGAACCAAGAAATGGCATTTGAGCTCGGTTTAAGCTTATCACTATTCAAAGCCGTGTAATACCTACCAAAATTATAGGTGCTTGGGTGAAAACACAGCTCAGGTTGTGGATAAGAAGGAGGAACTCTCCAGCTTAGGCTGCGCTCCTGCACCACAACATCCAGAAGGAGGTTTGGAGCAGTCGTGCTTGTTACAGCGTCCAGTGACCACAGTGCAAAATAGGGGCAGTCCTGAAGGGATTCTTCTGGCCTGAAAGAAAACAAGCGCAGAAGCTAAACGCCGACTTTCCAATGAATTATGGGGAGGGATACTGAAAACAGCTTCATAAAAACCTACCTTAGCGAGCCTGGCATTTGAGCCTGATACCAGCAGTCAAAGTCAAATACACCCAAATAAGTAGATGGTTTTCCCTGGCCGCGTGTATTCACTTGCCAGCTGAAGACTGAGACACTGGTGCCAGGAGATATGACTGGAAAAGACAAGACATTGATTCTTATTGGGAGAAAATACAATCTATCTGACATTTTCAAAACATCACTTTCTATTTTGGATTCATTCTGTTACGTCACTCATGAAACGCAACACTTGACTAAGAAGAATTTTAACAATGTACACCATAGCATCACCTCTGTGATAGGTTTCAGTCATGCTGCCCCCCTTTGCGAGTTCAACCTGTATCCGTCCTAAGACAAATCCAATACACAATTGTCAGGTAATCAAGTTTCCCATACAGTAAGAGTGCATCAAGATGGTTAGAAAAAAACAAAAACCAAAAACCAACCCACCACCCTAGGAAAACATACATTGCTGCTTTTAGAAAGCATACAAATTCTTGTCATATACACTTGATCACTCAGCTGGCATGATTAATTTCCAGATTCGACTCGATTACGAGTGTTACGAATAGCTCCTTTCCAGCACAGTCAGAATGAAAGAACACAATTATCACACAAAACAAACACCAAAACCCAACCCCAACAAACAGGAGATTGGAACAAAGAGTTTAACATCAAACATTGACCATGTTACACTCGGGTTCTCTCAAGAAGTGGCATGGTCTGCCGTCTCTGGGGAGAAGGCATTCTCCAGATGTGAGCAAAGTGGGGGGTGCATCCTTTACCCTGACAGAGCAGGGAACCAGGAGACAGGTCATTTGGCAAAATGGGTCTCTGTTCTCTGCTGAGTTCATCAGGGCTGCTCAGGGAGCCTCCCACGCTTTACTGTGTTTCATCGTGAGCTTCTGTGCCCTTTCAGTTGTGTGAGCCGCTGAAACTGCCTTTGAAGATGTCAATTAGTTTCATAAATCAGAAGCCAGCTGCATTTCTAACCTCAACCCACATCCAACAGAAGCTCATGTGGGCCTACAACTTGAATAGTTTCTGGATAAAAGCTAATGAGGAGCCATCAGAAAAATGACAAGCATTTTTCCATGCCTCAGACTTCATGAAAAGGGGACCGAAAGGGCCTTTTTTGTTGGTTTTGGTTTGGGTTTTTTGGTGGGTGCGTGTGTTGGTTGTTTTTGACAAGGTTTTAGAAGGCCCTCTCCTCAGAATCGTGACACAAGTGGAGAAAATCCAAAGGAGTTTTAATTAGATTTTGACACGCTGTTGTTAGAGGGTGGCACCCCAAAAGAGGTGGAAGCTGCCTCTTCAGGACTAAGTCAAAGCTAATAAACACAAATAGCCTAGAAAGTCATGCCAGTGTCGTCTTTGTAACAAGCAGACATAAGTTAAGGCCAGTAAGAAGAGAGGGAAGGGCATTCACACACCCAAACAAAAGGCTGTGGAAGTTATCACTGCAGCCGGCTCAGAGATGTGCTCAGAGCATCACTGGATGTGCAAACCCAGAGATGCACATCTCATTATTGCAAGGTAATGAAAGACACCAGAGGAGTTTTAACTGTCGGTCCGGACGAGGGAAGCCAGAAGCTATTGCTTTAAGAGCTTGTAGGTGTAGGAACCTATTAGACACAGAGAGGGCAAAGTGCACAGGCAGATCATAGACTCGTAGAATCATTTAGGTTGGAAAAGGCCCTTAAGATCATCGAGCCCAACTGTAAACCTCATACTGCCAAGTCCACCACTAAACCCTGTCCCAAAGCGCCACGTCTGCACGTCTTTTAACTCCCTCCAGGGATGGTGACGCCACCACTTCCCTGGGCAGCCTGTTCCACTGCTTCGCAACCCTTTCTGTGAAGAAATTTTTCCTAAGATCCCAACTAAATCTTGTGCTCTAGACCCTTCACCAGCTTCGCTGCCCTTCTTTGGACACACTCAGCACCTCAGTGTCTTTCTCGTAGTGAGGGGCCCAAAACTGAACACAGGATTCGAGGTGCAGCCTCACCACTGCCGAGTAGAGGGGGACGATCACTGCCCTACTCCTGCTGGCCACACTATCTCTCATACAAGCCAGGATGCTGGTGGCCTTCCTGGCCACCCTGGCACACTGCCGGCTCATCCAGGTGGTTGGGGAAGGTATCAAACAGATCTGGCCCCAACACCGAGCCCTGGGGAACAGCACTCCTGACCGGCCGCCAGCTGGATGCAGGTGCAGGCATAGGTTGGAAGAGGGGAAAAAAGAAAGTTGAGGGAACGCTCCTAAGCAATGGAGGGGATGATCTTACTGTTCAAAGACGAGAGCTGGAGGAATAAAATGACTGACAGGCGTTATAGAGGTGACCCCACCATACATCGCTACAGCATGTCAGCAAGCATTGAAGGGAAAAATAGGGTTTATTTTAACAAGTCCCACAGAATTTCAGCACCCAGTTTTTCCTTTGAAATAAGCCCAAGAAGTTAGTCTATACAGAGACTTAAGACTTTCAGGCTGTGGGTATGGAACAGCATTCATTGCTTGGATGCCAAAACCAATTAGTTTAGAAAAACCAAACAGGGACATCAGGAACAAACCTTCATCAACGCTGCCTTCTCTGGCTGCGCGGTTGGGAAAGGTTTCTATAGCCTGACAGCTGAGTAGTTTGGCCTTGCTGCTCTGCCCTCGCAAGGGAAAGGCTCCGCCCGTCAGATCCAACCTGTACTTTTCAACACAGGATGCCAAACGCTGCGGAAAAAATCACAGGAGAGAGAAGGGTCATTCTGAGAGAAAAGCAGACATTACACCTCAGTAGGAAAGAATGTCTATGTCTACTAGAACCTGCATATTGTACTGTATCTCTCCCAGGCGCTTAATCTGATGGCAAAGAGAAACTACAGCTGACACGCAAGAGAACAGAGTGTCAAACCGTAACGGGTAAGTTTGGCCGTAAAAGCTTTGCACATTTTCAAAACTGAGCATTTCCCTCACAATATTGGTTCTAAATGTGTTTTGCAGAATTCCCTGCACCATCCCGGTTTCTTCACAAACCTACATATTTAGCTACAAAGGGAGATCTGAAATAATGCCATACATAGGCATGCAAAGCGCTTTGCTCCATGACTTGATCACAGAACTGATGAAGTTAGAGGAGTCACGGCCTTCCAGCAGCCAAAGCTCTCTTGCGAGGCATTATCTATAGGCACACACCGCTAGAGTGAAAGCCCATCCCTCGGGAGTAGCCATGAGAACTTCTTACTGAGTCACACTCTTCTCTCAAACCACGTCAGCTCCTGCCAGCTCCTCCTCTCACCTCCTCAGGGACTGATGGGTGAAATATGCCTCCCTTCCTTCACCAAGTGCAGCCAACAGCAAAACAACCCGGCGGACATGGCATGCACGTGGGCAAGGCGTTTAGGATCACAAATCCCTACAGAGTCAGCAAACTACTTTGAGACCTATAGAAACTCCAGCAGGATTGTGTGGAACCTCTGAGACCACCATTTGCTAAGCAAGCATTGACTGAAATACTGTCTTTCCAAATACAGCACTTGGTCAAATGATCTACCCTACAACACATGGGCGTGTGGATTGTGGACAAAGAGCAGCTCTACAATTAAAAACCAACCAAACAAAACCAAAAACCAAGCAGCTAAAAGTCTCCAAAAACCTACCAGAAAATAAAAAAATTGATTGTACCTCATTCTACCCAAGTTTCCTAAAGTTTCAGAGCTCTAGAAGGAACTGGCATGAGCTGGCACGAGACAATCCATTCTCGTATGACCTGATATGTTACATTTAACTCACCTACTCTGAGAACAGGCAAGCTTTCTCTTAACCATTCTAGGAAATACTACTAATAAATATCAAGGCTGTAGAGCACAGATCCTCTCCTACTGCACCTCAACAGGAAAGACATGCTCTGAATTAAGATTACTTTCCCATCAAAAAGATTTTGCAAGGGTTTCAGGCATAACACTGAATAAAATTATACATTCTAAAAACGCGTCTTCTATCTGTTAGATAACAGAGAGGTAAGGCTACTTCATCTCTATTTTAAACACAACCTCTTTGGAGCCACTTCTAAAAATTTACATATACTTTTTTGACCAAATCAGACCACTCTTTACTGTATTTGCGTATTTTGCTGGCTTCAAGAGCAGAGTTCATAGGTAACGCAGCCAAAAAGTAGAAAGAGTTCTCTTTAGAGCTACTAAGTTTCAGGACCAGCACCGAAGAGACCCTGCAGGTGAGCATCATGTGAAGTCCTGCTGACAGAGCTCAAAGGGAAAGCAAGAATTTAAACCTGAAGACCGGAACAGAATAAAGCTGTACGCCCGTGTTTTAAGGAAGGGAGACGGACAGAACCTTATTCAACTCTGCAGTTTGGTTAAACAGAGCTACTCAAAGCCCTGTCTTCTCTTCCTACATGCCATTCAGTTGGTGTTTAAATGAAGAATCATTTTATTTGTAAAAGCTGCTGCCTCTTCAGGAACTGAATTTATACGGGCTCTTTGCAGACGGCTCTGGCTGGAACACACGACACGGCGGTATGAAATTGTACGACTTCTTTTCAAAAAGTATGGACAAAGGCCGTGCCCAGGAAGACTCAGCAAAAGATTCTTTCTTTTTAAGTCATCTCTGAATTGTCATGGTCAATATTCCCCCTGCCAACTTCACTGATACTCCCTTAGGGAAAAGGACTCTTTCCAGCCTTTCACGGACGTGCACGTCTTACCTCGTACATGACTTGTCCTGAAGCCAAGCGCCTCCTGTCTGCGAACGCTAACTGCAACAGATGTAAACTCACGGCATCGCCTTCACTGGAAAAGGTATAAATGATGACATTTGGTTACAAAGCTGCTTTATAGTCCTCGTTACCCTTTCCTTAGATCTAGGCTGAGGTTTCCTTAATAGCATTGTCTGGCTCAAAAGAAAAACAGCCCTTCCCAAAACCTGAGAATTGGTCACATTTAGCCACCAAACCACAAAGGAGGAAATTTGGACACTAACAGCTTCTGGGGCAAAGGCTACCCATACAATCTGGAAGCTTCAAGGTGTTCTATGGAATAAAAATGGTTGGGAACAGTTCTTTGCATTGAAGAGCTCGCAATCAAAACTGCTTTACAGTCAAACTGAAAAAGATTGCCACTCCATGAGCAGCCGAGCTGAGTAAATAGCTTGCTGATGCGGAAGGGGGCAGATCTTTCTCCCCTTCCCTTCCCACCAAAGCTCCAGTCCCTCCCCTGCACACACGGCACCTTCCACACCCTCGTTTCAGTCATTAGCCCAGCAGGAAACCACCGACTTGGCTGCTGAACACCTTCCCTGCCAGCCGAGCTGAGCTGGCTCACCAAGGCTCAGGCTGGCACCAGGGAACCGGCCATGCTGTCACCTCCTCCTTTAGGGGCAGCAGGCTGGTGGATCCGCACCTTTAGTGCTCTGGAGCTGCAGCCTCCACTGCGCTCCGTGGTATCTTAACACCACGGTGTGAATATCAAGCAAACCATGAAGCAGTCATCAGGAAACAAAGGAAGCCATTTAAGAATGCCAGCACAGAAATAGAGCCACTGTCGCTTTGCTGCCTTTCAGCAGGGAGGAACTAGTAGGTCCCTCTTCATCCCTGTTACATCCTGTACAAATCGCACCGTCAGCTCCTTCCATACCGGAGAGAATCTCCTGCACGGCTAATTCAACAAAACAAATACATGTGGGTGAACTCTAGGTGAACAAATACTCAAAAAAAAAAGAAAAATCAGTGGCCGATAGTAAGCTTTTATTCACCTTTCTTGCGTCGACTGAACAGCCCACAAGTAGCAACAGTTGCGAGGATCATGCTCAGGCTCTTGAAAAGTAACGGCGCAGACAGGAATCCTTCCTCCTTCAAGCTGACAGTGGTGCCTGCAGGGTTAAAAAAAAAAGAAAGCAGGTGAGCCTGGTGGCCCTGCCTGTTTGTAGAAGGGGAGAAGCATCTTCTGAGCAAAGAGCCCCTGATGTGCTTCTCCTCAAGGCACAGAAGGTCACACTCCCATCTCAAACAAGGGAGTCACGGGAGCGACTGCTTTTGATGCAACAGCCACGAGGTGAGGAAATTACTGTCCATCACGGGCAATAACCTGGCTTTATCTCCTCCTCTGCCTGCGGAGCAGGAACATGAAAGATTCCTTCAGCTGCCAGGCAAAAGATTCTTCCTACTCTTGTCGCCTGCTTCAATATTGAACTGAAAATGCAGCCTCTCTTCTGCACAAGCTGAAAACAGCGCCAAACACCAGTAGTGTCTTGTTTCTTTACTTGGACTATCTAAAGCGTTTCTCCTCCAGACTTCTGAACCTTCTTTGCACCTTCACAATCTATTCTTGCCACCTCACTATCCCTCCACTCTCTATTCATGCCGCCAATAGTTCCCGGTGAGTCACTGCAGATTTGCTTAAGTGAATCCCGATCTGAATTGGGTCAGATATTCCAGGGGGGATTGCTCTTTGGCAGAGCTGAAATCATCTCCCTAATTTCTCTGTTGCTTATCCCTTGACACGACCCTTATTCCACCTCCAAGTGTTCCAAGCAGACTTTCATTCCCATGCATCGCTGCCTTGGAATGGGTCAGTCCCCTCTTTTGGTCGAGGCTGAAATGTGGGAGAGAATGTCTTTTCAGCCACAGATCAGCTCTTGATCCTTCATGTCTCACTCCTTTCAACCTGGACGCTTTAAAGAATATTATCACCACAATCCCATCATTAACATACTTCAGCCTTTCAATGGGTGCCCTCATTGCAGGAGCTGGTTCTGAGAAATAATGTCTACAATCTCTTTCATTGAAACACACACATTTCCTGCTGTCACTGAATACTGCTGGTGGAACAAACTGCCTTATGGAAAGCAGCTCTCTCACGCCCTAACTGCTTGACAGAACCCAGAGAAGGGAGCTTTCCGCAGTTCCTCAGCCCACAGGCACAATAAGGAGAACAATCCCAGCCCGCTGGGGAGAAGGCGGCCCACTGAATCCAGGTATGGCTCAATGGTTACTTCAGAAGGGGATTCCTAAACACTCCAAGATTACACTCCACATTTCCCTCCCTGAAAAAGGGCTCTTTAAATTAACAGACTTCCTCCTCAAGCAGAGCCTTGAGAGCCCTGCACCTCCAGGCGTGACCAAGTGCAAAGGCCGACTTACTCCCGCTGCAGAGTTTTCATATTCCACAGTGACAGGGAGCCATCGGAAAAACCCACGGCGAGCTGGTTGCTTCTGCTGATGTAGCACAGGGTCGATATTGCTGTTCCTGAAGAACACTGTAACTGAAGGCAGAGATGTCTCCCTGCTCTGGTCACGGTTGCTCTTCCTTGTGAAACGCCAGCAGCAGCTCTAGTGACAACTGCTAGACCTGCACGCACAAAACCACACAATAAAGGAATGCGTTATGCCATTCAGGTTGCATTTGAAACACTGACGTGACAACATGTATGATCTAATTGTACCACCCCCGGCAAAATACCCATTGATGCAATACTTTGTCTGCTCTTCCCATTTTGTACGCATTCAGAGCACATAGGAACTCTCTGACTGGACAGGTATCCTCGCTCCTATTTCAAAACCAGGTGAAAGCGAAACCTCCATAGACAAATTCTTCCTGGGCTCTGCACATCAGGAGTTTGGGCCTCATGGTGAAGCTACTTGAAGTGACACCAGCTCCCGAGGCCACTCTTGTAAGAGCAAAAACAGCGTATGCAATCCGAGTACACCAAGTACAGGTTCCGTTTGGTCAAATGCAGGGATTTTGGTAAGGCATATTTACTTTAAAAAACAAGCCTAAACTTTGCCCCAAGTCAATGAACAGAAGCAGAAGAACATTCCCAGGAAATAGGGCACGTCCGACACACCTTCCTGTCAGGCAGCTGCACCGACTCGGATGGTCAAATTCCTACCCCTCACTGGCGAGAGTCACCGTGACAGAGGGACCCTGGTGGGAGGGGGTATTTGTAACCTTAGGAGGAGTATGAAGCCACTCCCATTTTTAATCCATTCAGGACTAGACGATGTCAAACCGCCACCTGTAATCAGCAGCCATACACGTCTGCACAGCAGTAGCTTCAAAGTGGGATGCGTGTTGTTGATTTAAAAGACACAAGTTTTCTTACTTTTCCGTTCAAGTTTAGAAACCGCAAGCTCACCCGATGGTTCATTCTCCCTCTGACTGCAAGAGAGATCATCCAAACCAAGGTCCACCACAAGCAGATGACCAACATCTGTCGCCACCGCTGCCACGCCACAAAACCCTTGCAGAGCCTGGTGCAGGTGCCAAGGCCTCACGCTGGCTCCTCCGGGGTTGGTTATGGGCTCTACAGCAGTTACCTACAGGAAAACTACAAGTTAGTATTTAAGCTCTTTGACAAGCTAAATAGAAATCACTCAAAAGTGAAGCCAGAACCAGCCCATCAGAAGCAAGAAAGTAAATACAGGGTTGTAAGACTTAAAAACACAGCATTGATCCCAATTATATCCAGACAAAACAAACAAACAAACCAACCCCCAAAAATGTCCGGTACAAAAATCCGTTACTGCCTTCCGTTTACTGGGTTTCCTGCAGGGATTTCGCTGAGCTCACTCCAACTGCAATGGTGCAGTCTATTATCACAGCTTACCAAGTTCCATTTTCTACTTAGAAACCATTAACTCGAAGACAACACAGAAAATCCGTTAAATGCAAGAAACTTGACCGTATTTAAGGGACTGGAGTAAGAAAGACCAAACTCACTCTCGCTCTCCCACGGCCCCCAGCCCGTCAGCACTGGGATACAGCCCACGCCTTCTTTGCCAAACAGGTATTAGGGCAAATCTCGGCTCTCAGTCAGACGCGGCAGCGGCCAAGTTGCAGGGGAGACACACCGCTGCCACGGCAATGGAGTATTGTTACAGATAGTGGAAGGGAGATACCAGCTTAGGGAAAGTTACACCAGTCCTCATTTAGAATCAAAAGAGCAACCAGGGAAAGCAGAAAAGTTTTCAGTGCCGAAACAGCGGCAAAAAGCCCAGCAGCTGGTTCGCCAAAAGCCAGCTCCCGCTGAGGAGAAGCGCACGCTGCTCTGTAACACGCGGAGCCGCCTGCCAGCAGCTTTAGTACAAGGCCCTGATGAAGACAGACCTTTCAGCACCTGCAGCCCCTCCCGGGACAGCCCTGACTGCTCCAGCAGAGACACCAGCACGTGAGGGCTCCTGCACTAAGGCTCCACAACAAAAGAACACGGGCTGCCCTTCAGCCTCCTTGCATAATGTCACACAGTGACACCAGGGAGCTTTACATCAACACCAACCTGTTACACGACAATGGAACAGAGCAGTGAGCACCACAAGGATTCCTTTTTTTATATATATTGGTTTTTCTCCCCAGAGGTGGGGAAAAACTGACCAAACCTCCAAGCCCCAAAGTTCTCTCCTCTCCCGTATCAAGCACTTGCTGTGACTGCACTGCCTGGCAATCTGCTACAGAATTTACCTTTCCTTTGGGCCACAAGAATTCTACTCCTAGAAGTGCCCGCAGTAATTGAGACAACTTTATATTGTTTCACACTTCCTGGAAATCAGATGAAATCTCCAATCTTCTCAGCTACTCAAAGCACCACCAAAAGTGCGTTGATTATTCGAATTCTTGCTGCTCCAAGCCTTGATGACTCTCAGGAGGAAAGCAGAAACACTGCACATATCGTGCTGCAGAATCAGCCAAAGTTCCCGTGTTGCTGTTAACTTCTTTTTCTTTTAAGGTCTCGTTTTGTTGTTGTACAACTGGCCCCAAATCCACCTTTTCCACCTTTGCATACAGGTTCCCAGTTTTAACGCTTCAGTTTTCCCTGTAGAAGCTCCTGGAACTGCCTATTTTCCCACGGCACCAGGCACTCGCTTTGCACACTCTCCTACACTGCTGCCAGCTCATTCTGGGAACGAACGCAGAAATCCTGTCTCAGCTCCCTCACTCTGAAAGCTGCCCTTCTGCCTCACACAAACCAGGAAGAGTGGGGAAAATACCATTCCAGAGCTCTGAAACATGCAACCGTTATAAACCAATTTAATACCATTAATATTTTCAATTCAGGTTTGCTTTTACAAGTCTGAATGACTGCACGTCTATGTCAGCACACAGCTTGCCTTTCCATCTCAAACGCTGAGATTTATCAGGACGATCGGCAAACCCACACAGCGGAGCACCAACCCAGCTCAGCTCGTTAGAAATCACCACCACACAAACGCGCACTGCCAGCAATCACACTGTAGCGCTACAGACAAACAAACCCCGCCTGGATTCTAGCAAGTCAAACCCAATCACGCTCTGGAAAGCTGAGTAATACGGAAGTATTTATCTGTCGCAGATTCTAAGGTGGTAAAGATAGAGTGAGTCTTGATGTTCCATTACCTTAAGGTGACTCTTGTCTACATTCAGATAAGGAGCCGAGGGGAAAGGACGTCATTTGAGTTTATGGGTTAGAGAAGGCAGGGAAAATTAGCAACATTACACCAGAGTATCCCACCCGCACAAGCACCATATGCAATAAGCAGAGGTTCAAGGGCTTCAGGCTGAAAGTCGGTCTGTAACCACCTGCCAGGTAACGCAGTGAAGCCTGTTTTTTCCCATCCTAAGTCAACAGAAAAATGTGCTTTGCTCTAAAGTCACCTGCTTGCTAGTCCCAGACTCCTGGGAATGTGCCGAAGTCAGCTACAGCACAGCCATGGAAGTCTGAGATATTTTAAAGACAGTATTTCTGACATAATGAACCATTCAGGACATGTATGTTACCAACACTTGAAAGGCAGGGTGAGGACGAGGTCTTTGTCACTCTGGCTAAAAAAAAAGGTAGTTTTCAAGGCTTTTTTGTCAAAGTGGAGAATTAGGTAACTACGTGCTCTACTGTAAAACCAGAAAACTTGTTTGACTCTCTCAGCAAACTCAAAGGATAACGGTACCGTTAACCCCACGATTTCACATCAAGGTGCTCTCGACTGGACACTCTGCAGTGACAGTATGATGACACAATAGAGAAAATGGACGTCCTAGCAAAGAGACGCTCCAAAGCTGCTCCTGAAACAGCGTTATGCAGCACCTGACAACGTTTCCCCCATTAAAAAGGACCTACCCTTCCTGGCAGAACTACTGCTGTAACCACGCTTGATGTTCCAAGGTCGTACAGGCAGAGAACACTTCCCTCTGCTTCTCTCAAGCCAACCAGCAGCCCCGTTCCCGTCTGCCAGGAAACCTCCTTCACCACGCGGATGGTGGGAGGCTGCTCACGGGCTCCACTGAAACGGTGTGCAGAGAGCCGCTCTCCCGTCACAGCGCTCACGACCTCCAGCTGAGGGCCACACGCCAGCCAGGCCAGCCCATCTCTCCCTGGAAGAAGAGAAAAGGCTGGCTAAAGCAAACTCCCAAGAGAGGGTTGAAAACAACGGGAAAATCACAATCACTGCCCCTTTGCTTCAACAGAAGTACCTCACAGAGCAAGAGAGGCTTACCCAATTCCGGTCGATTATTGAAAATCACCCACTGAATCCTCAACCAATGCATCGTAAAATGAACCACCTTATTATTTTGCATTTGGACTTGTCATTCCTGCACTGAAGAGTTCTGGTTGTTTGGGATAAAGATTACAATAGATTGGTCTCTAGTCTTTATACCATATTCAGCTTGGTTTTGCTAGAAATCATCTAAATACATAGGAGAATACAACTCCTAAAGCATATACTTCAAATATGGCAAAATCTCAGCCAATTCTTTTCTAGTTTACTAACTTTGCTCGACACACGCCTACTTTGGGCAGGGATTTGGACTTCAACAAGGAATTACCTTAAAATGGGCACTGCGGGAGCCAATTTCAACTTTTACACACGCTGATCACAGAGAGAAGTTAGCACGTTTAGTTTCACTGAACTACTTCCAACACAAAGGGAGTATTAACTCAACTACTGCACTTACAGTCACACAGAGAGATCCTACATGGTCTTCACAGGCGCCCGGACACCCAGGCAGGCCCCCAGCGCTACCTTCAGATCACCGACAAAGTCAGCTACCTCATCTGCTCAGCCGCTCTCAGCAGCTCTCCCGGGACACTCCTCTGCGTCCCATTAAATACTCTGCAAACCTGGCTGCAGCGCCTAACAGGGCTTTCCTCTTCCTTCTGTTTTTAGTCAGGATAGGAAAGAAAAAGCAGGGGGGGTTGCCTCTCTAACACTGTGGAAGAACTAGTTCTGCATGGGATGTTATGATGGTACGAATAAATACAGCCCAAAACCACACCAGGACTTTTTTGAAAACTGCCTTTCCTTCAATTAGAAGTTGAGGAGGGCTCACGGACTTGCCCGTGTTATTTTAATAGCTCAAGACTGGCGCAGGCTGTTGTCCTTTCAAAGTTTAACTCTACTAATGTTTTAATGTTAACATTTTTCATCATTTTGTCATAGTTCATCCTTTCTGTTCTCTCAAAACCTGACGCGCCTGAGCAGCACCAACCTGACACAGCTGATACTGTGACCCCGTGCCTCAGGTCACCTCCAGGCAGTAACAACTTCACAGCAAGACCCAATTTCAAGGAAAAGGCTCACCTCTGGAAAACCGCCCACGCAGCACAGAACCTCGGGTGAGCTCATCTTCCCCAAGAGCCTGAATGGTCACCTCGGGAAACTGCAGCAGGCTGCTCGTTACCTGAGCCACGAGGTCTCGCATTCTTCACTGTGAATAGAGAAAAAAATGCAAAAAGAGGCTCCTGACAGCCATCGACATTTTTGAGATTGACAGAACTTTCATCCCTTTGCCGTGAATAATCTCCCGTCCACCTCCTGCGGCTCTTTTCCTTAACAAAAGGGCACTCAGGACAGGTTTGGATCTCACAGCAGAGCAAAAGGAGAATCCTTTGCTTTTCTGATGCCTACGAGATCACCAACAAAAAGGGACGCAGGGGTATTGACAGGATAAACAACACGGGGAAAAAGCCCAAGACACTGGAGTCAAGTCAAGCAAGGCGGCACGAGTCAGAGACCGAGTTTTGCATTAAAAAGCTCCAGAAAATAAACAAAAAAGAACAAGTTGAGAAATTACATGTTTGAGCAGAATCACATCCAGCCAAGTCAGTGTTCTGGGATGTCACCGTTGACTGACATGTAGTACATGAAAGTCAGATTCAAAGGCCAACAATGTTACGGGCTTACTGAAGGAAAAGCTAAAGATAAGGTCAGTCGCAGCTGAAGACGTGATGTCACAAACCAGGTTCACTTCAGTGCCACCAAAAGAGAGGCCTTGCTGCTGCCCGCCTCTCTCCATCTGCTCCTTCCTTCTGCTCCTGTATCCCTGTGCCTTCCCTTGCCCTGACCTGCACACGTTTTAGAGCTCCTTAGGAGCCACATTAACTCCCCAAGCAGACAGGGAACGCACCCACAAGAGCAGAGAGTTTCCCACCAGCTTAGAGAGTGAAACGGGGTTGCAGAGAGAGCCAGCAAGCATAAAAGCTGGCACAAGGAAGGAGGCAGGACACTGCACCGGGGAGAAGGAGAGGGGATTTGCCCATCTCCATTCTGTGGCCGTAAGCCATCCTGCTAGCTCATGCACGTGTGAAACCACACACTCACTTTGCAAGGAGAGCTGCAAGAAACCCCTTTGCTTTTAGAAAGGGCAGCACCCAAGGCACTCTCAGTCAACTCTGGACTCCCTCGTGCACGTAGAGGCTCACTCTCGCACGGAGGGAGGCTGAGGCTGACGGGCGTCATTCTTTCACTCAGCCAGATGTGGAAGCTAAAGTGATCTCAGGGAAGCGTTAGTTACTTGGTGGTCAGAGAAGGGACACCATTGCCTGACACTGCTCGGGTCACATTGTCTAAGGAAAGAGGACAAAGAGTGGGAAGAAGCCAAAGAAGAAGAAATGGAAGAAAAACTATGCTCTGTTGAGAAAAAACAGCATCCACTTTGTTGAACAGCAGGGAAAGATCACAATTATAGAGCTTTCTGAATTACTATTAATGACTGGTTCAGTGACATTTTCCCCAGAAATACAGCCCCCAACAGCCCTGATCCCGTATCTGATGCAGACCACAGATTTCATTTCCCTTTACGTGAAAAAACCCAAACCCAAGACACATCAGCGTTTGACACTAGAGCCACTTTACCCAGCTGCCTCCTATGGTTATTCTCCAACACGACTATTCCTGCATGCAGGAGCTGCAGTCCCTCTCCAACGCGGCAAAGCTAGCAAAAGCTCCTCAGGTCACTCCTGAAAGTGTGCTCTGTTGCACACTGCTTGGCGTACCTGGACAGACGGGCGCAGGCGCCGAGTGTCTCAGGGCAGAGTACACACGCAGCCGTCCTGACAGAGGCAGAGCCCAGCAAAGACAACGTTCCCAGTGCTCCCACAGCGCTGGCCCCTCGCAGCACCGGTTCCAGAGTCACGGAGTCACAAGGGAGAGAAAGGCCTTCCGGAATCCCTGGGGGCAGCTGGTCCAGCCCCTGCGCAGGCAGGGTCACCCAGAGCAGGCTGCCCAGGGCCAGGGCCCGGCGGCTGCTGAACCCCCAGTGCTCAAACACACCCCTTGCAAACAGCCGCCCGACGAGGGGAACTGCGGAAACGTTGGCAGCCCACGCGACAGGCCCAGGGGTTTGGGGACTCGCTCTGACCAACTGAAGTATCCTCTCCTCCACACCAGTAAAACACCACCACACCAGCAGGGGCTTGTCACCATTCTTCCTCCAAAGCTCTGTCCGACGGCTCACTAGGCAGAAGACACAAAGTTAAGGGAAGCCTGATTAAGTTCGTTTCACTGCCTTAAACCAGCAAACCCCAGGCATGTGGATGCAGGAAAACGAGCTGAAGCAGGCAGGGAATGAGGAGCCGCCCTCAGCAGAGCAGGACACGGCACCGTGTGCCCAAACACAGGTGACAGCTGCCAGCCAAGGCTGACACAGCCACCCTGACTGACGGGCCTAAGGCGGCACTTGAACCACCGCGCTCAGCCCCACACCCCAGACGGGGGGTCAGCGGTGCCGACAGGATTAAGTCCTGACTGACTCCCGACAACAGACGCTGACGCTGACTGGCGCCAGCCAGCTGAGTCCGGGCAGGTGATGCTGGCCGACTGATGCTGGCCGACTCACTCTGGCCAACTGACGCACGGCTCGGGTCCTCCTTCTGCCCTCGCACCTGGGCATCACCCCTGATGGAGCTGGGCGGGCAGAGGGGTCCCTGGCGCTGCCACTCATACCTGTCGGGCAGAGCTCGGGAAGCTGGAGAGGCCCCTGACTAGTAGAGGCGCTACTTAGCGACACGGAGCCGCTACTTAACAGCAGCTGAAACATCAGTGTGCCCTCAGCACTATGCCAGCGACGCTGAAGGGCATTAACTCTATCCCAGCTACAACCAGCACAGCTCTGAAGTTTTTAACCACCTCTCCCGTGGAGAAGAGTGTGGATGAAATGCCCAGCTCCCCGTTGGCTGCAGACCACAGGAAGGCACCAGAGATGGCTCTATAATTTTGTGTGAGGGAAAGGGCTGCGGACAAACCAAACGCATTCGATATCTAATACTGTAATCACCTGCGCAGTTAGGCTCTCTTCTCAAACTCCTCCTTCCACCTGTCAAGAGGATTTAACTACATACGTAAAAAGGGAAAAAAGCTTCCTGCCTTTTTTCCCTTTAAGTGAGACAAGTCCTTTCCTATTCAGGCTCTGCTTAAGTCTTAAATAGAACTGGTGACAAAGTAATTCCCTGATCTCCTCTTTCTGCTTTCAGAAGATCAGATGTGATGTTTTGAAGTAACAACCATGGGAGCTGCACTTACATCCGTCACAGGAACTGCTTCCACAGCAGGCACTAACAGCGGCATCGGACATTGTATCTTCACAAATGAGACACAACAACTCATCTGGACTAGGATCACCAGAGCAGGATGAGGAGGAAGAAGAGGGCGATGGCTCCTCTGGCAAAAAGGGAGGCTTTTCCTTCTTTCCTCGCACAGAAGCTTCCCTGGAGGGGGAGAGGGCCTGGTGGGAGAGAAAAGTTTAAAGATGGGTCAAAGAAAACTCTTCCAAGCTTTGGATTTTATCAAAGGAAGAGAACAGGTGGAATTCTTCTCAGTCCACATTTGCCTTCTAAAACATAGGCCTTCAGATTAAACTACTCTTCTAGAGCCACAACACCAGAAGAGGGAGGGGGGAACAATTTTCCTGCTGCAGAACTCTCCCTTTCCTTTGATCAAGCAAGAAATTAGCTCAGACCAGAAAAATAACTTTTTGACAGCGAGAAATCAGGTGAAATGAATCCCACCTCTCCTTTGCCAGACGGCAAACGTACATTGCAGGCGCAGCACCAAGTTAGTCTCCGGTCAAGTTAGTCTCTGAGTGATTACATTTTAGAAAGGGAAGGAGCCTGTGTTACAGCTTCTCCAGAAGGAGATCCATGGCAGCAAAACAGAAGTGCTACCAAGTGCAGTTTAAAACAGCCGCTCCTCTCAGCACACAGGAGTGTTTTCTTAATTTACAGCAACAGGAAAAGTTCTGTCTCTTCCACACACGGGAGTTCATAGAAGTCAGAGGGGGAGGACATCTCAGTCCAGCGGCAATTTCTTACGTTTTGCAAGGAGCCTTTGCAACATCAAACAGAACCAAAACGACCTCTCAAAGAGAACAACTCCGCTACAAACACCACCAAAATGCTTTGCAGAAATACACGTTCTTAGCACAGCACAGGTTTAACCAGCTTCCAGGGGCATGAACACGGGGACCACCCTACTGCGACGTTAGACAGTGTCACAGATTTTAAGATTAAGACGCAGTGACAGTGCTTCCTCCCCCGTAACTGCAGGCGCTGGCCAGTTCCGTTGCATTGCCACTCACACTTGTGCGCGTGGTTTCTCTTGTTCACTGCTCGGTCAGTCCAATTCATTCCATACTTACGCAGGAAGAGCTGGCATCGCGTATTTGCCACTGCTTGTCAGCACAGCACCCTTTGGGTTGGGATCTTTCACCTCCACCATGGAACTCCACGGAATTCCTGTGCTCTTTCTATCTCTGGGAACAGGCTCAGAAGTTTTGTCCTGCTAAGAAAAGAGGTGCAGACTTATCTCGTCTGAAGAACCACGTTTAAAATGACATTTCCATGAGTATTTGAAGCAGCAAAAGCCTCTCATCCTCTCATTTTACCCAGCATAAGTGTTGCTCAACTAAAATACTCCTTTGCCTCAGTGAATAGAGCCGGGATGTTCCAAAGGCTTGGGCAGGGTTTTGAACTCACTCGACATTCTTTGGCTTAGCTTCAGGTTCCCTAAGGGCGAAACACCCCTCACCTCACCATGCACTCAGAGAAGGGGCACAAACCCGCTCCTCCTCCAAAGCGCAGTGCAGTGAGAGCTTAATTCCCTGCTCTGGATCCGTCCCTGGGGAAACTCCTATTCGCCACCTGGGTACGAAGGTTGGATTCATGCCTCACGCACACACCTTCAGTGAGTAACGTTCAATGGCATGAATACTCAGCCAGAGGCTTGGGCAATTAAAACACGCAACTATTCAATAGGTGGGGTCAGCAGCAACATCTTGGTTTTATACGAAATACTAAAAACCGTGAACCGTCATTAAAGGACTTGAAAACTGAAAAAATTTCCAGCAATATTGAAATACATAAAAATATGCAAGCAAGCTCTCAGAGGGCGATTGATGGACTTATTTAACATCTATGACCTGGAAAAAAGAGCGTTTCACGTTTATAACTCCAGGTGTCCCTTGAATCCTGAAGGGCTTTGCAACACTGCCTTAGAACCTCTCGATTTCAGTTTTACTGAAATAAACTCAGCAGTGTTTCTTGAGAGCTCAGGCTCAAGTGCAGCTTTACCACAAGGAAAAAGGGTAACTGTCCTCTTTCTCCTTTTCCAGCCTATTGAATTATATCATGCCCCCAGCCCCAGCTAAGCTTACGCTAGGAAAACATTATCAGAGAGACACGTGACTCACTGCTTATCGTCTCCTCAGTTGTTCAAAAGCGCAGAATCAAATCTCACAGTCGGCACGGAGGGACGGACTGCGCGGAGGGAGGGACCGCGCGGAGGGACGGACCGTGTGGAAGGACGGACCGCGCGGAGGGACGGACCGTCCCAGACCCGCGGCGGTAGGTATTACAACACTCTGGTGTCGCTCTCGTTTTCTCTCTCCCCCCTTTCTCCCTTTTTTCTCTCTTTCTCTGCTTTTCTCTCGCGTCTCCATCGCTGGCCAAATGAAGGGACTTGGCACTTGGATTCCGTTTTGAGTCTTAGTTCTGTTCCCGAGAATGTAGAAGGAACGTGGCCACGGCAACACGTTGGAGTCAGTCAGAAGTTAAGCCCAGCCGCCCCCAACCTCCCAGAATTCCCTGAGGTCGGTTGGAAAGCAAGGGGGTTTAACCTCTGCCAAATTGTTCAGCCCGACAGTGGATCGTGACAGACTGGTAGGAGTGTTACGGAAAAACGCGGTAAAATCAGAAACAACTCTTTAACAGCAATTTAGTATTAAAGAGCAGGCATTCTTTATTCACAGCGCCGGATGCACGCGGGATCGCTGCTCCTAACGTGCGTACCTTACGCACCTTTCCCGTACAATTTATAGATCAAAAATTCACATATTCATAGATATTCATTATTGTCCTTTCTACCGATTGGTACAAACTTGCTCGTTCCGTATGTAAATTACTGCGCAGACTCAGTTATCCTCTTTGTTGTTCTCTTTTGAGTAGGTGGTATTACTTGGGTCGGTGGTGGTCCGTGAGTCGGTGGTCGCGATCTCCCCCTGTCGGAATTACCTTTTACCTACTTGGCTCTTAACCTTGGCAGTCCTGGCCAGTTTTCTCAGCCCGCTACACGAAACCACATTTTGTCATCCTTTTCTGACAGAAGCACATTGTCTATTGTTTCGTTCACATTAATGATTACCGAGGGACTAAAACGCAGATCAAAGAATACACTGATTGGTATACTCCATGTCCCCAGACTTAACGTCCAGTTGGATAAGGCTGTACAAGAAGTATAGCAACATCTATGGTTGGTTAATTCGATCGCTCTGGTTACAGGAGCAGCAACAAAGAGGCGGCTTTAGCAGTTTTTCTCCAGCAGGTATGCCCTGCTGCAAGGTCTGGCCTATCGGCCCAAGGACTGGACTAGAAGCAAATAAAGAGGAAGCCGTCAGCTGCTTCCGTTTGCAAGAAATACCAAGTCAACAATTGCTAAGTTCTTCCTGTTCATATCTCAGGGTCCTTTAGAGAGCTTGACATCTCCGCGTGATTCCCGCGAGGCTTCGGCTACCACGCGGGCTGTGCCCCACAGCCTCGCAGTTAAATTCCCCTTCCTGCGCTGTAGCTGCTTTGTGCAGTGGCCATAAGCTGCCCTGTTCCTCCTGCGTTTTGCTGGCGAGACGGCTGTACGAGGGCGATGCTGGCAGCACACACCGGCTACGGGGCTGCTCCAGTCCTCCTCTACACCCTTCCCTGTTCCCTCTTGCTCCTTCTAGCAAGAGGTTGTAAAAGTAGCAAGTCACTTGAGCAACTCTTCTCTAGCATGCAAGTCCTGTCAAACCAGTAACATGATACACCTTAAAGTCTCTGTTCCTTTATGGATTATAGAGCTGAGACAGAACACCAGCAACACCACCATCACCACCCCCAGCCACGGCAAAAAAGATGACGTTTCTTTACAGCCAGCCACCAGATGAGCCGGTAACAGGAGTGTGTGCCACTGGGTCGCTGAGGCCAGCAGGGACTGGGGTCCATTTCTGAGCAACGCTGTCCTGTATAGAACCGAACCCGTTCCTGCTTTTCAAAAGCTTTCAATATTAGACATGAATGAACTGGTCAGTAAGATACCTAAAACAGAGGTTTTCAAAAAAGAGGATTTCAAAAACATTATTTTAGCAAATGGATTCATGAGCAGAGGGACCACAGAGACCTTTCACGCTTCTACAAAAGCAGGTCTTATATAAAGATCACAAGCAAAACGAGCTGAAATTAAAAATGCAAAAAAAAAAATGAAATAAGGGAAAGAAAATGGATTGGGGGACAGTGAAGACAAAGTATTGTCTAATCCTTTTGTTATTTAGCTGTATAATTATTGATTGTGCTGACAGGTCGCTGACAGTTTTTGGGGGGTGTGCCTGGGTCTGCTGGTTGCTGCCAATTTTGGGGGAAACTTGAGGATTTGGGGGTGTTGCTGTGTCAGGTGCATGCTGCTAGGTCTGGTGGGAGCAGCCAGGTGTGGGGTGCGTCTGGATTTAGGGTTTGTTCCTGGACTGGGGCAATGCTACCAGGTCTAAGGGTTATTTTGGGTTTGGCGGCTGCCGCTGGGTTGACGGCAGCCTCTGTTCCAGTGGACACAAACCCTGTCCCTGCAGCAGCGCCAGCAGTGCGTCTCGTAAGGCGCTGGGCACTGCTGTGGTCACGCTGCGCTCTCTGGCTGGTTGTTTCAGCAGGTCGGCTGCACGGCTGGCCTCCCTTGAGAGGCGCTGGGGTGCCACCCTCAGGTGGATTTCACTTGCTGTGTTTGAGGTGAAACTGTGTCCCTCATGTTCAGAGCGCTTTAGGATAGCTTAGGAGAGCTCCAAAGGACATGGCTGTCTACGTGAATGGTTTCTCCAGAGTGGGGGGCTGGGTGTTGCACAGCGTTTCTAAGCCGGGGGTGAGTATGGGTCAAAGAGTCCAGCGGCCTCTGGCCTCCTCCTGGCTCGCAGAAGCAGCAAGCTCCTTGGAGCTGTATTGCGCTTCTGTCCAATATACTGTTTGAAAGGAAGGTTCTGGGGCATGATGGAACTCGGGGAGCCACAGGGAAGAGGAGGTGGCACAGCGCACTGTCCTAGCCCTTCTGGCTTTCAATCCCCGTGGGCATTTGTGACCCTCAGGTTACCCCCCTCCCCCTGGGAACATCTGCTCCTTCTCTGAGTGGCAGCCTAGACTCGCTGAGTAGGCAAGCGTGGCGTGCTACCTAGGTGCAGCTTCTTGTCTGCTCCTTGCGCTCGTCTTCCTTTGACTGCGTAGCTGAAATAAACCCGTGCTTCACCGACTGAAGTTAAGTCTTCCCACAGTGTGTGAGGCGCTCTGGTTTCTCCACCCCCGTGTTTCTCTTGGGCCTGAAGTAGGAACCTGAGGAGCAGGGAAGGCTCCTGGGACAGTTCACTTTCCGGGCAGTGCTGAATCACAGTCAGGCCTTGCAGCTGAAGGTACGGGGACAGAGAGGGAGGAGAACTGTAGGAGAGGAGGAGAAATGCGCTTGGCTGGGGAGAAGCTTCCCTGCCAAAGGGCTATAGGCAGCCCTGTCCTTGAGCGTGTGCCACGCTGGCCTTTCTTCTGCTTTAACTTCCAAACAGCGTGTGCCTGGAGAGCTGTTCTTTTTCTCTTTCCTTTTGGGTTTAAGCTTCAGTGCCTACAACCACCGCAGCTGAAGCTAAAACCACCTTGAGTGTCTGGACTGCAAGTGGCTACAAGTGGCCACATCCCGTAGTACGCACTACTCCTGGCCTGCTGGTGAAAGACTCGAAATCCTGGCCTTTCTGAGGCCTCTGTTGCTGCTGGTAGCGAGCAGTGACAGGGAGGCCATTCTGCTTCAGTGCCTTTCTAGAGAAGGCAATGAGACATTATACTAACAGCACTGGGTCTTGTGACTGTGGAAGCAGGCTAGAAGACCTTGCCAAACTGTTTGCTGAAGCTTCTGGGAGCTGCTTCTTCTTTTACTCTTCTTGCAGCCAAATGAGGTAGAACAGGATCACACTGTCTTGACCACGAGAGGTGCAAAGACCTCGCAGGGCAGCCAGAAGGAAGATGTTGACCGAGGCCGTCACCGCGGCACTGCTCTGTCCTTAGTCAAATGCTAGAGAGGAAAAGGCAGCTCCGAAGAGGGGGGGACGGTTCTGGGCCGGTGGGTTATGGGTAGCCGTAGTCGTTGGCTATGTCCATGCTGGCCTCCTTCTGCACACAAACGTGCAGCTGCCCGGTGACACCTGCAGGGCCGCCCGCTCCCGCTCCTCCTGGGCCAGCGCCTTCACACGCTCCCGCTGGGGCCGCTGCTTGCGTGTGATGGGCACCGACTGCTCCTGCTCCTCCAGCGGGGTGGGCGCAGCCGTGAGCCCCCCCAGGGCCCGAAGGACAGCGGGGAGTCGTTGGGAGGTTGTGGCGGCATGTGCAGCTGCTGCGGCAGCCCCTCCCGTGGGGTTTGGCCTCTGTGGGCGACAAGCACAGCCCGCTCGGCTGCTGGGGTTTGGCGGCAGACCTGGTGCGTGCCTTGCTGCTCGATGGTGCCGCCGGTGCCGTGTCCTTCTTGCCGTCAGCGGGGGCTTGAGGCATCCAGTGCTGCGCTGGGTCTTGGGGCTGCCATCAAGGAATTGGGTTCCGGGTTGGGTGGTTGGGGCATCAGCCCCACCACCTTCACTGTGTGCCCCAGCAGGTGGAAACTCTGGCTGGAGTTGAGCAAGGGCACCCTCAGGACGATGCGGAGCGTCCTCAGCGCCGGGTGGGGATGCTGCTCCTGGGGACTCTGGTTCCAGGCTGCGGTGGGGATGCCGGCAGCGGCGCAGGGTCAAGGCGGTGGGATCAGAGGTGGCACCCAGTGGGTCTAGGACTGGCCCCATCAGGGTGGGCAGAGGGGACTCCCGTGTCTCACTGGAGCGGTGAGCGCGTCTGCCCTGCCTTGCCCCTGCACCCACTGCTCCGCGGCTTCATCCCGGGCCGGGGCCTCCTGGGGCCTCCCTGGGGTGCTGCAGGGGCGTGCGGCCCAGTGCTGCCGGGAGCTGCGGGGCCCGGCTGGGCCCTGACACCAGCTGTGCTGGCACCTGGCAATGCTGTGTGTTCCCTGGAACGTATCGCAGCCCCCGGGCAGCGGGGGGCCGTAGCTTCCAGCATGGGTCTGTGGGACTGGAGCAGTTGAGGGTCACAAGGCTGGGGTGGGGCGTGGGGTGGGAGTCCCAGAGCAGCAGTTCAAGGCCTCCGTGCTGTGGTGTCTGGGTGGGCCGCTGCATTAAACCTTTCTTCTCCGCCCCATGAAGAGCCTTTGCCTTCTGGCTTCCTCTTGGGTCCTACGTCGCTTGGCAGGCACGTTGGTGGTATTGGATGCTCTGCGCTTGCTGCTTCCCACCCGCAGCCCGCTGCCACCTGCACTGCCCTGTCGCCGTCCAGCTTTCCCTTGGCCTGCTTGCCGCCCGCTTCTCCCCATTGGGGCCCCTCTTGGCAGGACACAACGCCCGGCGGCAGCAGCAGGTGGGTCAGACCCATCCGAGGCTGCCTCCGCAGCGCCGTCTCCGCCAGCTTGTGCAGACGGAACAGCCCATAAGTTGAATACCGGCGATCCTTTGGCCTCCTTGCAAAATGCACCCCAGTGACAACAGGGAGCTTTACATCAACAGCAACGTGTCACAGGACAGGAACACAGAGGAGTGAGCATCACAAGGTATCCTTTTCTTTATACATTGTTTTTTCCCCACAGAGGTGGGCAAAAATGACCCAACCCCTGAGCCCCAAGGTTTCCTCCTCTCCCATATCAAGCATTTGCTCTGTGGCTTTGTGCCTTAAAAGAGGGGCTGGTACCCTGAAAGTGAAGGTTTGGAACTGAAAACTGAGGCTTTGAGGGTGAAAAGAGGGATTTGAGCCCTGGAAGTGAGGATTTGGGTGTTAAGAATGAGGCTTTGAGCTTTAAAACAAGGGTTTGGACCCTGAAAGTGAGGTTTGCAGTCCTAACTATAAGGCTTTGAGACTAAAAGAGGGGTTTGGGTGCTATAAAGAGAGTCTTTGGGACCTTAAAATGAGGCTTTGAGCATTAAAAGAAGGGTTTGAATAATCAAAGGGAGGGTTTGGAATTTAAAAATGAGATTTAGTCCATGAAAATGAGGAGTTTGGACCCTAACAGTGAGACTTTGGGACCTCTGAATGAGGCTTTGTGCCTTAAAAGTGGGGTTTGCACCTTGAAAGTGAAGGTTTGGAACATAAAACTGAGAGCTAAAAGAGGGATTTGAACCCTGAAAGTGCAGCTTTGGCTGCTAAAAATAAGGCTTTGAGCTTAAAAAGCGGGATTTGGACCCTGAAAGTGAGGTTTGCGGTCCTAACTATAAGGCTTTGCTGTTACAGGTGAAGTTTTTGGTGCTTTAAAGGGGGGGTTTGGGACCTAAAATGAGGGTTTGTCCCTTAAAAGTAGGGGTTTTGACCCTAAAAGTGAAGGTTTGGAATTTAAAAATGAGGCTTTGAACCTTAAGGGAGGGGTTTGTACCCTGAAAGTGAAGGTTTGGAACCTAAAACTGAGGCTTTTAGCCTTAAAAGAGGGGTTTGAACCCTGAAACTCACAGTTTGGAGCAAAAAATGTGAGGGTTTGGGACCTAAAAAGGAGGCAATGAGTATTAAAATAGGGGCTTGGACACTGAACGTGAGTCGTTGGGTGTTACAAATGAGGCTTTGACTGTTAAACAAGGGCTTTGGTTCCTAGAAGTGAGGGTTTGGGTGTTAACAATGAGGCTTTGAGCCATAATAAAGGGGTTTGGACCCTGAAAGGGAGGGTTTGGGACGTAAAAATGATGCTTTGAGCCTTAAACGATGGATTTAGACCCTAAACGTGAGGCTTTGCAACATACAAATGAGGCTTTGACAGTAAAAAAGACAGGTTTGGACCCTGACAGTGAAGGTTTGGAACTGAAAACTGAGGCTTTGAGAGTTAAAAGAGGGATTTGAACCCTGAAAGTGAGGATTTGAGTGTTAAGAATGAGGCTTTGAGCCTTAAAACAGGGGTTTGGACTCTGAAACTCACGGTTTGGAACGAAAAAATGACTGTTTGAGCATTAGAAGACCAGATTCGATGCTAGAAGTGAGGGTTTGGGACCTAAAAATGAGGGTTTGTCCCTTAAAAGTAGGTGTTTGGACCCTAAAACTGAAGATCTGGAATTTAAAACTGAGGCTTTGTTCCTTAACAGAGGGGTTTGGACCCTGAAAGTGGGGGTTTCGTACCTGAAGATGAGGCTTTTAGCCTTAAACGAGGGATTTGGACTCTAAAACGTGAGGCTTTGGAAAGAAAAAAATGATGGTTTGTGCCTTAAAGGACCAGAGTTGATGCTAAAAGTGAGGGTTTGGGACCGAAAGGGGAGGCACTGAGCATTAAAAGCGGGGTTTCGATGATGAAAGTGTGGCTTTGGGTGTTAAAACTGAGGCTTTGAGTGTGAAAATGGGGCTTTGGACCCTGAAAGTGAGGGTTTGGCTCTTACAAATGAGGCTTTGAGCTTTAAAACAGGGGTTTGAACCCTAAAAGTGAGGTTTGCGGTCCTAACTATAAAGCTTTGAGGTTAAAAGAGGGGTCTGGGTGCTATAAAGTGAGTGTTTGGGACCTGAAAATGAGGCTTTGAGCATTAAAAGAAGGGTTTGGACAATGAAAGGGAGAGTTTGGTATTTAAAAATGAGGGTTACTCCATGAAATGGAGGGGTTTGGATCCCCAAAGTGAGGGTTTGGGATCTAAAACTGAGGCTTTGAGCCTAAAAGACAGGATTGGACCCTAACAGTGAAGGTTTGGGACCCCTGAATGAGCCTTGTGTTTTAAAAGTGGGGTTTGGGCCCTGAAAGTGAAGGTTTGGAACTGAAAACTGAGACTTTGAGAGTCAAGAGAGTGATTTGAGCCCTGAGAGTGAGGGTTTGGGTGTTAAAAATGAGGCTTTGAGCCTTAAAAGAGGGGTTGTGACCTTGAGAGTGAGGGTTTGGGACTGAAAGCTGAGGCTTTGAGTGTTGAAAGACAGGCTTGGGACATAAAACTCTCCCTTTTAGCATCGAATCCAGCATATTAATGCTCAAACCTTCATTTTTTAGTTCCAAACCGTGCATTTTAGAGTCCAAAGCCCTTGTTTAAGGCTCAAAGCCTCATTTTTATGTGCCACACCCTCATTTTCAGGGTCCAAACCCCTCTATTAAGGAATAAAGCCTCATTTTTAGGTGCCAAACCCTCACTTTTCAGGTCCAAACCTGTCTTTTTTAGGGTCAAACCCTCATTCTTAGGTCCTAAGCCCTCACTTTTAGGGTTCAAACCCCAGTTTTAAAGCTCAAAGCCTCAGTTTTACCACCCAAAGCCTCACTTGCAGGGTCCAAACCCCTGTTTTAAAGCTCACAGCCTCAGTTTTACCACCCAAGGCCTCATTTTTAGGGTCAAAACCCCTCTTTTAATGCTCAGTGCCTACTTTTAAAGCCCCAAACCCTCACTTTTAGCATCCAAACCCTCACTTTCAGGTGCCAAAACCTCATTTTTAATGATCAAAACCCTCCTTTCACCCGCAAAGCCTCAGTTTTAGGTCCCAAACCCACACTTTTAGGGTCCAAACCTGTCTTTTAGGTTCAAAGCCTCAGCTTTAGGTCTCACAGCCTCACCTTCAGGGTCCAAACCCCTCTTTTAATGCTCAGTACCTCCTTTTTAGGCCCCAAACCGTGCCCTTTTAGCATCAAATCCAGTCTCTTAATGCTCAAACCATCATTTTCTCATTACAAACCATGCGTTTTAGAGTCCAAAGCCCTTGTTTAAGCTCAAAGCCTCATTTTTAACAGCCAAACCCTCACTTTCACAGTCCAAACCTGTCTTTAAAGTTCAAAGCCTCAGTTTTAGGTCCCAAACCCTCACTTTCAGGTGCCAAACCCCTCTTCTAATGCTGAAATCCTTATTTTAAGTCCCAAACCCTCATTTTTGGTGTTCCAAACCCCTTGTTTAAGGCTAAAAGCTTCCCCTTTTAGGTGCCAAACCCTCACTTTCAGGGTCCAAACCCCTCTATTAAAGAATGAAACCTCATTTTTAGGTGCCAAAGACTCACTTTAAAGCACCCAAACCCCTTTTTTAACAGGAAAGCATCATTTTTAACACCCAAACCCTCACGTTCAGCTTCTAAACCCCTCTTCCTCTTCCTCCCCAGCACGCTGGGCACGCGACGTCCTGAAAGCGCGGCACGGTGTGGGCCAGCTGCAGGGGCCCTGCTTTTATAGGTCCCGAGCAACAGCGAGGTGGCTCTTGGCAGCAGGAGCCCATTGTGGTGTTGATTGTGCCTGTGGGCGACGCGTGTGGCCAAATATGGGGGGTTTGGGCGCGGGGGGGCGGTGGCCTCAGAGATGGCCAGATGTGGGAGAAGGAGGAGGGTGGTGGGGCTGAGGGCTGAGTAATACCCATGTGTCGTAGGGTAGAGCATTTGACCAAGTGCTGTATTTGGAAAGACAGTATTTCAGTCAATGCTTGCTTAGCAAATGGTGGTCTCAGAGGTTCCACACAATCCTGCTGGAGTTTCTGTAGGTCTCAGTTTGCTGACTCTGTAGGGATTTGTGATCCTAAACGCCTTGCCCACGTGCATGCCATGTCCGCCGGGTTGTTTTGCTGTTGGCTGCACTTGGTGAAGGCAGGGAGGCATATTTCACCCATCAGTCCCTGAGGAGGTGAGAGGAGGAGCTGGCAGGAGCTGACGTGGTTTGAGAGAAGAGTGTGACTCAGTAAGAAGTTCTCATGGCTACTCCCGAGGGATGGGCTTTCACTCTAGCGGTGTGTGCCTATAGATAATGCCTTGCAAGAGAGCTTTGGCTGCTGGAAGGCCGTGACTCCTCTAACTTCATCAGTTCTGTGATCAAGTCATGGAACAAAGCGCTTTGCATGCCTATGTATGGCATTATTTCAGATCTCCCTTTCTAGCTAAGTACGTAGGTTTGTGAAGAAACCGGGATGGTGCAGGGAATTCTGCAAAACACATTTAGAACCAATATTGTGAGGGAAATGCTCAGTTTTGAAAATGTGCAAAGCTTTTACGGCCAAACTTACCCGTTACGGTTTGACACTCAGTTCTCTTGCGTGTCAGCTGTAGTTTCTCTTTGCCATCAGATTAAGCGCCTGGGAGAGATACAGTACAATATGCAGGTTCTAGTAGACATAGACATTCTTTCCTACTGAGGTGTAATGTCTGCTTTTCTCTCAGAATGACCCTTCTCTCTCCTGTGATTTTTTCTGCAGCGTTTGGCATCCTGTGTTGAAAAGTACAGTTTGGATCTGGCGGGCGGAGCCTTTCCCTTGCGAGGGCAGGGCAGCAAGGCCAAACTACTCAGCTGTCAGGCTATAGAAACCTTTCCCAACTGCATTGACAGAGAAGACAGCGTTGATGAAGGTTTGTTCCTGATGCCCGTGTTTGGTGATTCTAAACGAAATGGCTTTGGAATCTGAGCAATGAATGCTGTTCCATACCCACAGCCTGAAAGTCTTCAGTATCTGTGTAGGCTAACTTGTTGGGCTTGTTTTATTTCTTTTTTTCCTAAACCTCTTGATCAACTCTTACTCTATAGAAAACTTGATTAGCTAATAATTGTGTATTTGATTTGGCTTAGGATGGATACAATCTGAACTTGAAAAGGGGGGCAGCATGACTGAAACCTATCACAGAGGTGATGCTATGGTGTAAATGTTTAAAATGATTCTTAGCAAAGTGTTGTGTTTCATGAGTGGTGTAACAGAATGAAGCCAAAATAGAAAGTGGTGTTTTAAAAATATCAGATATGTTGGTTTTTATACCAATAAGAAACAATGTCTTGCCTTTTCCAGTCATATCTCCTGGCACCAGTGTCTCAGTCTTCAGCTGGCAAGTGAATACACGCGGCCAGGGAAAACCATCTACTTATTTGGGTGTATTTGACTTTGACTGCTGGTATCAGGCTCAAAAGCCAGGCTCACTAAGGTAGGTTTTTATGAAGCTGTTTTCAGTATCCCTCCCCATAATTCATTGGAAAGTCGGCGTTTAGCTTCTGCGCTTGTTTTCTTTCAGGCCAGAAGAATCCCTTCAGGACTGCCCCTATTTTGCACTGTGGTCACTGGACGCTGTAACAAGCACGACTGCTCCAAACCTCCTTCTGGATGTTGTGGTGCAGGAGCGCAGCCTAAGCTGGAGAGTTCCTCCTTCTTATCCACAACCTGAGCTGTGTTTTCACCCAAGCACCTATAATTTTGGTAGGTATTACACGGCTTTGAATAGTGATAAGCTTAAACTGAGCTCAAATGCCATTTATTGGTTCTCCTGTTCACTGTTTGTCACGCAAAAAACCCAACCAAACCGAAACACCCCAACCCCCCACCCACCCAACTCTGGTGACGTTGTACTGACCAAGTGTGTGCTGTTGTGACACCTGCCTGACAGGCGGCTGGGTCTGGGGGTTGGGTGCTTCTGTAACGCAGCCCGTGAGGTGGTGCTGGTGATCAAATGAAATGACTCTGGGCTGAAGCTCAAAGCGCAGTACCTCGATAGCCCCAGAGGGAAAATCTCTACACTCAGTCATCGTTTTTCTAAAAGAGGTTGTAAGTGATGTGATGAAGAAAATGGGTACTTGGTTGTACCTTTCCAGAGGTTGTGATGAAAAAAATGTAAACTGGTGCCACCATCACGGTGAGAGTATGGAATGTTGTCCAACGTTCATTGTCTCTGCAGATGGCACGTGCCTGCTGAGCTCTGGTGTTGTTCATGTGACGTGCAGCGGCTTCCAGAAGGAGGTGAGCTTTTACTGTATCTTTATGGAGAATGTCAAGAGATGGACCTTTCCTAAGCTTTCCATGGCGCTGCTTTTGGTGTCAGGGACCATTTTATGCTCTTCCTGCCCATCCACACGTGTAACTGCAACTGTATCCTGCCAGTTTTATGCAAATGGTGATGTTTTAGGTCTCCTCTTGGGACTGTAAACCCACCGTTGTCTCCCGTTGAAGCACGATCAGGGCCTGAATGTCTAGAAAGGAAGAGAGCGCTGCTCTAGGAGCAGGAAGAGAAAGTCGGGGAAAGCTGTTCCTTCTCTCTCATCAATGAGTGCAACTGCCTGCGTGGTCCTGAGTTCGGGTTTTGATCCCTGATTACCTTGGAAAAGAGGACAGAACGGAGAAAAGGAAGCATCGTTCCCTCAGAACAACCTTCTCCCCCGTCAGTCTCTCAAAGCATTAGGTTCCGTGCAGGACCTGACGACGGGGGTGTCTCACTCGGATGCGAGTGTCTGCGAACATCCGCTTGCGGGACTATACCTGATCATTTGCTTCCAAGGCAGTGAGCTGCAGCAAACAATTGCTGTTGGCAGCTCTACCCGATGACTTCCCTGTATTTTCCCTTCATCGGTCGGCTTTGCTGCAGCCTCTCAAAGCAGATCTTCACCCCTGTAGCCTTTGCCTTGTGCTACAGGTGCCCAATTGACTCCTCTGGGACTGCCCTCTTGTTGCTGCAACACCTCAGTCACCTTTAGCTCGTGACACCCACCACCTTCTCTCTGCTTTATCCCACCGCAGTGACTTCACCCCCCTCCTTCAGAGGTTTCCCATTTGCAGGGCACCAACCTTTCTCTCTCCTCTGAAGGATTTCCCTGAGAGATGCAACATTTGTGATGAAGAACCCATCTTCACCCAGGCAGGCTCCAAGCGAAATGCTGAGCGAGCGAGTCATCAGGCAGAGGAGCACTTAGTAGGAAGGGGAGAGCAGGCTTTCCCTGCCCTCATCTTCCTCTCTACTAGATTCCTCACCAGATCTGTGGGGGCGCGCTGGGGCAAAGAGCACTTGTGCACAGTGTGGTAGCTAACATGAACGTCTTGGCAGGTTGGCCTGGCCCATAGGCTGTCTCTTTTGCAAGCCTGATGTAGGCTCTGACATGGTGTAGACCTGGGCATGGTGTGAATGGTAGGGAATAAGGGCTGGAGACTGCGCTGGTTTTGGGTGAGAAGGGGTTAATTCTCCTCACTGCGGTGGTCAGGGACCTTTCCAGCTTCCCGCGCTCTGCCGTGTGGGCAGGGGGCTGGGAGGGGCGGGGCCACGGCCGGGGCAGCTGACCCTGATTGGCCAATGGGATGATCATTCCATACCACGTGACACCATGACCGGTGTATTAACGGGGGCAGTTGGCGCGTGGGGGCCCCCCCACTGCCCTGTCCCACCCCTCTCTGCCGCTCTGTCCCTCTCTCCCCCTCCTCCTCCTCCTCCTCCCAGCTCCACCAGGGCTCCAGGACCTGGGCAGCCCCAGGGAGGCGGCCATGGGGCCCGGCGGTGGGGCAGAGCGGGGCGGGGGGACGGTGTCGCTGGATGGTGTCCAGGGAAGGGAACATCAGTCTGATGCTCCAGCGGTGGCTTGTCTACCAAAGCCCAACCTTCCTCGTGGTTTCAAAGGGGACAAGGAGAGCTCTCCAGGCCTGGCCAGGCCCCCCGGTGTAGGGCTGCAACAGTGCTTGTGGTCGGGGCGGGTTGGGGCAGGACAGGCAGGTCCTGGGAGGCGACCAGGAGGGTTTTCTGGCCGCTCCGAGCTGTGTGTCCCCAAGGCTGCAGGAGTGGCCCAGCAAGCTCAGGGGGCAGCTGCAGAGCGGGTTGGCTGCGTGCGGGCACCTGACGCTTGCTCAGAGGGGCCGTGGCTGCCGGCGAGCGCACGGCGATGGAGAGGAGCCGGGACGAGGCTGTGCCCATGCAGCGTGCTGCGAGCAAAGCCACGAGCATCCTCCGCCGTGGCTCAGGAGAGACGGGATTTTGGCGTGGGTGATGCCAGCGCTGCCCTCGGCCACCCAGCAGGGACGAGGGGTGGGCAGGAGCTGCCAGTGCCGGCAGCGTGGCGTGAAAAGCAACGGCCCCTTGCCTCGCAGGGCAGCCCCTTGTTCCAGGGATCCACCCGCCAGGGATTGAAGGAAGGAAACCAGATTGCTGCTTACGGCTTTGCTTTGAGCGTGTTTTGGATTTGAAGAGCGCGTTTAATAAAGGGTATCTTATGTCAACAAAGTGTCCAGAGTCATTCTGTGGTTACAAGGCGAGGGCAGTCGGGGTCTTGGGGGCTCGGTGGGTGGAAACCCTTTCTGGCTGGGAGCATCCACCCACCCGTCCCCCTGCACCTCCCCAAAACCAGCCCAGCTGCTTCAAGTCTCCTAAACACTTCCCAATGTCCCTTTCAACCCGCATTACCGACCCATCCTAAATCCTGCCTCCTCCGAGCCCTGCCAGGATGGAGAAGGTGCAAATGCAAACGAAACCTCTGCAGGGAGAGCCTGGCCGGGGGTAGCGGCAGCTTCCTGGTGCGGGGTGCGGGTGGCCGGGCAGTGGGCACAGGCGCCGGGGCCCCGGCACTGCGGGGACGGATGAGGACACCCAGAGGGGACCTTTCCTGGAGGGGAAGGGGAGAAGAGGAGCGCTGAAGAGAAATCCCTCCAGCGCCAGGGAAGAAACCTCGTGCTGGGAGCTGATGCCTTGAAGGTGAGGAGGGCTGTAAGGGGGGGTTATAATTTGGTTTTAATGGAGGGGCTGATGCGTGGTGGGGGGAAGCACCTTGCGGCAAGTGGGTTGCTCGCAGACAGCCCCACCCTGCGCAGGGGGAGGGTGGGGATGGGAGCGCTGAGGCCTGAAGTGCTTTGCTGCAGGCTGCTCTGGAAAACCCTCGAGCTCTTGCTGCCTTCAGGTGTGTTTTTGCAGAGGCAGGCCCTGCTCCCGAGGGAGGTGACTTGTTAGAAGGGCAGCAAACTGAGGGTTGGGGTTGGTTTCTGGCTGTCGGTCTGCTGAAAAGGGAGATAGAGATTCCCGCTCCCCTGGGAGTCGCCTCCTCCCTCCTCCACGGCTGGTCCCAGCACCCGCCAGCTCCCAGCCTGCGGCCGCTGGGGAAGGGCGCGAGCAGAGGGGACTCTGCCTGTGTGCTGGGGAGAGGGTTTGACCCTCCCAGCTCGTCTGGCCCAAACCCCCGGGGGTCCTGGCAGGAAAAGCCCTTGTTGTCCGCACCACTGGTGGCAGCAGCAGCCCCCGAGAGCGGGTCTGGCCGCCCCCCTGCCCCTTGCTCTCAGGGGTCCTTCCCCCGTGGGGCAGTGGGCAGGAGGAGTGCCTGGTGGTTAAACCTTCCCGGAGACACCCCGAAGCCCCCCACCCCGCAAAGGGCAGGCCTTACAGTGTAAGGGGAAAGCAAACGGCTTCCCTTGGCTTTCATGGCTGCTCTTGGCCCCCTCGGTTGGGGTGCTGGGGGTCCCTCCCTGGTCTCTGTTAAAGCCCTTGGGCGGGCAGTGGTGGGGCTTGGGGAGTTCTTAGAGAGACATGTGTCTGTAATCCTTCTAATTAAATAAAGGCAGGCCCCATCCTTGAATCTGGGGCTCTACCAGCCCCCCTCCCCCCTTCAGCTTTGCCCTGGTCACTGTGGGCTCCTCAGGGTCACAAGTGGAGGGGGGTCCCAGGCAGGAGGGAAGGGCTGGGGCTGCCCCTGCACCAGCCCCACGGGGGCACCAGGATGTGGGGTTTGGGATTGCTGGGGATGGATTTGGCACTGGGTGTGGGGTACGGTGGGATCCCGCATCCTCCCTGCCACCTCCCCGCGTACCTCAACCCTGCCCATCCCCACCCCGGGGCTCCGTCCCTCAAATAGCCGAGTCTCAGCCCAAACTGGCAGGTCCCCTCCACCTCCCCATGGCCATGCGAGGACCAACAGCAGGGCCAGGAGCTGTGTTATTGTTATTTTTGTTGTTATTTGCATTCCCTCCGCCGCTCCCCCCAACCACTGCCGTGAGGGTTTCTGGGCTCTCCCTTACCGGGGGCACAGGAATGTGCAAGGGCTGGGTGGTGACACTGGGGATCAGGCATCCAAACAAGCTGTCGCCCCGCTGAGCCTTATTCTGGGGGGAAAAGCCTGTTTTGAGGGAGCAGAGCGGGTGATTCCGCTCCGCCCACACCCCCTGACTGTTGGTCGCAGCATCATTCGAATGACGGAACCCTCGGCCCCAGCTGCCCCAGTGCAGCCGGTGCTGGGCTCCTCGGCCTCGGGGGCCTCTCCTCGCCCAAAGACACGGGAGTTTGGGCTCACAGCCCGGCAGCGAAGCCGGACACCACAGCCCCAGCCCGGGAATAACGGACGCCTGGATCCACCGGCTCTCGCTGAGTAAGGGTGTGCTTGGGCTGGGCCTGTGCCCCCTCCCCGGGTTGTTTTAGGGCCGCTAGGTGAAGGGAGAGGCAGAAAGAGCAGGAAACCAAGGGAAGCTGGTAGCAGGAGGGGAACGTTAAGATATTTTGGCGAGGTGGTGTAGCCTGAGATTTTGTCCTGCTAGCAGCAGGTGGGAGAATCATTCTTGCTTTGCGGGATGGCAGGGCTGGATTTTGGCTGTTTGAGGGGGGTTTGGCTGGTTTTTTTCTTTCTTACTTTGGCTGAAGGCTTGTTGGGCAGCACTGGCCCGCTGGGGTCTGGGTGACACCGTGGCACAGGGGTTTGAGGGAATTTCCCTGAGTTTGGGGCTGCTCAAGCACCCCGGGGAGGTGTTGTGGCTCCGGTGCGCAGCACCCTGGGGATGGGTCTCGCCCAGCGGCACCCGGAGCACCCAGGGCCAGCCCTGCCCGGGTGCCGGAGAGCAGCTGCGCTTCAGGGAGCTTCAACCCTCTCCCTGTTGCTGTTGCAGGATCTGCCCCATCCCCTCCCTTCCCTTCACGTGCACCCCGTGAAAGCAGGAGCTGCCGAAGTGCCGAGGCATGGCTGAGGGGTGGCTGCGCTGCCTGCAGGCAGGAAAGGACGGAGGGCCGGAGGGCAGCGTGGGGGACTCAGACGACCTGGACGACAGCCTGACCAGCCTCATGTGGCTGCAGGACTTCTCGATCAGCGCCTGCATGGGCAAGTCCTCCTGCTGCCCCAGTGACCCGGACCCCCAGGACTGTCACAGCATCCCCAGCTCTGCCGCGCCGTGCTCGCCCCCGGCCGCCGACCCAGCACGCATGGGCATGCCCCACACTCCCTGCAAGCCCATCTCCTCCTCCACCTTGAGGACGGCGCACCACCCCACGGCCGCGCACCCTCAGCTCACGCAGGACATCGACTACAAGACCAACCCACACATCAAGCCACCCTACTCCTACGCCACCCTCATCTGCATGGCGATGGAAGCCAGCCAGAAGCCCAAAATCACCCTCTCCGCCATCTACAAGTGGATTACTGACAACTTCTGCTACTTCCGACACGCCAATCCCAACTGGCAGGTACGAGATTTGGAGACTTCTTGCCTTCTCCCCTCTCCCCACGGGGCTGGGGAGGGCTTTCCACAGCCCCCACGGTGCAAGGCAAGATCCCGCGGGGATGCTGGATCCCTCTGGCAGGAGAGCGATGCCGGCAGCCGGCGGGGAAGGGCTGTAACGGGAAAGAGCTTGGGTGTGCAGAAATGCCACGGCCATGAGGGCGGCGGAGGGAAGGAGCCATTCTAGGGGAGAGCCCGGGGCCGTGTTGGGAGCGGGGAGGTACCCACTGGTCTGCTGGTCCCTCCGGCTCCTCTTGGCGCTGGGGCGAAGGCGTCTCTGTGCCCAGCTCCACCTTCCTGGCGCTCTCGTGGGGTCCTGAGTCCCTCGGGGGTGAGCACACATGAAATCGCCAGGCCGAGTGCCTCTGGGGGCTGAGGAGCAGGTGTAGGAGAGGGACGGAGCCGACCCCCAGGCAGATTGTTGCGCAAATCCCTCGCTGCGGAGGTCCAGAGCAGAAATGCTGCTGCTTTCCAAGCAGGGCAGAGGGCAGGTCTCCTGACCCCGGGACAGGCAAAGGAGGCTCCATCACTGTGACGAGCCGGTGAGGCCTCAGAGGGAAACCCAAGAGAGGTCAAATAGGGCTGCTGTCCCCAGCCAGCACAAGCGTGCCCTCGGGGGGCAGGGGCCAGCTCCCCCACGCTCACCAGCTCTGGGGACAGCCTGAAGCACAGGGGCTTTTCCCAGCCACCTTGGCTCGCTGCCCTCCTCCGGCACACGACGGGACCTCCGGCACGGGGGGCTTTCTCGGCTGTGGCAGGGCAGGAGGGACCCGGGAGGCTCGTCCCTCTGCTCGGGTTATTTGCAGCCCGCGCCCGCAGCACACCAGCGATCCCGGCAGCGGTGCTCGCCCGGGCAGGGCAGGGCGACGGCGCTGCAAACCCCCTGCCCGGGTGCTGCCCACCTTCTCCCTGCGCAGGGCGGTCGCCAGCGCCTCTGGCAGCCCAGTGCTTTCTGTTCTTCTTTTTTCCTTTTTTCTTTATTCTTTTGTCTTATTATTATTCTTTATTCTTTTTTCTTTTCTTATTTTTTCTACTTTTTATTTCTCCTTTTTCTTTTTTCTTTTTTCTTTTTTCTCTTCTATTTATTTTTTCTTCTTTTTTATTTATTCTTTACTCTTTTTTAATTTTTTTTCATTTTTGTTTTTTCTCCTTTTTTTTTTCTTTTTTTCTTATTGCTTCCCTTGCCTCCCTCTCTCTTTTTGGTCTCTTCTCTACTTTTTTAGGTCTCTTCTCTCTTCGGTTTGGTCTCTTCTTGGCTGTGTTCTCATCCCCTCTCCTCATTCCCATACATGAAGACAGCCTGGAAAGGTCATGCCACCTACTCTGGGGGGAGATGATGGAGATATCCCTGTGGGAGCTGAGTGCTTTGGAAAGGAGCCAACACACCCGGGCTTCAGCCCGGAGGAGGGGTTTTGGGGGTGGCGGGGGGGTGCGGTGTGGGTGTGCGCATGTTTTTCAACAGCTCTAAGTGTTCAAGCCTTGGTTTTCCTCTTCAGCACTACGGGTTATGGATAAATAAGCATAAAGGTATCTAGGCAACATTACAAAAAAAACCACCCACCTCTACCATATCCAATCTCTTAATCCAGTCTTAGCTTTGTGGAGTCCAACGCTGGGGCATTTACCCAATAGCTGAGTTTCCTTTCGAATTAGTCACATCACTCCAGGCACATTCAGGGCTTCAGAACCACTCGACTGAGGCTGCCTGGCCTATGGTTTCCCGGGTCCTCCTTCTTCCCCTTTTTGAGGATTAGAGTGACATTTGCTTTCCTCCAGTCCTCGGGCACCTCTCCTGTCCTCCACGACCTTTCAAAGATAATGGAGGTTCAGCCTTGGTTTTTTTCCTGTTTTGGGTCTAGAACTCCATCCGACACAACCTCTCCTTGAACAAGGGCTTCATCAAGGTGCCCCGGGAGAAGGGCGAGCGAGGGAAAGGTGGGTTTTGGAAGCTTGACCCCCAATACGCCGACCGGCTCAAGAGTGGTGCCTTCAAAAAGCGGAGGATGCCCCCGGTGCAGATCCACCCAGCTGTCACCGACAGAGCCCAGCAAGAAGCACAGAGCGTCGCCAGCCCGGCCACTTCAGCTTGCGCCTCCAGTAACAGCCTCAACGTCAGCGTGGAGTTACAGCAGCTGCTGAAAGAGTTTGAAGAAGTCACCGGTGACCAGAACTGGAACCTAGCGGATGGCAAAGCAGGGCACAAGCGCAAGCAGCCCTTGCCCGAGCAAACGGCCAAGGCGCCTCGGCTTTCCAACCCTGCCTTGCTGACCCAGGAAGAGCAGACTGAGCTGGCATCACTGAAAGGCAGCCTTGACTGGGAAGCCATCCTCAACACCACCCTGAATGGAGACTTCTCCACTTTTGGGGACCTGGAGCTCACGCCTCCCATCAGCCCCATAACACGCGACCTGGACTTGATGCTACACGGGCACCACATCGCCTCTCCCCAGGGGCAGGAGCACGTCCTCACCGAATCCAACCACGACAACCTGGACTTGGATGAAACCTTCATGGCCACGGCCTTCCTGCAGCACCCCTGGCACCAAGGGGCAAACGATTACCTCTCCAACTCCGGCAACGTGGAGGAGGTGTTTGAACTCAGCGACGGCTCTTTGCCAGCAGATGTGAGCGACTGGAGCAGTCTGGTGTCCCTCTTATAAGGGGCCAGTCACTCTCCAAAGCCCGCACAGGCTTTAGTAGGATGCTCCCCCAGAGCTGCTGGGACTTACAAGGGACAAGAGTTTCTAGAGACAGAGACATTCACAGGGACTTTTACCAGCTTCATTGTAAGATTATTCACAGAAACACCGTGGGGAGAAAAAACCAACACCACAGGAACAGCTTGATAGAGCTTTAAAGGCCACGTCAGAAGTCTCTAGTCCATGAGTTTCCTCAGGAGAAGAAATACAACACTGCTTATTTTTTTGCTTTTAAAGGAATACATGTGAATTGTCTTTTTCTTTTTCCCCGTGGCAATGGACACGGCCTACGTTCCTTCAGGGCTAACAGAGCACCCGCTAAATCCCATCCAAGACATGAGATCCTGGTGGCTTAGGGCTCGACAGACTAAGTGCAATTTTCTTACCCCTTCGTCCCTCTGTTTCTCTCTCTCTTTTTCCTATTTTCTGCCTAGGGTAGGTCATAGGTATAGTGTGATAATTAGCTAGCAAGTACGTAGAGGTCCCTTCTAGATCCTCTGAGTTCAACCTCCCTCCTAGGGAGGTTCTACCTAGGGAAGAACAAAAGGTTTATAAATTCAGCAAGTCTGCTTCTTTAGATGTTTTTATAGAATCTATTATCGATTATATATTCAAAGGAACCTGTATTTTTAGCACTAGAATTTCCTAAGAGTGGGGTTAGGGGAAATGCAGTTTGGGAGTTGGTTTATATTTTCATTGTTTAAAGGCTTGTGTTCATCGTTCTGTAAACCAAGACCAGGCAAGGGAGGATTCCTGCAGCAGCAGCAACAGGTTTCATCAAGGGTCCCGGAATTGTCCGCGACAGGAGAGGAGCAGCGGGGACGGGGTCGCTCCCACAACTGGCTTTGGTATTTTTTCTACCCAAACCCCTCGCTGCCGTTGCCAAGGGGTCTAGACCACCATAAACCCTCTCTGCCTTTCACTAGCTGACGTAGGCTGGGGACAGTGTCCCGGGGCTGGGGAGCAAGGGTCATGCCTCTTGCGGGTTTTGGGGGGGGGTCACTGTAGGTGTTGGTATCTGTATTGCTGATGCTTCTTTTTATTTGTTGTTTTTGTGATATTTTCCTGTTTTGGGGCCTCTATATGATACTGAAGAACTGCAGATACACGTGTGCAATTTAACGTTTTTCATGGAAAGTTATTTACAAATTAAAAACAAAAATGGAGAAGAAAAAACCCCTTCTGCCTCCTTGTTTCCCTCCAGCACCGCCGGGCTCTGTCTGACCCTCTCTCCTGTGGGTAGGGGACACCTCAGCAGCCCAGCCCTGGCTGTACACCCAGCCCCGGTACGGGGGTGCCATCACCCCCCTCTGCAGCGACACAGCAATTCTCCACGGGGAAACCGAGGCACAAACCCCCACCTGCGCGGCAACGCTTACACACCGCCCGTGTGGCACCAGGGTGGCCGTGCCTGGTGTCCGAAGTCCTGGGAGCTGCTCCCAACCCCCGGAGCATCCTTCCCTGCCCCTGCGGGGAGCTCCTGGGGGTGACATGATGGTAGCGCGTGGGACTGTCCCTCTGCTTGTGCCAGGGTCGGACCCGGCACCGCAGCTGCCCTGAGAAACACAAGTGGATGTTTTTATGGACATTTTACAGGGAAGGGCCATAGACGAAGGGAGTGATGTCTGTGTATGATGCCAAAGGCTGGGGAGGGGAGGGGTGGTGGTTGGTGAGGTTGCGTTGCATCGTATGGGACCTGGGCATGGCGAAAACGGTGTGGAATAAGGGGTGGCGACCACGCTGGTTTTGGCTGGGAGAGGGTCACTCCTCTTCGCTGCAGCTGGCGAAGCAGCCAGGGACCTTTCCAGCTTCCCACGCTCTGCCCCGTGGGCAAGGGGCCGGGGGGGCGGAGCCACAGCCAAGACAGCTGACCCTGACTGGCCAATGGGGTGCTCATTCCGTACCATGTGACGCCACGACCAGCCTATTACCCGGGGCAGTGGGCGCACAGAGGGGCGGCTGCTGCTCAGGGACCGGCATCGGCGGGTCGGCGGGTGCTGAGCGGCCGCGTCACGTGCCGTGTGTCTGGGTTGTTCATTCCCCCTTCCCCCCGCCCCGGGTTTCGCCTCTCTCTCCTTATTTTCCTTTTCTTTGCATTATTGCTGTTGTTATTATGGTTTTATTTTAATTATTAAACTGTTCTTATCTCAACCCACGAGCTTTCTCACTTTTGCCCTTCTGATGCTCTCCCCATCCTGCCGGTGGGGGGCTGAGCAAGCGGCTGTGTGGGGCTCAGTTGCCGGCTCAACCCCAACAGCCTTTGCTTGTGGGCAGCCAGGCTGGGTGCCCCTACCAGCACCGCCTGGCCCCATCCCTCCCTGGCGCTGCAGAGCTTCCGAGCTACCTGCTGCTCTCAAGCCAGCGAAAGAGCACTGGGCCTACGGGCATCACAAAGAAGCGGTATTTGATGTGCATGCATTTGCAGCAGGATGATTTGAGAATCGGAATACACTTGCCCTCTGAGACAGACTGCTGACATTTCAAACAGCAAACTACTGGGAAAAAAAAACAACCCAGCGATTGCTTCATCAGTTCAACCTGACTTGGCAAGTTTCATTGAAGAGGACACAACTCTGCTTTAGAAGCAGCACCAGCAGTCGGATTTTCAACAACAGGAGACAGTGCAGGGTACACCAACAAATAAAACAACAACAGAGAGACGAAGACCCTCTGAAACAACACATGGATGTGGAGCGTGTCCTCCAGAATCAAACACAGCAGCGGGGGGAGAGGGGGGTCTCTGCCTTGTTACCCTGTCCCTAATACCTCACCTTCCCTTTAGCTGGAGCCTCTCTTGCACTTTGCTTTGTGGGTAAACAAGTTATAGCACATCAGATTTCGTCTGTTATTTATCGCTCGCAACAGGTTAAAGTGTGCATTGGGGTGTGCATGGGGATATTCGTCCTCAAGGGATAAGGAAATCAACTCATTGTTGGAACCCTGAAACCCAAATTTGCAGAGCTTGACTTGACTTATGGAAGCAATAGCACAGAAAAAAAGTGCTTTGTCCGTAATTGAACAAACGCTAAAACCAGGGGAATCAAACACGACCAGACAACTATTGCTATGAAGGGGGCCACTATGCCAGTGCAGAGAGGGGGTCAGACCTCCATCTCAAGAGCCATCCCTGAAAGCTGGCGGAACTGCCGAAGAAACTGTGAGTCTCTGCTCAAAGACTACTTTCTTCTCCCTTTTTAATTTCACTGAAGTACATTTGCTGACCATGCTGACTTCACAGCAATCAAATCCCAGGTAACTTCTCAGTGTCGGGTGACAGTTGAGGACCAAATCTGAAGCATCGTCCACCTGAGTTCCCCACGGCTCAGCTACAGATCCCCATCTGGCATCTTCCCAGTAGTGAGCTACTGAACCACACAAAAATAATTCTTACCTGTTGTAATCCTGCTGCTGGGCAGGAGCCACTGTTCAGGAGCTGAACACAAATGACTGCCATCGTGCTTAGGAGCGATTTGAAACACTGCCCTTCTGCCACCTGCAGCACAGCTAGTTCTGCTTAGCAGGAGGATATTGTCCTCCACGCGTCTCCCAACTCTGGGGGCAAATTCTTACACAAATAACTACTTGCCAAAGTCCCGAGGAAAACCAAGTGTGGGCTGAGACATCCCCTTTCCACGTGGCTCTCTGCTGACAGGGGAAAACCCACTGAAATTCGCAGACTGACTGCATTCACCAACTGCAACTCGCACAGCAGCTTTCAGGAACGGCTCCAGGGCACAGCAGCAATGGCACAGATTGATTTTAAAAGACCAGAGGCGTGATCTGTGGGTGTCACAGCCTTCCCCAGGCAGCCCTCCCGCTCCAGGTACCCCAGGCACACCCTCTACTTTAGCAAGAAGAGGCCCAGCAAAGCCTCCCCACACACCGGAGTGGAGAGCGAGCACCAGGGCCAGCACACGCACAGAGACGCACATTACCTGGGACGAGGACTGCATTCACATCAGGATTATAAAAATAAACACAACACACTTAAAATGGGTATTTCTTTTCCTCCCTTACTCCATCCCATCCGTTTCCAGTCCCTAACCACACTTCTCATTATTTTCCTCAACGCAGTAAGGTTATTTGGACAACACAGGAAAAAATATGAGGGTGGGACAGTATTGGCCAGGTAAACCCACAGAAATACGAACTCATCTCACTTTTGTCACTGTTACAGAGGAGACGACAGGGTGCTGTGACACAGAGAGGGACAACATCACTGGGCTGCTGCGGGAGGTACGTGCTAGTGTTTTATCAGGTCTGAGTTTTCTATTTGCTGCTGCACAGTCTATGTTCCATATCCCAAGGCTGAGGATAGCTGTTCTCAGAGCATATCCTTTTAGAGCCCTCTCAGGTCCCTTTTTACCTATTGCCTTTGTTAGGGCAACGGCCTTTTCTCTCCCATATACAGGGCCCCTCTCCTCCCTCACATCACCCAGAGAACAGACCTGATGACTTGTAAAATAGGGACAGAAAATGTCTGTAATCTCAGTGCTGAACCCAGGGCAGAGAAGAGGTGCTTATCTCCAAAACCTCACCTCTGCTCCTGTCCTAAAAGCCCAGGAAAGAGGATACACAGACAGTGATCCCCCCCTTCAGGGACTTCAGGTATTTTGTCTCTGCTGCGGAAGTATCAAAAATACAAAGTCTGTGCTACCGTTTTGGGTTCTTAAATAACCAACCATCAAAATTCGAAGGTACCTTTAACCAGGCTGTATATCCCCAGGATTACAGACAGCTACCAGACACAGTACTTCAAGTTCTAAGAAAGAACAGCCATAGCCCAGACACTCTGAGGTGCAAGTTTACTTGAGTGACAAACATCAGTGACCTGACAAAGAAGTCACAGAAATGTCAGCAGCAGCACCTTTAGAACAGTGTTTCTTTGTGGAAGCCCAAGCCCTGTGCTCAGATATCTGCCATACTTAGCCGTCACAGCGCCAAAATACTAAATCTGTTACGTGTGCTGTATCAACTGAAAATAGGAGTGGAAACGTCACCTGAAAGTAGTTCCTAGGATTAGGCGCAATTTAGGAGCCCTGTGAAAAAACCCAGAAAGGTCTCAATTGCCAGAATTTGCTTTAAGATAATCTGGAAAATGCTGCAGTATTTTAGGGAGTAGTTATTACATTTGAAAACTTGCTGAGATTTCACACACTCATTGATCTGTAGCTGCGCTCTACTCGTGATGAATCAGACATACAACCACGGATATTGTTGACAAACAACTCATACACCATCCAAAGTGCCCCATGAGCAGAGGGCAATTCGGAGGCTGCTGTGGAATTTAGGGGCAAAGAGGAAGGCTCATGCTGCCTGCCACTGCTAGAACACCACCGGGCTCGCACTTACAGCCACGCACCTCCCGAAGGGGAGGAAGGACAAGGACATACTTTACATCACCACACAAGGGTTGCTTCATCCACTTACCTTGAGGAACACACTCCAAGGCCAGTAACGCATTTTGGAAGGCCTCTCCACCACTACAGCCTCCATTCCTCGCTCCCAAACAGGAGCCACTCTAACAGTGGTTTCTGCAATGTTTCCAGCTGAAGGAACAGAAAGCTCATCTGCCTGGTTCATTTTCCGTGTCAGAACAGCAGTGCCATTCTTGCCTTGAACCGCATACAGCTATTTACCTGATCCTTGACGACAGCAGCACCTCTCCTCTCATTTAGGGCAGCATTACAATACCAGGAGAGGGTGCCGCCCAACCAGAAACGGAGCGTGCATCGACAAGACAGCGCTAGGCACACCCATTTCAATTAACCCCCAGAACAAGGCCACGTTTAGAAGCGCAACACTGTGGTGTCCAGAATTACTGGGGAGGGCCTGAAAGCACTGCAACAACTACTGCAGCAATACACCCAAAGCTTGCACGCAGAGCCACATAAATTCAGGGTTTTTTGCTTGCAGATGCTTCATGGGCACCAGGAGGCTGCTGTAGTGTTTGTGCAAGAGACGCTGTAACTCACCAGTGTACTTCATTTATTCAGAGCCAACACCAGAAAGACATGGCAAAACCACAAGCTAACAATGGCTACTCATTGTTATGTGGTGGAGAGGCAAATCTTTAAGAAGGCTGGAAAACACGACCGTTCAAATAAGGCCGGCGGAGCTGACATACTACTGGGCTGTATGAATACATGAATGACAGCAACAATCCTGTAGCCAGGATTGCATTTCAATAGCGGTAATTTCAATCACTGCACCTGATTCTCTCTCCTCCGTAAATCTGAGGAACACAGAATACAGAATGACAACCTGGAGCACAGAGACCAGCTTAGGGCAGAAAAGAGATCTTAGAAAGAGAACTACTAACATTTGCTAACATGCGAAACTGATTACTGCGTTTCAAGTTTGGAAAGGATTAACGCTTCCTTCATAATACCTGCACAAACACAATACTGTTTGGGATATTGTTCTTTTGCTCTTGCCTGAAACGGACATTGTCTTTAGGAAACTAGTCGCAATCACTTATGAAGGAAACTGCTTTTTTGCATGGCTCGCCAGCTGGCACCCTTGCTCTTTCCTCTATGGCTAGTATGCAAAAACCCCAGATTTGGGGCAGAAGAATACCTGCCATCTCCTGCCCCCTCTCCCCAAATGCAAGAAATAGTCAAACACTGACAATCAGACTCTTCTGGGATGGGAACAAATTAGAAGTTTACACTACAGTGCGTATCTGCCTTTAGTCTAAAAGCAAGAAAAGCAAACACATCGAATAGGGAATCTCTCCAGGTACAGGAAGCAGGATCTGCAACTCGGCTCTCAGAAAAAGCAAGCAGACGGATGACGACACCACAGAACTAGAGTTGCTTTGCAAAACAGCAGTGCACACGTGTGTGTTAAGTATCAACCGGTCAACTAGCGTTGGAGATGAATGCTTGAACGGTCTAAAAACACGTGTAAGACTGCATCTGGGGTGCCTCAGTTTGAACGGGACAGCTCGAGGGCACGAATGTGAGGGTGCCTCTGTACCGCTATACTTTGCGTCCCAGCCTCTCTCCTCGGTTGGCACAGGCCAGTTGCCAGATTTGCCCGAGAGCTCCCCAGCATGGCCACAAGGTACCGGTACCACCAGCGCCAGGTATCCCCACGGCTGGGAGCAGCATTGTCCCCACCCTGGGGCAGAGAGGGGCAGCACAAAAACAACCCCCAAAAGGGCCCCATCCCGCCCCAGTGGTGGGGATGGGGCAGCTCACCCATGGCAGCACCGCAGGGCCGCCTGTACCGGCTGCATCCCTTCCCCTTTGGAAGGAAATTCACCTCTCCACAAAAATCATGCTTGGGAGGGAAATTGTGGGCATGGGAAACCATTGGGATAGGAAACCATCCCAGGGCTGAGAAATCATTGTTGGCATGGGAAGCCATCACTGGGATGAGAAATCATCGTTGGGATGGGAATTCATGGCGGGGATGGGAAACCCTCATCCGGATGAGAAATCAGCACAGAGGACAGAAAATCATCAGCAGGATGGGAAATCATGGTGATGGTCAGTTGCTGAGGCATGACAAATCCAGCCCTGGCAAGGCTGGCTCAGGCAGGTGCTGGCGGAATGATCGCCCTGGGGACAGAACCCCAGAACAGTGTTTGCCCCAAACAAACCCCACACTGACCCACCGCCAGGCAGGTACAGCATCAGGCTCCTGCTCCTCGTGGTGCTCCTGCCCTCCAGGTAACCCCCCAACGGGCTCTGCCCACCAATACCTCACCCCACCACCCCTCTTTGCTTCCCCCAACAGAGAGGTTCCCTCTCCGGCTGCCCACGGCATCGCAGGTGCCCAGCATGAGCTTCACCACCCCAGCCATGCCAGCACCGGTCAGTGCCCACGTGCTGCCCTCTGTCCCGGGGCTGGCAGTGTCTGGTGAGCCTGCCCAGCTCCACACCGTCACCCACCAGCTGTCCCAGCCCACCGTCTGGCAGGCGGTGCCAGGGCCCCTGGGGGCCCCGGGGCAGGTGGTGCAGCTCCCCAGCAGGGTGCCACCTCCCCCAGTGGCACAGCTCCCTCAGTGGGTGCAGCTCCCCACTGGGGTGCAGCTCCCTCAGTGGGGTACAGCACCTGAAAGGCATGCAGCTCCCCACTGGGGTGCAGCTCCCCGCTGGGGTGCGGATGCCCATGGGGGTACAGCTCCCTGCTGGGGTGCAGCTCCAGCTGGGGTGCCTCTCCCCCATGGGATGCAGCTCCATGCTGGGTTGCAGCTCCCCAGTGGGGTGCAGCTCCCCAGTAGGGTGCAGCTTCCCCATGGGGAGCAGCTCCCCCACCGGGTGCAGCTAAACCATGGGGTGTCGCTCCCCACCATGGCTGCTCCCTGTCCCCCTGCCTACGGCTGGGGACAGCAGGTGGTGCCACAGGCGCTGGTGCCCCACCAGCCGAGGGGGATGGGGCCACGGACCCTGGACCAGCAAGAGCCCATGGACCCCACGGGCTCCTGCCTGCTGCGTGCCCCTGCCCACACCGGCGACCCACCACCGTGCCGCCCCACGGCTCAGCCTTGGGTCCAGGAGCACCCTGTGCTCCACACCCTGCCCGGCAGCGCCCAGAAGCTATCAGAGGGCTTCAAGAAGGAAGTGGTGGCCATCGAGGACAGTGTCCCTGCTGCCAGCCCCCACCAGACCGCCCTGGCTCTGCCAACCTGCAGAACCAGGATGGAGCCTAAAGGTGAGCTCTGGGGGGTGGCAGAGCCCGCGGGTAGCTGCCCTGTGCCAAGGAAAGCTTGCATCACCCCGCGCTTGGGTTGGATCTCTTTGCTTTTTCAGCAGTGGAGACCACCCCGGCAGCCCCAGAGAAGCCCGTCGACCTGCCCGAGCAGGGGCCACAGGCCTTCGCTGAGGCCTGTCCTGAGCTGGCAGAGGACACCATGGCCAGCTTGGTGCTCTCCTGGCTCAACACCTTGGAGAGCGAGGACAGCCTCCCCGATGGGCCTGACAGCCCCAGCCTCGCCGCCTTCCTCCACGAGCTCCCTGACCTCTCCGAGTACGTGGCGGAGGGCGGCTGCCCCAAGGAGCCAGCAGCGGCGGCGGGGCTGGGGGTCGGCGAGGTCTCTGTCGACGACGTCGACGACTTCACCAGCTTCCTCAGCCGGGTCCCTGACTTCTCCGAGTACGTGGCAGAGGGCGGCTGCCCCCATCAGCAAGTGGTGGCAGCAGGGCTGGGGGACAGCGAGGACACCATCCCTAATGGCCTTCATTTCCCCAACAGCCTCATCAGCGCCGATTTCCTCGATGACCTCCACAACTTCTCCATGTACACGGCAGATAGCGCCTGCCCCCAGGACCATGCGGTGGTGGCAGGGCTAGGGGACAGTGAGGACACCACCCTGACCACCAGTGTCCCCAACGTGACTGCCGAGGCCCTTGATGAGCACCCTGACCTCTGTGGGTACGTGGCGGACGGCGGCTGCCCCAAGGAGCCACTGGTGGCGGCGGGGCTGGTGGATGGCGGGGACACCATCCCCAATGTCCTCGACTTAACAACTTCACTTAACAAGCTCCCCCACCTCTTGGAGTACAGGGCAGAGGGCGGCTGCGAGGTGGAGAAGTTGGCAGCAGTGATGCTGGTGGATGGTGAAAATATCCTCGCCGATCTCCCCGACAGCCTGGACACCACTGCCTCCTTGCAGCGAAGACCCTGACCTCCTGGAGTACGAGGCGGAGGGCGGCTGGTGCAAACGCCGCCTGCAATCGGGGATGCTGGGGGATGCCGACCCCTTTAGGGGTGTGCCGGCCTCCCCCTTGCAAGACACCAAGGGGAACCAGGGCGGGGTGTCGGCAGTCCTCCCCACCTGGCTGCCCTTGGATATCTCCGAGGAGAGCTCTCCGGAGACTGCAGAGGAGACTTCTGAGGACAGACCTGTGGACAGTCCCCAGAACGATCCCCTGCAGGCTCCTCCGGAGACTGCAGAGGAGACTTCTGAGGTCAGTCCGGTGGACAGTCCCCAGAACGATCCCCTGCAGGCTCCTCCGGAGACTGCAGAGGAGACTTCTGAGGTCAGTCCGGTGGACAGTCCCCAGAACGATCCCCTGCAGGCTCCTCCGGAGACTGCAGAGGAGACTTCTGAGGACAGTCCTGTGGACAGTCCCCAGAACGATCCCCTGCAGGCTCCTCTGGACAGTCCCCTGCTCAGCGTCCTGCAGTCCCCACTACTGACGCCCTTGGCCAGAGCCCAGGTGCACCCCCAGCGTCACCAGCCCCACATGGCCCAGCTGCTGGAGGAGGCGCTGCGGAGGCAGCCCCGGGTGGTTTTGACCCACTTGCCGCTGCCGCCGGGTGTCACCTCCTGCCGGGTGGGGCCCAGGTGGGGAGAGGTGGGCAGCAAGCAGGCAAACCACAAAGGCAGAGCTGCATGGGGATGGCACGGGGCAGGCAGCAGCGGGCTGCAGGCGGGAAGCAGCAAGCGCAGAGCGTCCAACATCAGCAGCGTGCCCGCCAAGCAACCTAGAAACCAGGGCAACACCAAGGGGCAAAGGCCCTTCATGCACCAGAGGGGACAGATTTAAAGCAGCCGTCCCACTCAAACACCACAGCATGGAGGCCTTGAACTGCTGCTCTGGGACTCCCACCCCACGCCCCACCCCAGCCTTGTGACCCTCAACTGCTCCAGTCCCACAGACCCATGCTGGAAGCTACAGCCCCCCGCTGCCCGGGGGCTGCGATACGTTCCAGGGAACACACAGCATTGCCAGGTGCCAGCACAGCTGGTGTCAGGGCCCAGCCGGGCCCCGCAGCTCCCGGCAGCACTGGGCCGCACGCCCCTGCAGCACCCCAGGGAGGCCCCAGGAGGCCCCGGCCCGGGATGAAGCCGCGGAGCAGTGGGCGCAGGGGCAAGGCGGGGCAGACACGCTCACCACTCCAGTGAGACACGGGAGTCCCCTCTGCCCACCCTGATGGGGCCAGTCCTAGGCCCACTGGGTGCCACCTCTGATCCCACTGCCTTGACCCTGCGCCGCTGCCGGCATCCCCACCGCAGCCTGGAACCGGCATCCCCAGGAGCAGCATCCCCACCCGGTGCTGAGGACGCTCCGCATCATCCTGAGGGTGCCCTTGCTCAACTCCAGCCACAGTTTCCACCTGCTGGGGCACACAGTGAAGGTGGTGGGGCTGATGCCCCAACCACCCAACCCGGAACCCAATTCCTTGATGGCAGCCCCGAGACCCAGCGCAGCACTGGATGCCTCAAGCCCCCGCTGACGGCAAGAAGGACACGGCACCGGCGGCACCATCGAGCAGCAAGGCACGCACCAGGTCTGCCGCCAAACCCCAGCAGCCGAGCGGGCTGTGCTTGTCGCCCACGGAGGCCAAACCCCACGGGAGGGGCTGCCGCAGCAGCTGCACATGCCGCCACAACCTCCCAACGACTCCCCGCTGTCCTTCGGGCCCTGGGGGGGCTCACGGCTGCGCCCACCCCGCTGGAGGAGCAGGAGCAGTCGGTGCCCATCACACGCAAGCAGCGGCCCCAGCGGGAGCGTGTGAAGGCGCTGGCCCAGGAGGAGCGGGAGCGGGCGGCCCTGCAGGTGTCACCGGGCAGCTGCACGTTTGTGTGCAGAAGGAGGCCAGCATGGACATAGCCAACGACTACGGCTACCCATAACCCACCGGCCCAGAACCGTCCCCCCCTCTTCGGAGCTGCCTTTTCCTCTCTAGCATTTGACTAAGGACAGAGCAGTGCCGCGGTGACGGCCTCGGTCAACACCTTCCTTCTGGCTGCCCTGCGAGGTCTTTGCACCTCTCGTGGTCAAGACAGTGTGATCCTGCTCTACCTCATTTGGCTGCAAGAAGAGTAAAGGAAGAAGCAGCTCCCAGAAGCTTCAGCAAACAGTTTGGCAAGGTCTTCTAGCCTGCTTCCACAGTCACAAGACCCAGTGCTGTTAGTATAATGTCTCATTGCCTTCTCTAGAAAGGCACTGAAGCAGAATGGCCTCCCTGTCACTGCTCGCTACCAGCAGCAACAGAGGCCTCAGAAAGGCCAGGATTTCGAGTCTTTCACCAGCAGGCCAGGAGTAGTGTGTTCTACGGGATGTGGCCACTTGTAGCCACTTGCAGTCCAGACACTCAAGGTGGTTTTAGCTTCAGCTGCGGTGGTTGTAGGCACTGAAGCTTAAACCCAAAAGGAAAGAGAAAAAGAACAGCCCTCCAGGCACACGCTGTTCGGAAGTTAAAGCAGAAGAAAGGCCAGCGTGGCACACGCTCAAGGACAGGGCTGCCTATAGCCCTTTGGCAGGGAAGCTTCTCCCCAGCCAAGCGCATTTCTCCTCCTCTCCTACAGTTCTCCTCCCTCTCTGTCCCCGTACCTTCAGCTGCAAGGCCTGACTGTGATTCAGCACTGCCTGGAAAGTGAACTGTCCCAGGAGCCTTCCCTGCTCCTCAGGTTCCTACTTCAGGCCCAAGAGAAACACGGGGGTGGAGAAACCAGAGCACCTCACACACTGTGGGAAGACTTAACTTCAGTCGGTGAAGCACGGGTTTATTTCAGCTACGCAGTCAAAGCAAGACGAGCGGAAGGAGCAGACAAGAAGCTGCACCTAGGTAGCACGCCACGCTTGCCTACTCAGCGAGTCTAGGCTGCCACCCAGAGAAGGAGCAGATGTTCCCAGGGGGAGGGGGGTAACCTGAGGGTCACAAATGCCCACGGGGATTGAAAGCCAGAAGGGCTAGGACAGTGCGCTGTGCCACCTCCTCTTCCCTGTGGCTCCCCGAGTTCCATCATGCCCCAGAACCTTCCTTTCGAACAGTATATTGGACAGAAGCGCAATACAGCTCCAAGGAGCTTGCTGCTTCTGCGAGCCAGGAGGAGGCCAGAGGCCGCTGGACTCTTTGACCCATACTCACCCCCGGCTTAGAAACGCTGTGCAACACCCAGCCCCCCACTCTGGAGAAACCACTCACGTAGACAGCCATGTCCTTTGGAGCTCTGCCGATACTGTCTCCAGGGAACGTTGTCCTGAAACGTGGTCCATGGTGACTGCTCTGGGAAGGATTGGCACAGACAGCTTGATGAAGGCTTGTCCCCGACTTCCCAGCAAGGGCCAGCACTTTCCCGCATGGTTTTCAGGCTGGAAGGAGAAGAAGAAACTACGTTCACATGGAGAAGGGTGCCCTGGCTCTCATTCCTGCTATGACCATCACAGGGTTAAGAACTGATTTGGCCAAGCAGCTCGGCTCTGAACCGCAGACGGTGCCTTCGGTCGGAACCTGCGGGTACCAAACAGAGAAGCAGCCGTGAGAATTCACGGGTCACAAGAGCACGTCAGTGGAGAAGCACTTGCATGGCAGCGAGCTGGGTGCGCTGCTTGAAGAAGCTCTCTGGCCTCTCTCGGTGTGCAGCAACTCGCCAAGAACAAGCAAGGGATGGTGCAGCTGAAAGGCACCGGCCCAGAGCAGGTGGCAACTAGGGTCCCACCTGGACAAGCCTTTCCTGTAAGGAGAAGCCATTGCTCCCCCCATTCAGTCCCACCTCCTCCCACTGGCACCAGCCAACTCTTCAACTTGTGCAGGCAGCTCAGGGGCAGTGCCAGGACAGCTTGCAAACGCAGCGTGAGGCCCTCCAGCAGGGCAGGCTCTCAGCACCCGCTTGTGCTCACTAAGAGCCCCCGTGAGCTCACGCCCGAGACCTCTGCAGGCACCTTTTCCACTCTGCTTCCATGCCATGCTGACAGTTTTCACGATGACTGGGAAGACAAAGACTGCAGGACCAAGCGACCCCGTTAGAAGCTCATCCAGAGGACCTGGGGCACTCCGGGGGAGAAAATACTCAGCAGGGAGAGACAGGAGGCGAGCAGGTCCATGCAGGAAGGCAGGAGAAGAAAGCTTCGAGGAGCAAAGGAAAGGGGAAAGGCAACGCTCACCAGCATCTTTGGTTCCTTCCCCCACAACTTTTGTTTTTCTGTTTCTTGGTGCTCCCACGTCAAGAATAAGCTCAGGAGACCTCACATAATCCAGCACCGGCAGGGAATAGAAAAAGACTTTTCCTTTCCACATGCAGAAGAGATGCAGAGGCAGAGACCAGCACCCAGCTGCTCCAGCCCCAGCCCTCTCCCACATCCCTGTTTCTTCTTGAATTCCTTAAGAGAGTTGGGTGTTGGCTTTGCAGCACCTCTCTCTGCCTACGGGCATTTGCTCAGTGGGAGGGAGGGTGGGGGGTTAACCCATCCCCTGCCCACCCCACGGGTGGCTGAGCTGGGCTGGGGATGGCTTACGTCCACAAACAGGTATTTTTTATGTTTAAGATAATATGATTCTATTTTTATAAAGAATAGATTTATTTTTTTACAAATAAATATTTTGAAATTATAATATTTGTATTATGTATATGTCTAGGTATAATATCATAAACATATACACACATACATAGATATGTACCTATGTATCCTACCACAAATCCTCAGAGGGAAAGGGAAGGGGGTGTCAGGAGGGACTGGGATGCAGGAGAGGGGTGACATGACCCCAGGGGCCCAGGACTCACCGCAGTTCCTGCTCTCTGCACTGCCAGGCACATGGCACAGCTCAGGCACTTCTGTCTCTCTCTCTGTGTCTGTCTGTCCCTCCCTCCCTCCCTCCCTGTGCTGCAGCCCCGCTCACTCGACTGCCTTCCACCTCAGGGAACCCACGGGTGCCTCACAGCTCACACGGGTCCCACACAGAAAGGAGACCATAGCAACAGGCTGTAGGACAGACAGGGAGGAGTTAGAAAATACAGGCAGGGAGTCAGACAGAGAAAGAAAGAAAAAACCAGTGATGGGAGATGGGAAGAGAGTAAAAGTAGCAGTTCTGGGCAACTGCCCCATTTCCTGATCACTGCCCAGGAACTGCTTGCACCGTATCCGATCGTTGCTCATGGGCTCTTCCCTGAGCCCCTCTGACCGTACGCCGGCAGCGTGGCGTTATAACCTTGCGAGGCGCTCTCCAGCACTCCCTGACCATGATCACCAGAGACCTCTCTCTAACAAACCATCAAGTGCCTCCTCTTCATAAGCGAGCCACCAAATGCACACACAAGCACTGCTCTCTGCCAGGAGAGCCCTCACTAGCAGTTTAAATTAGCAATCAAGACTGGCAAGCACACTTGACAGCAACACTCAGTTCCAGGGTGACAAGACACATAGATAAAATCTAGCCACTGCTTCACACCAGGAAAGTGATAAATGCCGGTCTTTTGCGTTACGCTGACATGGATGTTAATAACGGGAGATAAAGGAACTGACCGGCCTCCAGCTGCGTATTAGTGACAGCTGCTTCCAGCTGGTTCTTTGACTCAAGGCTTACCTGGACCACGGAACTGCTGGATCCTGCGGAGATGAGCATGTTGTTCTCGTCCTTTAGGAAGCTCCTGTGAGACCAATAGGCTGGATCAGAAGCAAAGGCTTTCCTGTGCCCTGGATTCCTAGGGTCACACACGCCTGTGCTGCCGCTGTTCACAGAAGTCACACACCTGCTTCCCGCATCCTTCTCTCCCTGCCTATTAACATTACAATTGCAGCGTCAAACTACCAGCAATCAGGCTTTCACTAATAACTCATGGTTTCGTCTGGGTTTAGACCAAGTTCAACAGCAAGGCACAGCTTCATCTCCTAAGCACACCACAGAAGATGCTGAGGTGGGAAGGCTTGTAGATGTGGCTCATCTAGCCTAACCCACAGCCGCCTTTAGTGACGTATGCCTCGCTTTAGCTTTCGTTGTGCAGAACAATCCCTAGAGTCACACTGATGCAGCCTGCTTGATTTCTGGGTGCAACAAGCCCTCAAATACCAGATTTGTGGTTTCCTAAGCACAACTCTGTTGGATCGGTCAGCTCCAAAACTTAAAAAGCTCAACTCACCTCAAAAATGTTAACCTGCGCCCCTCTCCTATTTTGGAATATCCAGACAGCGAAGCACCACGGAAGCCTTGTTCACCAGACAGTTGCCTGACAAACCCCTTTGTGACACAGAGCAGCAAGTCAACAGGAGCGCAGGCTGCACAAAGTCAGTGCCTGGCAGCAACCTCATACAGAGCAGGAACTCCACTGGCAGAAAACCTCTTCAGCTTCCGCTGGACTTAGGAAGGGACTTCCTAAAGCCTCTTTCCTCCACGGCTACCCCAGCAAGCAGCAGTGGGGCAGCAGTGGGGCAGCAGTGGAGCAGCGCTGCCTGGCTCCCCTCCTGCACCACTGACAAGCAACACAGCAGGCATGGTGCAAAAATCAGCCTCCACCAATGGCCCCGAGTGATCCGCATCAGAGATTCAAAAGAAGGAACGGCGCAACAAATCCACAAACAGAAACACACTGTTTACTACCAAGGCGGAGCAGCCGGCATGGTGTGTGCTATCCTAAAGCACTCTGAACATGAGGGACACAGTTTCACCTCAAACACAGCAAGTGAAATCCACCTGAGGGTGGCACCCCAGCGCCTCTCAAGGGAGGCCAGCCGTGCAGCCGACCTGCTGAAACAACCAGCCAGAGAGCGCAGCGTGACCACAGCAGTGCCCAGCGCCTTACGAGACGCACTGCTGGCACTGCTGCAGGGACAGGGTTTGTGTCCACTGGAACAGAGGCTGCCGTCAACCCAGCGGCAGCCGCCAAACCCAAAATAACCCTTAGACCTGGTAGCATTGCCCCAGTCCAGGAACAAACCCTAAATCCAGACGCACCCCACACCTGGCTGCTCCCACCAGACCTAGCAGCATGCACCTGACACAGCAACACCCCCAAATCCTCAAGTTTCCCCCAAAATTGGCAGCAACCAGCAGACCCAGGCACACCCCCCAAAAACTGTCAGCAACCTGTCAGCACAATCAATATTTATACAGCTAAATAACAAAAGGATTAGACAATACTTTGTCTTCACTGCCCCCCAATCCATTTTCTTTCTCTTATTTCATTTTTTTTTCCATTTTAATTTCACCTTGTTTTGCTTGTGATTTTTATATAAGACCTGCTTTTGTAGAAGCGTGAAAGGTCTCTGTGGTCCCTCTGCTCATGAATCCATTTGCTAAAATAATGTTTTTGAAATCCTCTTTTTTGAAAACCTCTTTTTTAGGTATCTTACTGACCAGTTCATTCATGTCTAATATTGAAAGCTTTTGAAAAGCAGGAACGGGTTTGTTTCTATACAGGACAGCGTTGCTCAGAAATGGACCCCAGTCCCTGCTGGCCTCAGCGACCCAGTGGCACACACTCCTGTTACCGGCTCATCTGGTGGCTGGCTGTAAAGAAATGTCATCTTTTTTGCCGTGGCTGGGGGTGGTGATGGTGGTGTTGCTGGTGTTCTGTCACACCTCTATAATCCATAAAGGAACAGAGACTTTAAGGTGTATCATGTTACTGGTTTGACAGGACTTGCATGCTAGAGAAGAGTTGCTCAAGTGACTTGCTACTTTTACAACCTCTTGCTAGAAGGAGCAAGAGGGAACAGGGAAGGGTGTAGAGGAGGACTGGAGCAGCCCCGTAGCCGGTGTGTGCCGCCAGCATCGCCCTCGTACAGCCGTCTCGCCAGCAAAACGCAGGAGGAACAGAGCAGCTTATGGCCACTGCACGAAGCAGCTGCAGCGCAGGAAGGGGAATTTAACTGCGAGGCTGTGGGACACAGCACGCGTGGTAGCCAAAGCCTCGCGGGAATCATGCGGAGATGTCAAGCTCTCTAAAGGACCCTGAGATATGAACAGGAAGAACTTAGCAATTGTTGACTTGGTATTTCTTGCAAACGGAAGCAGCTGACGGCTTCCTCTTTATTTGCTTCTAGTCCAGTCCTTGGGCCGATAGGCCAGACCTTGCAGCAGGGCATACCTGCTGGAGAAAAACTGCTAAAACCACCTCTTTGTTGCTGCTCCTGTAACCAGAGCGATCGAATTAACCAACCATAGATGTTGCTATACTCCTTGTACAGCCTTATCCAACTGGACGTTAAGTCTGGGGACATGGAGTATACCAATCAGTGTATTCTTTGATCTGCGTTTTAGTCCCTCGGTAATCATTAATGTGAACGAAACAATAGACAATGTGCTTCTGTCAGAAAAGGATGACAAAATGTGGTTTCGTGTAGCGGACTGAGAAAACTGGCCAGGACTGCCAAGATTAAGAGCCAAGTAGGTAAAAGGTAATTCCGACAGGGGGAGATCGCGACCACCGACTCACGGACCACCACCGACCCAAGTAATACCACCTACTCAAAAGAGAACAACAAAGAGGATAACTGAGTCTGCGCAGTAATTTACATATGGAACGAGCAAGTTTGTGCTGATTGGTAGAAAGGACAATAATGAATATCTATGAATATGTAATTTTTTGATCTATAAATTGTACGGGAAAGGTGCGTAAGGTACGCACGTTAGGAGCAGCGATCCCGCGTGCATCCGGCGCTGTGAATAAAGAATGCCTGCTCTTTAATACTAAATTGCTGTTAAAGAGTTGTTTCTGATTTTACCACGTTTTTCGGTAACACTCCTACCAGTCTGTCACGATCCACTGTCGGGCTGAACAATTTGGCAGAGGTTAAACCCCCTTGCTTTCCAACCGACCTCAGGGAATTCTGGGAGGTTGGGGGCGGCTGGGCTTAACTTCTGACTGACTCCAACGTGTTGCCGTGGCCACGTTCCTTCTACATTCTCGGGAACAGAACTAAGACTCAAAACGGAATCCAAGTGCCAAGTCCCTTCATTTGGCCAGCGATGGAGACGCGAGAGAAAAGCAGAGAAAGAGAGAAAAAAGGGAGAAAGGGGGGAGAGACAAAACGAGAGCGACACCAGAGTGTTGTAATACCTACCGCCGCGGGTCTGGGGCGGTCCGTCCTTCCGCGGGGTCCGTCCCTCCGCGCGGTCCGTCCTTCTCTGCGGTCCGTCCCTCCGCGCGGTCCGTCCTTCTCTGCGGTCAGTCCTTCTCTGCGGTCCGTCCCTTCGCGCGGTCCCTCCTTCCACGGGGTCCCTCCATCCGTGCGGTCCGTCCTTCCACACGGTCCGTCCCTCCCCGCGGTCCGTCCCTCCGCGCGGTCCGTCCCTCCGTGCCGACTGTGAGATTTGATTCTGCGCTTTTGAACAACTGAGGAGACGATAAGCAGTGAGTCACGTGTCTCTCTGATAATGTTTTCCTAGCGTAAGCTTACCTGGGGCTGGGGGCATGATATAATTCAATAGGCTGGAAAAGGAGAAAGAGGACAGTTACCCTTTTTCCTTGTGGTAAAGCTGCACTTGAGCCTGAGCTCTCAAGAAACACTGCTGAGTTTATTTCAGTAAAACTGAAATCGAGAGGTTCTAAGGCAGTGTTGCAAAGCCCTTCAGGATTCAAGGGACACCTGGAGTTATAAACGTGAAACGCTCTTTTTTCCAGGTCATAGACGTTAAATAAGTCCATCAATTGCCCTCTGAGAGCTTGCTTGCATATTTTTATGTATTTCAATATTGCTGGAAATTTTTTCAGTTTTCAAGTCCTTTAATGACGGTTCACAGTTTTTAGTATTTCGTATAAAACCAAGCTGTTGCTGCTGACCCCACCTATTGAATAGTTGCGTGTTTTAATTGCCCAAGCCTCTGGCTGAGTATTCATGCCATTGAACGTTACTCACTGAAGGTGTGTGCGTGAGGCATGAATCCAACCTTCGTACCCAGGTGGCAAATAGGAGTTTCCCCAGGGACGGATCCAGAGCAGGGAATTAAGCTCTCACTCTGCACTGCGCTTTGGAGGAGGAGCGGGTTTGTGCCCCTTCTCTGAGTGGATGGTGAGCTGAGGGGTGTTTCGCCCTTAGGGAACCTGAAGTTAAGCCAAAGAATGTCGAGTGAGTTCAAAACCCTGCCCAAGCCTTTGGAACATCCCGGCTCTATTCACTGAGGCAAAGGAGTATTTTAGTTGAGCAACACTTATGCTGGGTAAAATGAGAGGATGAGAGGCTTTTGCTGCTTCAAATACTCATGGAAATGTCATTTTAAACGTGGTTCTTCAGACGAGATAAGTCTGCACCTCTTTTCTTAGCAGGACAAAACCTTTGAGCCTGTTCCCAGAGATAGAAAGAGCACAGGAATTCCGTGGAGTTCCATGGTGGAGGTGAAAGATCCCAACCCAAAGGGTGCTGTGCTGACAAGCAGTGGGAAATACGCGATGCCAGCTCTTCCTGCGTAAGTATGGAATGAATTGGACTGACCGAGCAGTGAACAAGAGAAACCACGCGCACAAGTGTGAGTGGCAATGCAACCGAACTGGCCAGCGCCTGCAGTTACGGGGGAGGAAGCACTGTCACTGCGTCTTAATCTTAAAATCTGTGACACTGTCTAACGTCGCAGTAGGGTGGTCCCCGTGTTCATGCCCCTGGAAGCTGGTTAAACCTGTGCTGTGCTAAGAACGTGTATTTCTGCAAAGCATTTTGGTGGTGTTTGTAGCGGAGTTGTTCTCTTTGAGAGGTCGTTTTGGTTCTGTTTGATGTTGCAAAGGCTCCTTGCAAAACGTAAGAAATTGCCGCTGGACTGAGATGTCCTCCCCCTCTGACTTCTATGAACTCCCGTGTGTGGAAGAGACAGAACTTTTCCTGTTGCTGTAAATTAAGAAAACACTCCTGTGTGCTGAGAGGAGCGGCTGTTTTAAACTGCACTTGGTAGCACTTCTGTTTTGCTGCCATGGATCTCCTTCTGGAGAAGCTGTAACACAGGCTCCTTCCCTTTCTAAAATGTAATCACTCAGAGACTAACTTGATCGGAGACTAACTTGGTGCTGCGCCTGCAATGTACATTTGCCGTCTGGCAAAGGAGAGGTGGGATTCATTTCACCTGATTTCTCGCTGTCAAAAAGTTATTTTTCTGGTCTGAGCTAATTTCTTGCTTGATCAAAGGAAAGGGAGAGTTCTGCAGCAGGAAAATTGTTCCCCCCTCCCTCTTCTGGTGTTGTGGCTCTAGAAGAGTAGTTTAATCTGAAGGCCTATGTTTTAGAAGGTGAATGTGGAGTGAGAAGAATTCCACCTGTTCTCTTCCTTTGATAAAATCCAAAGCTTGGAAGAGTTTTCTTTGACCCATCTTTAAACTTTTCTCTCCCACCAGGCCCTCTCCCCCTCCAGGGAAGCTTCTGTGCGAGGAAAGAAGGAAAAGCCTCCCTTTTTGCCAGAGGAGCCATCGCCCTCTTCTTCCTCCTCATCCTGCTCTGGTGATCCTAGTCCAGATGAGTTGTTGTGTCTCATTTGTGAAGATACAATGTCCGATGCCGCTGTTAGTGCCTGCTGTGGAAGCAGTTCCTGTGACGGATGTAAGTGCAGCTCCCATGGTTGTTACTTCAAAACATCACATCTGATCTTCTGAAAGCAGAAAGAGGAGATCAGGGAATTACTTTGTCACCAGTTCTATTTAAGACTTAAGCAGAGCCTGAATAGGAAAGGACTTGTCTCACTTAAAGGGAAAAAAGGCAGGAAGCTTTTTTCCCTTTTTACGTATGTAGTTAAATCCTCTTGACAGGTGGAAGGAGGAGTTTGAGAAGAGAGCCTAACTGCGCAGGTGATTACAGTATTAGATATCAAACGCGTTTGGTTTGTCCGCAGCCCTTTCCCTCACACAAAATTATAGAGCCATCTCTGGTGCCTTCCTGTGGTCTGCAGCCAACGGGGAGCTGGGCATTTCATCCACACTCTTCTCCACGGGAGAGGTGGTTAAAAACTTCAGAGCTGTGCCGGTTGTAGCTGGGATAGAGTTAATGCCCTTCAGCGTCGCTGGCATAGTGCTGAGGGCACACTGATGTTTCAGCTGCTGTTAAGTAGCGGCTCCGTGTCGCTAAGTAGCGCCTCTACTAGTCAGGGGCCTCTCCAGCTTCCCGAGCTCTGCCCGACAGGTATGAGTGGCAGCGCCAGGGACCCCTCTGCCCGCCCAGCTCCATCAGGGGTGATGCCCAGGTGCGATGGCAGAAGGAGGACCCGAGCCGTGCGTCAGTTGGCCAGAGTGAGTCGGCCAGCATCAGTCGGCCAGCATCACCTGCCCGGACTCAGCTGGCTGGCACCAGTCAGCGTCAGCGTCTGTTGTCGGGAGTCAGTCAGGACTTAATCCTGTCGGCACCGCTGACCCCCCGTCTGGGGTGTGGGGCTGAGCGCGGTGGTTCAAGTGCCGCCTTAGGCCCGTCAGTCAGGGTGGCTGTGTCAGCCTTGGCTGGCAGCTGTCACCTGTGTTTGGGCACACGGTGCCGTGTCCTGCTCTGCTGAGGGCGGCTCCTCATTCCCTGCCTGCTTCAGCTCGTTTTCCTGCATCCACATGCCTGGGGTTTGCTGGTTTAAGGCAGTGAAACGAACTTAATCAGGCTTCCCTTAACTTTGTGTCTTCTGCCTAGTGAGCCGTCGGACGGAGCTTTGGAGGAAGAATGGTGACAAGCCCCTGCTGGTGTGGTGGTGTTTTACTGGTGTGGAGGAGAGGATACTTCAGTTGGTCGGAGCGAGTCCCCAAACCCCTGGGCCTGTCGCGTGGGCTGCCAACGTTTCCGCAGTTCCCCTCGTCGGGCGGCTGTTTGCAAGGGGTGTGTTTGAGCACTGGGGGTTCAGCAGCCGCCGGGCCCTGGCCCTGGGCAGCCTGCTCTGGGTGACCCTGCCTGCGCAGGGGCTGGACCAGCTGCCCCCAGGGATTCCGGAAGGCCTTTCTCTCCCTTGTGACTCCGTGACTCTGGAACCGGTGCTGCGAGGGGCCAGCGCTGTGGGAGCACTGGGAACGTTGTCTTCGCTGGGCTCTGCCTCTGTCAGGACGGCTGCGTGTGTGCTCTGCCCTGAGACACTCGGCGCCTGCGCCCGTCTGTCCAGGTACGCCAAGCAGTGTGCAACAGAGCACACTTTCAGGAGTGACCTGAGGAGCTTTTGCTAGCTTTGCCGTGTTGGAGAGGGACTGCAGCTCCTGCATGCAGGAATAGTCGTGTTGGAGAATAACCATAGGAGGCAGCTGGGTAAAGTGGCTCTAGTGTCAAACGCTGATGTGTCTTGGGTTTGGGTTTTTTCATGTAAAGGGAAATGAAATCTGTGGTCTGCATCAGATACGGGATCGGGGCTGTTGGGGGCTGTATTTCTGGGGAAAATGTCACTGAACCAGTCATTAATAGTAATTCAGAAAGCTCTATAATTGTGATCTTTCCCTGCTGTTCAACAAAGCGGATGCTGTTTTTCTCAACAGAGCATAGTTTTTCTTCCATTTCTTCTTCTTTGGCTTCTTCCCACTCTTTGTCCTCTTTCCTTAGACAATGTGACCCGAGCAGTGTCAGGCAATGGTGTCCCTTCTCTGACCACCAAGTAACTAACACTTCCCTGAGATCACTTTAGCTTCCACATCTGGCTGAGTGAAAGAATAATGCCCGTCAGCCTCAGCCTCCCTCCGTGCGAGAGTGAGCCTCTACGTGCACGAGGGAGTCCAGAGTTGACTGAGAGTGCCTTGGGTGCTGCCCTTTCTAAAAGCAAAGGGGTTTCTTGCAGCTCTCCTTGCAAAGTGAGTGTGTGGTTTCACACGTGCATGAGCTAGCAGGACGGCTTACGGCCACAGAATGGAGATGGGCAAATCCCCTCTCCTTCTCCCCGGTGCAGTGTCCTGCCTCCTTCCTTGTGCCAGCTTTTATGCTTGCTGGCTCTCTCTGCAACCCCGTTTCACTCTCTAAGCTGGTGGGAAACTCTCTGCTCTTGTGGGTGCGTTCCCTGTCTGCTTGGGGAGTTAATGTGGCTCCTAAGGAGCTCTAAAACGTGTGCAGGTCAGGGCAAGGGAAGGCACAGGGATACAGGAGCAGAAGGAAGGAGCAGATGGAGAGAGGGGGGCAGCAGCAAGGCCTCTCTTTTGGTGGCACTGAAGTGAACCTGGTTTGTGACATCACGTCTTCAGCTGCGACTGACCGTATCTTTAGCTTTTCCTTCAGTAAGCCCGTAACATTGTTGGCCTTTGAATCTGACTTTCATGTACTACATGTCAGTCAACGGTGACATCCCAGAACACTGACTTGGCTGGATGTGATTCTGCTCAAACATGTAATTTCTCAACTTGTTCTTTCTTATTTATTTTCTGGAGCTTTTTAATGCAAAACTCGGTCTCTGACTCGTGCCGCCTTGCTTGACTTGACTCCAGTGTCTTGGGCTTTTTCCCCGTGTTGTTTATCCTGTCAATACCCCTGCGTCCCTTTTTGTTGGTGATCTCGTAGGCATCAGAAAAGCAAAGGATTCTCCTTTTGCTCTGCTGTGAGATCCAAACCTGTCCTGAGTGCCCTTTTGTTAAGGAAAAGAGCCGCAGGAGGTGGACGGGAGATTATTCACGGCAAAGGGATGAAAGTTCTGTCAATCTCAAAAATGTCGATGGCTGTCAGGAGCCTCTTTTTGCATTTTTTTCTCTATTCACAGTGAAGAATGCGAGACCTCGCGGCTCAGGTAACGAGCAGCCTGCTGCAGTTTCCCGAGGTGACCATTCAGGCTCTTGGGGAAGATGAGCTCACCCGAGGTTCTGTGCTGCGTGGGTGGTTTTCCAGAGGTGAGCCTTTTCCTTGAAATTGGGTCTTGCTGTGAAGTTGTTACTGCCTGGAGGTGACCTGAGGCACGGGGTCACAGTATCAGCTGTGTCAGGTTGGTGCTGCTCAGGCGCGTCAGGTTTTGAGAGAACAGAAAGGATGAACTATGACAAAATGATGAAAAATGTTAACATTAAAACATTAGTAGAGTTAAACTTTGAAAGGACAACAGCCTGCGCCAGTCTTGAGCTATTAAAATAACACGGGCAAGTCCGTGAGCCCTCCTCAACTTCTAATTGAAGGAAAGGCAGTTTTCAAAAAAGTCCTGGTGTGGTTTTGGGCTGTATTTATTTGTACCATCATAACATCCCGTGCAGAACTAGTTCTTCCACAGTGTTAGAGAGGCAACCCCCCCTGCTTTTTCTTTCCTAGCCTGACTAAAAACAGAAGGAAGAGGAAAGCCCTGTTAGGCGCTGCAGCCAGGTTTGCAGAGTATTTAATGGGACGCAGAGGAGTGTCCCGGGAGAGCTGCTGAGAGCGGCTGAGCAGATGAGGTAGCTGACTTTGTCGGTGATCTGAAGGTAGCGCTGGGGGCCTGCCTGGGTGTCCGGGCGCCTGTGAAGACCATGTAGGATCTCTCTGTGTGACTGTAAGTGCAGTAGTTGAGTTAATACTCCCTTTGTGTTGGAAGTAGTTCAGTGAAACTAAATGTGCTAACTTCTCTCTGTGATCAGCGTGTGTAAAAGTTGAAATTGGCTCCCGCAGTGCCCATTTTAAGGTAATTCCTTGTTGAAGTCCAAATCCCTGCCCAAAGTAGGCGTGTGTCAAGCAAAGTTAGTAAACTAGAAAAGAATTGGCTGAGATTTTGCCATATTTGAAGTATATGCTTTAGGAGTTGTATTCTCCTATGTATTTAGATGATTTCTAGCAAAACCAAGCTGAATATGGTATAAAGACTAGAGACCAATCTATTGTAATCTTTATCCCAAACAACCAGAACTCTTCAGCGCAGGAATGACAAGTCCAAATGCAAAATAATAAGGTGGTTCATTTTACGATGCATTGGTTGAGGATTCAGTGGGTGATTTTCAATAATCGACCGGAATTGGGTAAGCCTCTCTTGCTCTGTGAGGTACTTCTGTTGAAGCAAAGGGGCAGTGATTGTGATTTTCCCGTTGTTTTCAACCCTCTCTTGGGAGTTTGCTTTAGCCAGCCTTTTCTCTTCTTCCAGGGAGAGATGGGCTGGCCTGGCTGGCGTGTGGCCCTCAGCTGGAGGTCGTGAGCGCTGTGACGGGAGAGCGGCTCTCTGCACACCGTTTCAGTGGAGCCCGTGAGCAGCCTCCCACCATCCGCGTGGTGAAGGAGGTTTCCTGGCAGACGGGAACGGGGCTGCTGGTTGGCTTGAGAGAAGCAGAGGGAAGTGTTCTCTGCCTGTACGACCTTGGAACATCAAGCGTGGTTACAGCAGTAGTTCTGCCAGGAAGGGTAGGTCCTTTTTAATGGGGGAAACGTTGTCAGGTGCTGCATAACGCTGTTTCAGGAGCAGCTTTGGAGCGTCTCTTTGCTAGGACGTCCATTTTCTCTATTGTGTCATCATACTGTCACTGCAGAGTGTCCAGTCGAGAGCACCTTGATGTGAAATCGTGGGGTTAACGGTACCGTTATCCTTTGAGTTTGCTGAGAGAGTCAAACAAGTTTTCTGGTTTTACAGTAGAGCACGTAGTTACCTAATTCTCCACTTTGACAAAAAGGCCTTGAAAACTACCTTTTTTTTTAGCCAGAGTGACAAAGACCTCGTCCTCACCCTGCCTTTCAAGTGTTGGTAACATACATGTCCTGAATGGTTCATTATGTCAGAAATACTGTCTTTAAAATATCTCAGACTTCCATGGCTGTGCTGTAGCTGACTTCGGCACATTCCCAGGAGTCTGGGACTAGCAAGCAGGTGACTTTAGAGCAAAGCACATTTTTCTGTTGACTTAGGATGGGAAAAAACAGGCTTCACTGCGTTACCTGGCAGGTGGTTACAGACCGACTTTCAGCCTGAAGCCCTTGAACCTCTGCTTATTGCATATGGTGCTTGTGCGGGTGGGATACTCTGGTGTAATGTTGCTAATTTTCCCTGCCTTCTCTAACCCATAAACTCAAATGACGTCCTTTCCCCTCGGCTCCTTATCTGAATGTAGACAAGAGTCACCTTAAGGTAATGGAACATCAAGGTTCACTCTATCTTTACCACCTTAGAATCTGCGACAGATAAATACTTCCGTATTACTCAGCTTTCCAGAGCGTGATTGGGTTTGACTTGCTAGAATCCAGGCGGGGTTTGTTTGTCTGTAGCGCTACAGTGTGATTGCTGGCAGTGCGCGTTTGTGTGGTGGTGATTTCTAACGAGCTGAGCTGGGTTGGTGCTCCGCTGTGTGGGTTTGCCGATCGTCCTGATAAATCTCAGCGTTTGAGATGGAAAGGCAAGCTGTGTGCTGACATAGACGTGCAGCCATTCAGACTTGTAAAAGCAAACCCGAATTGAAAATATTAATGGTATTAAATTGGTTTATAATGGTTGCATGTTTCAGAGCTCTGGAATGGTATTTTCCCCACTCTTCCTGGTTTGTGTGAGGCAGAAGGGCAGCTTTCAGAGTGAGGGAGCTGAGACAGGATTTCTGTGTTCGTTCCCAGAATGAGCTGGCAGCAGTGTAGGAGAGTGTGCAAAGCGAGTGCCTGGTGCCGTGGGAAAATAGGCAGTTCCAGGAGCTTCTACAGGGAAAACTGAAGCGTTAAAACTGGGAACCTGTATGCAAAGGTGGAAAAGGTGGATTTGGGGCCAGTTGTACAACAACAAAACGAGACCTTAAAAGAAAAAAAGATAACAGCAACACGGGAACTTTGGCTGATTCTGCAGCACGATATGTGCAGTGTTTCTGCTTTCCTCCTGAGAGTCATCAAGGCTTGGAGCAGCAAGAATTCGAATAATCAACGCACTTTTGGTGGTGCTTTGAGTAGCTGAGAAGATTGGAGATTTCATCTGATTTCCAGGAAGTGTGAAACAATATAAAGTTGTCTCAATTACTGCGGGCACTTCTAGGAGTAGAATTCGAGTGGCCCAAAGGAAAGGTAAATTCTGTAGCAGATTGCCAGGCAGCGCAGTCACAGCAAGTGCTTGATACGGGAGAGGAGAGAACTTTGGGGCTTGGAGGTTTGGTCAATTTTTCCCCACCTCTGGGGAGAAAAACCAATATATATAAAAAAAGGAATCCTTGTGGTGCTCACTGCTCTGTTCCATTGTCGTGTAACAGGTTGGTGTTGATGTAAAGCTCCCTGGTGTCACTGTGTGACATTATGCAAGGAGGCTGAAGGGCAGCCCGTGTTCTTTTGTTGTGGAGCCTTAGTGCAGGAGCCCTCACGTGCTGGTGTCTCTGCTGGAGCAGTCAGGGCCGTCCCGGGAGGGGCTGCAGGTGCTGAAAGGTCTGTCTTCATCAGGGCCTTGTACTAAAGCTGCTGGCAGGCGGCTCCGCGTGTTACAGAGCAGCGTGCGCTTCTCCTCAGCGGGAGCTGGCTTTTGGCGAACCAGCTGCTGGGCTTTTTGCCGCTGTTTCGGCACTGAAAACTTTTCTGCTTTCCCTGGTTGCTCTTTTGATTCTAAATGAGGACTGGTGTAACTTTTCCTAAGCTGGTATCTCCCTTCCACTATCTGTAACAATACTCCATTGCCGTGGCAGCGGTGTGTCTCCCCTGCAACTTGGCCGCTGCCGCGTCTGACTGAGAGCCGAGATTTGCCCTAATACCTGTTTGGCAAAGAAGGCGTGGGCTGTATCCCAGTGCTGACGGGCTGGGGGCCGTGGGAGAGCGAGAGTGAGTTTGGTCTTTCTTACTCCAGTCCCTTAAATACGGTCAAGTTTCTTGCATTTAACGGATTTTCTGTGTTGTCTTCGAGTTAATGGTTTCTAAGTAGAAAATGGAACTTGGTAAGCTGTGATAATAGACTGCACCATTGCAGTTGGAGTGAGCTCAGCGAAATCCCTGCAGGAAACCCAGTAAACGGAAGGCAGTAACGGATTTTTGTACCGGACATTTTTGGGGGTTGGTTTGTTTGTTTGTTTTGTCTGGATATAATTGGGATCAATGCTGTGTTTTTAAGTCTGAGAAACCTGTATTTACTTTCTTGCTTCTGATGGGCTGGTTCTGGTTTCACTTTTGAGTGATTTCTATCAAAGCTTGTCAAAGAGCTTAAATACTAACTTGTAGTTTTCCTGTAGGTAACTGCTGTAGAGCCCATAACTAACCCCGGAGGAGCCAGCGTGAGGCCTTGGCACCTGCACCAGGCTCTGCAAGGGTTTTGTGGCGTGGCAGCGGTGGCGACAGATGTTGGTCATCTGCTTGTGGTGGACCTTGGTTTGGATGATCTCTCTTGCAGTCAGAGGGAGAATGAACCATCGGGTGAGCTTGCGGTTTCTAAACTTGAACGGAAAAGTAAGAAAACTTGTGTCTTTTAAATCAACAACACGCATCCCACTTTGAAGCTACTGCTGTGCAGACGTGTATGGCTGCTGATTACAGGTGGCGGTTTGACATCGTCTAGTCCTGAATGGATTAAAAATGGGAGTGGCTTCATACTCCTCCTAAGGTTACAAATACCCCCTCCCACCAGGGTCCCTCTGTCACGGTGACTCTCGCCAGTGAGGGGTAGGAATTTGACCATCCGAGTCGGTGCAGCTGCCTGACAGGAAGGTGTGTCGGACGTGCCCTATTTCCTGGGAATGTTCTTCTGCTTCTGTTCATTGACTTGGGGCAAAGTTTAGGCTTGTTTTTTAAAGTAAATATGCCTTACCAAAATCCCTGCATTTGACCAAACGGAACCTGTACTTGGTGTACTCGGATTGCATACGCTGTTTTTGCTCTTACAAGAGTGGCCTCGGGAGCTGGTGTCACTTCAAGTAGCTTCACCATGAGGCCCAAACTCCTGATGTGCAGAGCCCAGGAAGAATTTGTCTATGGAGGTTTCGCTTTCACCTGGTTTTGAAATAGGAGCGAGGATACCTGTCCAGTCAGAGAGTTCCTATGTGCTCTGAATGCGTACAAAATGGGAAGAGCAGACAAAGTATTGCATCAATGGGTATTTTGCCGGGGGTGGTAGAATTAGATCATACATGTTGTCACGTCAGTGTTTCAAATGCAACCTGAATGGCATAACGCATTCCTTTATTGTGTGGTTTTGTGCGTGCAGGTCTAGCAGTTGTCACTAGAGCTGCTGCTGGCGTTTCACAAGGAAGAGCAACCGTGACCAGAGCAGGGAGACATCTCTGCCTTCAGTTACAGTGTTCTTCAGGAACAGCAATATCGACCCTGTGCTACATCAGCAGAAGCAACCAGCTCGCCGTGGGTTTTTCCGATGGCTCCCTGTCACTGTGGAATATGAAAACTCTGCAGCGGGAGTAAGTCGGCCTTTGCACTTGGTCACGCCTGGAGGTGCAGGGCTCTCAAGGCTCTGCTTGAGGAGGAAGTCTGTTAATTTAAAGAGCCCTTTTTCAGGGAGGGAAATGTGGAGTGTAATCTTGGAGTGTTTAGGAATCCCCTTCTGAAGTAACCATTGAGCCATACCTGGATTCAGTGGGCCGCCTTCTCCCCAGCGGGCTGGGATTGTTCTCCTTATTGTGCCTGTGGGCTGAGGAACTGCGGAAAGCTCCCTTCTCTGGGTTCTGTCAAGCAGTTAGGGCGTGAGAGAGCTGCTTTCCATAAGGCAGTTTGTTCCACCAGCAGTATTCAGTGACAGCAGGAAATGTGTGTGTTTCAATGAAAGAGATTGTAGACATTATTTCTCAGAACCAGCTCCTGCAATGAGGGCACCCATTGAAAGGCTGAAGTATGTTAATGATGGGATTGTGGTGATAATATTCTTTAAAGCGTCCAGGTTGAAAGGAGTGAGACATGAAAGCTCAAGAGCTGATCTGTGGCTGAAAAGACATTCTCTCCCACATTTCAGCCTCGACCAAAAGAGGGGACTGACCCATTCCAAGGCAGCGATGCATGGGAATGAAAGTCTGCTTGGAACACTTGGAGGTGGAATAAGGGTTGTGTCAAGGGATAAGCAACAGAGAAATTAGGGAGATGATTTCAGCTCTGCCAAAGAGCAATCCCCCCTGGAATATCTGACCCAATTCAGATCGGGATTCACTTAAGCAAATCTGCAGTGACTCACCGGGAACTATTGGCGGCATGAATAGAGAGTGGAGGGATAGTGAGGTGGCAAGAATAGATTGTGAAGGTGCAAAGAAGGTTCAGAAGTCTGGAGGAGAAATGCTTTAGATAGTCCAAGTAAAGAAACAAGACACTACTGGTGTTTGGCACTGTTTTCAGCTTGTGCAGAAGAGAGGCTGCATTTTCAGTTCAATATTGAAGCAGGCGACAAGAGTAGGAAGAATCTTTTGCCTGGCAGCTGAAGGAATCTTTCATGTTCCTGCGCCGCAGGCAGAGGAGGAGATAAAGCCAGGTTATTGCCCGTGATGGACAGTAATTTCCTCACCTCGTGGCTGTTGCATCAAAAGCAGTCGCTCCCGTGACTCCCTTGTTTGAGACGGGAGTGTGACCTTCTGTGCCTTGAGGAGAAGCACGTCAGGGGCTCTTTGCTCAGAAGATGCTTCTCCCCTTCTACAAACAGGCAGGGCCACCAGGCTCACCTGCTTTCTTTGGTTTTTTTAACCCTGCAGGCACCACTGTCAGCTTGAAGGAGGAAGGATTCCTGTCTGCGCCGTTACTTTTCAAGAGCCTGAGCATGATCCTCGCAACTGTTGCTACTTGTGGGCTGTTCAGTCGACGCAAGAAAGGTGAATAAAAGCTTACTATTGGCCACTGATTTTTCTTTTTTTTTTGAGTATTTGTTCACCTAGAGTTCACCCACATGTATTTGTTTTGTTGAATTAGCCGTGCAGGAGATTCTCTCCGGTATGGAAGGAGCTGACGGTGCGATTTGTACAGGATGTAACAGGGATGAAGAGGGACCTACTAGTTCCTCCCTGCTGAAAGGCAGCAAAGCGACAGTGGCTCTATTTCTGTGCTGGCATTCTTAAATGGCTTCCTTTGTTTCCTGATGACTGCTTCATGGTTTGCTTGATATTCACACCGTGGTGTTAAGATACCATGGAGCGCAGTGGAGGCTGCAGCTCCAGAGCACTAAAGGTGCGGATCCACCAGCCTGCTGCCCCTAAAGGAGGAGGTGACAGCATGGCCGGTTCCCTGGTGCCAGCCTGAGCCTTGGTGAGCCAGCTCAGCTCGGCTGGCAGGGAAGGTGTTCAGCAGCCAAGTCGGTGGTTTCCTGCTGGGCTAATGACTGAAACGAGGGTGTGGAAGGTGCCGTGTGTGCAGGGGCGGGACTGGAGCTTTGGTGGGAAGGGAAGGGGAGAAAGATCTGCCCCCTTCCGCATCAGCAAGCTATTTACTCAGCTCGGCTGCTCATGGAGTGGCAATCTTTATCAGTTTGACTGTAAAGCAGTTTTGATTGCGAGCTCTTCAATGTGAAGAACTGTTCCCAACCATTTTTATTCCATAGAACACCTTGAAGCTTCCAGATTGTATGGGTAGCCTTTGCCCCAGAAGCTGTTAGTGTCCAAATTTCCTCCTTTGTGGTTTGGTGGCTAAATGTGACCAATTCTCAGGTTTTGGGAAGGGCTGTTTTTCTTTTGAGCCAGACAATGCTATTAAGGAAACCTCAGCCTAGATCTAAGGAAAGGGTAACGAGGACTATAAAGCAGCTTTGTAACCAAATGTCATCATTTATACCTTTTCCAGTGAAGGCGATGCCGTGAGTTTACATCTGTTGCAGTTAGCGTTCGCAGACAGGAGGCGCTTGGCTTCAGGACAAGTCATGTACGAGGTAAGACGTGCACGTCCGTGAAAGGCTGGAAAGAGTCCTTTTCCCTAAGGGAGTATCAGTGAAGTTGGCAGGGGGAATATTGACCATGACAATTCAGAGATGACTTAAAAAGAAAGAATCTTTTGCTGAGTCTTCCTGGGCACGGCCTTTGTCCATACTTTTTGAAAAGAAGTCGTACAATTTCATACCGCCGTGTCGTGTGTTCCAGCCAGGGCCGTCTGCAAAGAGCCCGTATAAGTTCAGTTCCTGAAGAGGCAGCAGCTTTTACAAATAAAATGATTCTTCATTTAAACACCAAGTGAATGGCATGTAGGAAGAGAAGACAGGGCTTTGAGTAGCTCTGTTTAACCAAACTGCAGAATTGAATAAGGTTCTGTCTGTCTCCCTTCCTTAAAACACGGGCGTACAGCTTTATTCTGTTCCAGTCTTCAGGTTTAAATTCTTGCTTTCCCTTTGAGCTCTGTCAGCAGGACTTCACATGACGCTCACCTGCAGGGTCTCTTCGGTGCTGGTCCTGAAACTTAGTAGCTCTAGAGAGAACTCTTTCTACTTTTTGGCTGCGTTACCTATGAACTCTGCTCTTGAAGCCAGCAAAATACGCAAATACAGTAAAGAGTAGTCTGATTTGGTCAAAAAAGTATATGTAAATTTTTAGAAGTGGCTCCAAAGAGGTTGTGTTTAAAATAGAGATGAAGTAGCCTTACCTCTCTGTTATCTAACAGATAGAAGACGCGTTTTTAGAATGTATAATTTTATTCAGTGTTATGCCTGAAACCCTTGCAAAATCTTTTTGATGGGAAAGTAATCTTAATTCAGAGCATGTCTTTCCTGTTGAGGTGCAGTAGGAGAGGATCTGTGCTCTACAGCCTTGATATTTATTAGCAGTATTTCCTAGAATGGTTAAGAGAAAGCTTGCCTGTTCTCAGAGTAGGTGAGTTAAATGTAACATATCAGGTCATACGAGAATGGATTGTCTCGTGCCAGCTCATGCCAGTTCCTTCTAGAGCTCTGAAACTTTAGGAAACTTGGGTAGAATGAGGTACAATCAATTTTTTTATTTTCTGGTAGGTTTTTGGAGATTTTTAGCTGCTTAGCTTTTGGTTTTGTTTGGTTGGTTTTTAATTGTAGAGCTGCTCTTTGTCCACAATCCACACGCCCATGTGTTGTAGGGTAGATCATTTGACCAAGTGCTGTATTTGGAAAGACAGTATTTCAGTCAATGCTTGCTTAGCGAATGGTGGTCTCAGAGGTTCCACACAATCCTGCTGGAGTTTCTGTAGGTCTCAAAGTAGTTTGCTGACTCTGTAGGGATTTGTGATCCTAAACGCCTTGCCCACGTGCATGCCATGTCCGCTGTGTTGTTTTGCTGTTGGCTGCACTTGGTGAAGGAAGGGAGGCATATTTCACCCATCAGTCCCTGAGGAGGTGAGAGGAGGAGCTGGCAGGAGCTGACGTGGTTTGAGAGAAGAGTGTGACTCAGTAAGAAGTTCTCATGGCTACTCCCGAGGGATGGGCTTTCACTCTAGCGGTGTGTGCCTATAGATAATGCCTCGCAAGAGAGCTTTGGCTGCTGGAAGGCCGTGACTCCTCTAACTTCATCAGTTCTGTGATCAAGTCATGGAACAAAGCGCTTTGCATGCCTATGTATGGCATTATTTCAGATCTCCCTTTCTAGCTAAGTACGTAGGTTTGTGAAGAAACCGGGATGGTGCAGGGAATTCTGCAAAACACATTTAGAACCAATAATGTGAGGGAAATGCTCAGTTTTGAAAATGTGCAAAGCTTTTACAGCCAAACTTACCCGTTACGGTTTGACACTTAGTTCTCTTGCTTGTCAGCTGTAGTTTCTCTTTGCCGGCAGATTAAGTGCCTGGGAGAGATACAGTACAATATGCAGGTTCTAGTAGACATAGACATTCTTTCCTACTGAGGTGTAATGTCTGCTTTTCTCTCAGAATGACCTTTCTCTCGCCTGTGATTTTTTCCGCAGCGTTTGGCATTCTGTGTTGAAAAGTACAGGTTGGATCTGGCGGGCGGAGCCTTTCCCTTGAGAGGGCAGGGCAGCAAGGCCAAACTACTCAGCTGTCAGGCTATAGAAACCTTTCCCAACCGCGCAGCCAGAGAAGGCAGTGTTGATGAAGGTTTGTTCCTGATGCCCGTGTTTGGTGATTCTAAACGAAATGGTTTTGGCATCCAAGCAATGAATGCTGTTCCGTACCCACAGCCTGAAAGTCTTCAATATCTGTATAGACTAACTTCTTGGGCTTATTTCAAAGGAAAAACTGGGTGCTGAAATTCTGTGGGACTTGTTAAAATAAACCCTATTTTTCCCTTCAATGCTTGCTGACATGCTGTAGCGATGTATGGTGGGGTCACCTGTATAACGCTTGTCAGTCATTTTATTGCTCCTGCTCTCGTCTTTGAACAGTAAGATCATCCCCTCCATTGCTTAGGAGCGTTCCCTCAACTTTCTTTTTTCCCCTCTTCCAACCTATGCCTGCACCTGCATCCAGCTGGTGGCCGGTCAGGAGTGCTGTTCCCCAGGGCTCGGTGTTGGGGCCAGATCTGTTTGATGCCTTCCCCAACCACCTGGATGAGCCGGCAGTGTGCCCGCGTGGCCAGGAAGGCCACCAGCATCCTGGCTTGTATGAGAGATAGTGTGGCCAGCAGGAGTAGGGCAGTGATCGTCCCCCTCTACTCGGCAGTGGTGAGGCTGCACCTCGAATCCTGTGTTCAGTTTTGGGCCCCTCACTACGAGAAAGACACTGAGGTGCTGAGTGTGTCCAAAGAAGGGCAGCGAAGCTGGTGAAGGGTCTAGAGCACAAGGTTTAGTTGGGATCTTAGGAAAAATTTCTTCACAGAAAGGGTTGCGAAGCAGTGGAACAGGCTGCCCAGGGAAGTGGTGGCGTCACCATCCCTGGAGGGAGTTAAAAGACGTGCAGATGTGGCGCTTTGGGACAGGGTTTAGTGGTGGACTTGGCAGTATGAGGTTTACAGTTGGGCTCGATGATCTTAAGGGCCTTTTCCTACCTAAATGATTCTACGAGTCTATGATCTGCCTGTGCACTTTGCCCTCTCTGTGTCTAATAGGTTCCTAAACCTACAAGCTCTTAAAGCAATAGCTTCTGGCTTCCCTCGTCCGGACCGACAGTTAAAACTCCTCTGGTGTCTTTCATTACCTTGCAATAATGAGATGTGCATCTCTGGGTTTGCACATCCAGTGATGCTCTGAGCACATCTCTGAGCCGGCTGCAGTGATAACTTTCACAGCCTTTTGTTTGGGTGTGTGAATGCCCTTCCCTCTCTTCTTACTGGCCTTAACTTATGTCTGCTTGTTACAAAGACGACACTGGCATGACTTTCTAGGCTATTTGTGTTTATTAGCTTTGACTTAGTCCTGAAGAGGCAGCTTCCACCTCTTTTGGGGTGCCACCCTCTAACAACAGCGTGTCAAAATCTAATGAAAACCCCTTTGGATTTTCTCCACTTGTGTCACGATTCTGAGGAGAGGGCCTTCTAAAACCTTGTCAAAAACAACCAACACACGCACCCACCAAAAAACCCAAACCAAAACCAACAAAAAAGGCCCTTTTGGTCCCCTTTTCATGAAGTCTGAGGCATGGAAAAATGCTTGTCATTTTTCTGATGGCTCCTCATTAGCTTTTATCCAGAAACTATTCAAGTTGTAGGCCCACATGAGCTTCTGTTGGATGTGGGTTGAGGTTAGAAATGCAGCTGGCTTCTGATTTATGAAACTAATTGACATCTTCAAAGGCAGTTTCAGCGGCTCACACAAGTGAAAGGGCACAGAAGTTCACGATGACACACAGTAAAGCGTGGGAGGCTCCCTGAGCAGCCCTGATGAACTCAGCAGAGAAGAGAGACCCATTTTGCCAAATGACCTGTCTCCTGGTTCCCTGCTCTGTCAGGGTAAAGGATGCACCCCCCACTTTGCTCACATCTGGAGAATGCCTTCTCCCCAGAGGCGACAGACCATGCCACTTCTTGAGAGAACCCGAGTGTAACATGGTCAATGTTTGATGTTAAACTCTTTGTTCCAATCTCCTGTTTGTTGGGGTTGGGTTTTGGTGTTTGTTTTGTGTGATAATTGTGTTCTTTCATTCTGACTGTGCTGGAAAGGAGCTATTCGTAACACTCGTAATCGAGTCGAATCTGGAAATTAATCATGCCAGCTGAGTGATCAAGTGTATATGACAAGAATTTGTATGCTTTCTAAAAGCAGCAATGTATGTTTTCCTAGGGTGGTGGGTTGGTTTTTGGTTTTTGTTTTTTTCTAACCATCTTGATGCACTCTTACTGTATGGGAAACTTGATTACCTGACAATTGTGTATTGGATTTGTCTTAGGACGGATACAGGTTGAACTCGCAAAGGGGGGCAGCATGACTGAAACCTATCACAGAGGTGATGCTATGGTGTACATTGTTAAAATTCTTCTTAGTCAAGTGTTGCGTTTCATGAGTGACGTAACAGAATGAATCCAAAATAGAAAGTGATGTTTTGAAAATGTCAGATAGATTGTATTTTCTCCCACTAAGAAACAATGTCTTGCCTTTTCCAGTCATATCTCCTGGCACCAGTGTCTCAGTCTTCAGCTGGCAAGTGAATACACGCGGCCAGGGAAAACCATCTACTTATTTGGGTGTATTTGACTTTGACTGCTGGTATCAGGCTCAAATGCCAGGCTCACTAAGGTAGGTTTTTATGAAGCTGTTTTCAGTATCCCTCCCCATAATTCATTGGAAAGTCGGCGTTTAGCTTCTGCGCTTGTTTTCTTTCAGGCCAGAAGAATCCCTTCAGGACTGCCCCTATTTTGCACTGTGGTCACTGGACGCTGTAACAAGCACGACTGCTCCAAACCTCCTTCTGGATGTTGTGGTGCAGGAGCGCAGCCTAAGCTGGAGAGTTCCTCCTTCTTATCCACAACCTGAGCTGTGTTTTCATCCAAGCACCTATAATTTTGGTAGGTATTACACGGCTTTGAATAGTGATAAGCTTAAACCGAGCTCAAATGCCATTTATTGGTTCTCCTGTTCACTGTTTGTCACGCAAAAACCCACCCAAACCGAAACACCCCAACCCCCCACCCACCCAACTCTGGTGACGTTGTACTGGCCAAGTGTGTGCTGTTGTGACACCTGCCTGACAGGCGGCTGGGTCTGGGGGTTGGGTGCTTCTGTAACGCAGCCCGTGAGGTGGTGCTGGTGACCAAATGAAATGACTCTGGGCTGAAGCTCAAAGCGCAGCACCTCGATAGCCCCACAGGTACAATCTCTACACTCAGCCATTATTTTTCTAAAAAAGGCTGTAAGTGATGTCATGAGGAGAACGGGTACTCAGTTGTACCTTTCCAGAGGTTGCTGTGACAAAAATGTAAACTGGTGCCACCATCATGGTGAGAGTATGGAATGTTGTCCAACGTTCGTTGTCTCTGCAGATGGCACGTGCCTGCTGAGCTCTGGAGTTGTTCATGTGACGTGCAGCGGCTTCCAGAAGGAGGTGATCTTTTACTGTGTCTTTATTGAGAATGTCAAGAGATGGACCTTCCCTAAGCTTTCCATGGCGCTGCTTTCGGTGTCAGGGACCATTTAATGCTCCTCCTGCCCATCCACACGCGTAACTGCAATTGTACCCTACCAGTTTTATCAAATGTAATGTTTGAGTTCCCCTCTTGGGAGTGTAAACCCACCGTTGTCTCCTGTTGAAGCACAATCAGGGCCTGAATGTCTAGAAAGGAAGAGAGTGCTGCTCTAGGAGCAGGAAGAGAAAGTTGGGGAAAGCTGTTCCTTCTCTCTCATCAATGAGTGCAACTGCCTGCGTGGTCCTGAGTTCGGGTTTTGATCCCTGATTACCTTGGAAAAGAGGACAGAACGGAGAAAAGGAAGCATCGTTCCCTCAGAACAACCTTCTACCCCGTCAGTCTCTCAAAGCATTAGGTTCCGTGCAGGACCTGACGATGGGGGTGTCTCACTCGGATGCGAGTAGCTGCGAACATCTGCTTGCGGGACTATACCTGATCATTTGCTTCCAAGGCAGTGAGCTGCAGCAAACAATTGCTGTTGGCAGCTCTACCCGATGACTTCCCTGTATTTTCCCTTCATCGGTCGGCTTTGCTGCAGCCTCTCAAAGCAGATCTTCACCCCTGTAGCCTTTGCCTTGTGCTACAGGTGCCCAATTGACTCCTCTGGGACTGCCCTCTTGTTGCTGCAACACCTCAGTCACCTTTAGCTCGTGACACCCACCACCTTCTCTCTGCTTTATCCCACCGCAGTGACTTCACCCCCCTCCTTCAGAGGTTTCCCATTTGCAGGGCACCAACCTTTCTCTCTCCTCTGAAGGATTTCCCTGAGAGATGCAGCCTTTGTGATGAAGAACCCATCTTCACCCAGGCAGGCTCCAAGCGAAATGCTGAGCGAGCGAGTCATCAGGCAGAGGAGCACTTAGTAGGAAGGGGAGAGCAGGCTTTCCCTGCCCTCATCTTCCTCTCTACTGGATTCCTCACCAGATCTGTGGGGGTGCGCTGGGGCAAAGAGCACTTGTGCACAGTGTGGTAGCTAACATGAACGTCTTGGCAGGTTGGCCTGGCCCATAGGCTGTCTCTTTTGCAAGCCTGATGTAGGCTCTTCCATTCAGATTGGGTGATCTGATGTCAGCTCCACGTTGGAAATAATTGGGAAATGCAGAAATTTGTCACACCCTTTGCTGAATTGAGACTAGATCATTCAGAGGCTTGTTAGGCATTTGAGCAGGGATTGCTTGTGAATGTGAGTAAGACAAATCTCAGAATTAGGGACAAGAAGCTTGGTTTGGGGTTTTGTTTGCCACCGTAAGTTGTACTCGGTGTGTTTCCTTGTCTGAGACTGGTTTTCAGAAAAAGATGGAAATCTGATGTGTGTATTCGAATGTGTAGAAATGGCTTTGAATGTGATGATTTTATTTAGAAGGGAAAGATACTTCTGAATGTGCTTAAAAAGCCAAAGAAACAAGCAAACAAAAAGCAAAAGCCCTAAAAAGGAAAATTTGCTGAGGGCTCAGTCTTGGGCCCCTCGGGACAAGAAGGACATAGAGTTGCCGGCGCGTGTCCAAAGAAGGGCACCAAAGCTGGGGAAGGGTCTGGAGAACAGGTCTCATGAGGAGAGGTTGAGGGACCTGGGGTTGTTTGGCCTGGAGGAGAGGAGGCTGAGGGGAGACCTTATCGCTCTCTGCAACTGCCTGACAGGAGGCTGTTGTGAGGTGGGGCTTGGTCTCTTCTCCCAGGTCACTAGCGATAGAACGAGAGGAAACGGCTTCAAGCTGCATCAGGGGAGGTTTAGGTTGGATATTAGGGAAAATGCCTTCACTGCAAGGGTGGTCAGGCGTTGGAAGAGGCTGCCCAGAGAGGTGGGGGACTCACCATCCCTGGAGGTATTGAAAAGACATGTAGACGTGGCACTTGAGGGCACGATTTAGGAGACATGGTAGTGTTGGGTTGACAGTTGCACTCAATGATCCTAGAGGGCTTTTCCAACCTTAAGGATTCTATGATTCTATGTTTCTATGATCATTTCACCTGGAAGAAGTATCAGAACACCAGCTGCACTCAGCTACTCCTTAACAGTGCACGTCTGTGCCTGCCTGTGCTTTGCCCTTCTGAAGGATTGCCACGGCATTAGAACACAGTGTTTGAAGCACCTAAAACTGAAACCTATTAGAACATCAATGTTTCACTTCTTTTCTGTCGTTTTGGGAAATGACAACTTAATGTTTGGGGTGTCGTAACTCCTTCATGTCTTCATAGCCTGGAAAGCTGCTTGACCTTGGCTTCACTGCTTCCATGCAAATGTTGCAGAGTTCTGTTTGTTCTGGCCCCTTCGCGCATTCCTGATGGCAAACTTCTCTGCACCCCATGTGCCATGGGTATAAGCAGGGCACGTTGCTGGGAATAGTTAATTGGAACGCAGTAAACTGAGAGGATAATGCAGAGGCATGCAAATAAAGATTAGAATTAGCCTTTGGGAAGTTGTCGTGTCAGGGGAAAAATTCCATGTGCTCCTCAAAGCAACAAGCAGCCCAGCCTGTGATGCCTGAGTGAGTGTAGAGTTAGAAACAAGCACTTACTGTTGGTGGTTTGGATGTTGAAAGCAGGTAGGATTCTCCTTTGATTTCGCCTGTTACTTTTAGGAGGAGCAGTTAGAGGCGGTCTTGTCAGCTGCTGCCCAGACAGGTTCTGTAGGGCTTCTGACTGGCTGCATTAAGCTTTGGACATCTAAAGGTAAGACTTGTTATGTGGTTTTTATGTTGCATGGTTTCTTCGTTTGGAATTCTTGATTCATTTCTTTTTTGTTCTCTCTTTTTAAAGAGCAGCCAAGTTCTGCTGCTAATTTACAGTTGGCCCTTGACTGGACGTGGAGCAGAGTGATCTATACAAAAGGTGCATTTGAGCAAATCTGTGAGTACTAGTGCAGCCATGCTGCAAACCTAGAATCAGTCTTTCCAGTTGAGCTTATTCAGTGATCTGCTGGTAGATGGTCTTGCCCGCAGATCTGGAAGTGCACTTTGAAACTCTGAAATGGCTCTGTAGGCTAACGATTTCATACTTGTTCTTGAAAAGGTGTTGCGCTGTTTGACGGCTCCTGCAGCTCCACTGACCCGCAGAGGTTACAGGCTCTGCAGCACCGCCAGTTGCTTTTGAGCAACCTTAGCAGAGTCTTAAACTGTTTTCTAACAGAGGCACAAGAGCTCGCTGGAAAAGGTTTGTCACAGTATTTCTAACTCTCTGGTGTGTCTTATGAAGATTTGGAACGATGCTGGGGCTGTAATTGTGGAAAGAGGAGCTGTTGTTGGTTTTGCTGTTTGGCAGAAAGTCAAATGTAGCGGGGAGAAGGGGCTTAAATGGGAGGGGTTGGGGCTGCCACTTAACGCGCGTTGAGTTCAGGGCACGAGTTTGTTGGGGAGCTCGTGCGAGTGGGTGGGGAGGCTGCGTTCAGCAAGGAGCTGTGCAAGCACCCGGCTTGAAATTACAGCAACGGGCTGTGGCACTGTGACAAATACTCCCTTTGATTGTCAGCTAGCAGTGCGTAATTGCATGCAAATATTGGATTGGAAATTACTAAAATCAGAGAGGAAGCCTAAATGAGTAACATGTGAAGTGAGTTGCATGAGTTTCTGTAGCTGTTTCTATTAGAACTTGTTCCTGGCATATTGAGGAGAAAAGAGAAAATCCCTTTGCTAGAGTAAACCTCTCTGCTACGTGAAGAACAGGTGCCTTATCCATGAGTGGATTTAGTAGTTCCGACTTCACTTTTTTTTATTAAACCTTTAATGAATCTTCTTCTTTGTAGGGGTTGCTTGTGATTGTGGGCTTTTTCTTCAGTTAAGGAAGTGATACGGAGTGAAAAATGCACAGGCAAAGATTCCTACCGTGTTATTTTTCTACTTTCTCTTTAGTGCAATGAGGGGACTTTTATAAAAAAACAAAAGAAATTGCACACCAACAGTCCTCTTAAGCTTCTTTTCATGTTTTGCAGACTTGACAAACAAGCTGGCGGTGACCAGCCTCGCAGCTTTGTATGCACGAGTGGTCCTCTGGTTCTGTGGGTCCCGTCTCCTGCCAGAGGGCTCAGGTAAGCCTAAACTGTCACGCATCTGTAGCAGTCAGTGCTTCCTATGAACACGTGCTTCCCCGTGGTTTTGTCAAGGCTTCATCAATACCAAGTCGTGCCGGTTCAGTGACAGCAGATGCTGAAGTTCTGCTGCTGAAATTGAGATTTCACTGTTTTTTCAACTCCGTCGTGTAGAATGATGGAAGCAGTTTCTTTCCGGGGTGTTTCTCAGAAACAGCACTAAGCCTCTGAGTGAAGGAGTTGCTCGTGCCCACAGCTTGAAATCCTTGGGATTGTAAACAAGTAACTCCTAAAGCACCAACATGGGAATGCTTGATTTTACAGTAAAAGCCTGACGTGCGTGTTTTGAACTTTTTACGGATTGTTTGAGGAAAAAAATACACCTTGGAAATAGTTCATCATTTGGATGGGTTATAAACCCTATTGTCAGCCTTAACTGTCTTACGCATGTTCACATGACATGTTTAAAAACCCATTCCCTTTGAGAATTGGGGGGTTTTTTTTAGAGTGAACTTCAGCTGACACTACATGTTCTGGATGCTACATCACCTGTAAGCTTGAAATGGCACTTAGGACAAGGAGGAATTGACTCCTGTGTCGTAGGTCTCTTTTAGCAAAGGCAGAAGGAGGATGGGCTTCTTTCAAAGTCGGAGGCTGGCCTGTGCTTTTGATGCTCAGCTTGTGTGTTCTTCTGTCTTTTTAGTCAAAAACTGTAGGTTGAAAATGTGATATGACTTCTTTAACTTACTTCTTATTTATTGCCTGTAGGTGATGAGATGCGTTTCTCTAGACCTTTCTACAATTATCCTCTGATTCGGAGCTACTACGCTGGTCATCGACAGAAACTGGAGTGTTTATCAAGGTAGGACGTGCAGGAAAGCTCTAGAGCAGTTCCGCTGCAAATTCAGAAGCGGCAGCAAGTGGCTTTTCCATCAGCAGCTGTATTTGCTATGCTTCATGCGTTTGCTGGCAACACTCTTGACTGGAGTGATGCGTGTGTCCTGCTGAACAGAGAGGTTCCTTTCCTGTGTTGAAATGTTGATATATACCTCTGCTTAGTGCCCTTTGTTGGTGTCATCATTGTTTTGACGTGCATGTAATTCATTGGCAATTCTGTGTCATTTGTTACCACTGGAAAAGGTCGTGTGGTGAGGACAGGATCAGTCACGGCCAGGTCAGCAAGGCACGGCCTTTGCAGAGCAATTGTTCTGGACACAGAAGAAAGCATGTTTTAGGAAAAAAAAACAAAAAAACAAAGCAAAAATAATCTCTCTCAATGACCAGTGATAGATGGCGATAAGGGGATTGGCCCAAATCTCCTACTCCCAAGCACCGCGGTGTCATTGAAGGAGATGGGCAGAGTCACATGCAGCTGGCACAGCCAGCGCGCTCCTGGCTACTGGATAAAAGTGCCTTCCTCACGGGAACTGCCTTTCCTGGGCTGGCTCACGAGCATAATGGTGATGTGCCTTGGGTTAGGTGAGAACAGATTTTTCTTTGGCAACTGTTCTGTAACCTAAAGAAAGTCCTCAAGTAGCCGTGGCCATGGCACCATGAGCAAGGTGCAGCAGGAGGAGCCCAGGTGGAAGCTGCTCTATGTCAGGCATTGGCTTTCAAGCTCCTCTTCCTGCGCGTCCTTCTCAGGTAACTCTCGTACAGGCTCACGGGCTCCTTAGAAGCACCACCTCCAGCGTGCTGCTTCTGCTCGTCCTCCTCGGGAAATGAAAGGCTGGCGTCGCAGCCCGCAGGAGCCTGCGATGGGCTTCTGAGCAATGCCGTGTTTAACAGGCCAGCCCTCCGTCACTGTGATGGCATGTGCAGAGGCACAAACGTGCTGCTTCAGGTGATACCAGAATTCAGCTGTGGGCTCAGCTTTCTGACCGTGACTGTTTTTCAGTAACAAAAGCGAGGTGCTGAGACCAAAGCCTGACATTTCCGTGCTGTGGTCTCACCGCTGTGTGTGGGAACGCTCCCACTGGAGGCGTGGGGTTTGGGTTAGCTTTGCTCACACTGCCCTTGTATTACAAGTAATGCGGCACAAAAGAAAACCTGAAAACTAAAAGGTCGCTGCAACTTTCCCCTTAATAAGGGAGCTTTTTGGATTCCTATTTGGAGCTCCTTTAATAATTCACTAGGATCTAATGAGCACCTTTCACCTGACTCCAAAATTTCTTTCCAGTCTATTTCAAGTCACGATCATGCCTTTGTCTGTTTGTTCCTTTCTTGGAGTCGTGGGAGCTTTAGCTGGGTTTGTTTTGGCTGGAGGAAATCTGTGACACCGAGAAGCTGGAATTAGTGTTTTCCTCTGTGCAAATCCTCGCTAGGTTTTGTTCCAGAAGAAAATGGGACTCTGACTGCCTGATGGTCGATGGCATGGTTTCCCAGTTAGGAGACCGAGTTGAGAAGTTGTGGCAGAGAGATGAAGGAGGAACGGGGAAATACCCACCTCCTAGTTTACGGGTGAGTGTTGTGTTCGCTGAAGGCAACAACAACAGCCACAACAAACCCCAGCCCCAGCCCAGCCCTCCCCCAAAGCCAATGATTTCTCAAAGAGAGGAGTTTTAAAAAGCTTCTACCTTTTCATTCCAGGCACTGCTGGAGCTCTATTTGCTAGAAGGTGTTGAAGAAAGCCACAAACATGCAATTGTATCCCTTGGAGTTATTTCTGTTACACCTCCAGTATACGCGCATCAGGGGTCTGAAATGTCTGTCACCTACGTGTTCGATGCATTTTCTAATTTGTGCTTCAAACACACTGCGGATGAACACGTGTAGTTAAGAATTAAGTCGCAGACAGAAGCATTGTTTGATTTCTTTGTACTGTGGATTTTTTAGGAATTTTTAAAATGTTTTGTTGCAAAGTCTTTTCTGATGTGAGAAAACAGGTCTACTAAGCAATGTTAAAGGTAGAAAGCTCCCCTAGATTTTCTCAAAATGTAAACTGTTTTTCATTTTTGAAGCACCCACAGCTGTAGCAAACAGCTGCTTCCTCAAGCGCTGCACTAGAATGTGCTGCTTCAGAGCAAAAGGATTTCTGACAGCGGTTTACCAGGACCTGATGTTGCTGAAATCATCCATTTTCCAGCACAGCTAAGAGGGCTTGCTTTTGTGCTGTTACAAGTGCAGGCACACAGAATAATAGAGAGAGAGAAGGGAAAAGCCATTGGGCAGAAACTGAATTTTTAAGCTGCCGAAATACACTGTGTTGCTTTGGTTGTTTGTTGCCTGAGCCGAGAGGGGAGCCTAGAGAGCAGGGGCTTTAAAGCTGTTGCACCCCGGAGCTCTCTGATGAGAATAGACCCCCCAAACCAGCTGTCAGAAAGAGAAAGTGACACTGCCGATGAGTGATCCACATACTGGTTTAAATCCAGTTTTAATCATTCAGAGCTAAGCTGTGCTGTAAGGACACCCGAATTTCACTTGTTTTATATACGCTGGAAAGGAGGGAAGAAACCAACTGTAGAATTTGTTTGCTTTAATAATCAAGCATTGGCCGTTCTCGTGTTTTGAATGTCCAGCTGGTGGCTCCAGTGACTAAAGAGGGAGCCTGAGTTTCCAACGGAACTGTTTAAATATCAAAAGGCAACCTTTCTGAATGCCTTAGAGAAATCAGAGAGTCTGTCTTTCTGGTTATTTATTCAGAATGCAATTTTGTTGTTAGGGCCTGACTATCTTCACGTTGCAACAGCATAAAACGGCAAGACTAATACAAGAGTATTTTCTGCGTCCTACCACTATGATATTCTTATTTCCTTTTATTATTTATTCCTATTATATTAATCATAGGAATAATATTATTTCATGTGATAAATTGTTGGTCTTGCAAATTTATTAGCCTTAATTAGATACTTGATATCAGACAATTTACTTGCTGCTAGACATCATACATTCCTTTCCGAACAAAACAGAAACTTCCGTCGACTCCTTCGCAGCTGCCTTTGCCATCCCTTCGGGCCTTGTTAAGCTTATCCAAGGATTTTGGCTTCTAGACCACAAGGACTATGAAGTAAGCATGTGACAGTTTAGTTAGGCATACGTTGTAGTGCAAGGCTATGATCTAGCAAATGACTTTAAAACCCTGGTGCTTAGCTAATAACAGGTGATAAAACATGGGAAGCTTCTTTTGTAATCCTGCTTCAGCAGCACCTTCAGCAATACGTGATGATCTGCAGTTTGGTTTTAATTACGATGAGAGGAAATGGATTAAGACAATGAAGAAGTCAGCGTTAATAATGCTTGAGATGTGAATTGCCAAAGCCGTCTGTTCAGGTTGTTCTCAGCAGAGCAGTCGAGCGCTTTCTCAAAAGCAGTGGTTTGGGTACTTTAAATAGTCAAATGACCATCCTGGCAGCAAGATTTGAGACAGAAGACCGCAAAAGTGACTCTTCAATCTAATTCATGTTCCTTCTGATGCTGAGGGTTGCTCTTTGCCTGTCACAATTTTAATACAACCTGTCTGGGAGAATAACTTGTATTTATAAGAAGTGATGTTTGCCTATGGGGATTTGGTTACCCTAGCCGAGTGTGAATCACTCCTTTTAAAAGACTCTGGTTTTTTTCTGTATGGCTAACTGATTTTTTTTTCCTGCAAATAGTAAAGAATTTATATTTACCTGTCCGGTATCAGGGACATTCACCCCTACTGAAGAAACTTTTGAACAGTTTTGTTGTGTGCTTGTGTGTCCAGTCTGATCCCCTCTATACAAACAGGCTGTGGCCAGGCTGGAAGGGGCCCAGAGAGGGGCCACCAGGATGATCAGAGGACTGGGAAGCTGCCATACGAGGATGGGCTGGGAGAGCTGGGTTTGTTCAGCCTTGAGAAAAGGAGGCTCAGAGGGGATCTCATCCCCATGTACCAGGACTTAGGGGGTAGCTACAAAGAAGGTGGAGACTCCCTTTTTACACGGAGTCCCATAGAGAGGACAAGGGGGATGGACACAGGTTGCTCTTGGGGAGATTCCGACTGGCCACCAGAGGGAAATTTTTCACACTGAGGACAGTCACCGTTGGAATAATCTCCCCAGGGACGTGGTTGACTTGGCCACGTTGGACACCGTCAAGAGTCGTCTGGACAGGGTGCTGGGCCATCTTGTCTAGACTGGGCTCTTCCCAGATAGGTTGGACTAGATGATTGCTGAGGTCCCTTCCAACCTGGGATTCTGTGATCTTAGTAAACCTGATCTCCACCTTCTGCAGAATTCCCTGGCCCTGCTCTTTCACCCAGCTACAACCAAACCTGTGTCGTGGCAACACGTGAGAATTCTTCGGTCCCTCATGTGCCAAGGAGAGCATGGGCGAGCCCTCAGATACATGCAGGTGATGAAGCCACCATTCGCAAGCAGTTGTGAAGAGCGACTTTTCCTCACTGTGCTGTTGTCCAATAGGTAAAGAAATATCTGCCACCATTTTGGCATTGAAATACTGTGAAAGGTGGAGAACAAACACTAGAAATCACAATCCCCTAAATTTCCTTTAAACTTTGAGCACAATAACTGTGGGGCATCTTTTTAGTTATACTATTAATACGCCTTTACATCTCAAAAAATTAACTACAGGTGCATGGCGGAGGCTTGGGCTCTGCTGCAGGAAGACGCCGCTCAGTTAAAGGAGGAAGAGCTATTAAAAGACATGTATGACATCTGTCGGGAGATGGGACTAGTGGGAGACTTCCTGAGGCTGCCTTTCACAGACTCTGAACAAGTAAGTGTGGGCAAGAGGAAAATCTGAATCCCTTCTTTGCCAAGAGAAGAGGCAGGGTCATCATATATGTTTTAAAATGTGTTATTTCTCATAGAAGTGTTTGGAGAAATTTTTACGGATTCATGAAATTCTTTTAGCCCGGCATCTGCAGCGTGCCAACTGTATGGCAGCAGCACGGCTGAACCAGGCGACGAACGTTCATCTCATGGTAAGCGTAAAAGTCCTGCCGAGTGTGCCAGTTTCTCTCAGGGGTTACTGACCGGTTTAACAGCGCTCAGTAAGAATCCTGCTTTCTTTATCACACCCTTCTTTGAAATACTTGCAATAAGCCTCTGCACCTTACGTTACAGCTGAACCTAAAAGTTGAACAGAATGTGTCACTACTCCAGAGCTACCCCGTGCAGTTGGAAATTCTGTGTTCCAGGCTGTTGTTGACTCCACTTCGAACAGTTTGTTTGTGTCTGAGGATTAAATAAGTATCTCCTGTCAGCCACTCTTACCATTCAGATATTCAGGGACGTACGTTATGTAGGGTTCGGATTATTGGAAGTTGTTTGGGTCACTGTGGAATGAAGAGTGTGGTTTATGTCATCTCCTGTATCTCACACGCAGCTCTGGGTGCCAACCCACAGGCAACATTTGCATCATGGGTTGATGTTTTTATTATTTCCTCAAGTTATAGCGTGAGGTCTGCAATTCCACAGCTTTCATTTTACCACTTTTTGGACAGAAATTCTTACCTAACTTCTGTATCTCAAAGTAGCCATATCAAATTCTGTGTTATGGGAACTTCTGTTGCGGTTCTGTGATCCATGTGCTGCTTTCCGGAACCATAGTTCTCCAGGGAAGCAAACTTATGGGGTGGTTCTGGAAGGTTGAGGTCCTGCATTTGAAAGCTTCCATCCAGGGGGAAGGGGTGTGTAGGCAGCTTTCTCTTCCTCATTTTAATCCTCACTTCCTCTTGTCCAACGTAACCCGCCGCTGCCCTGGAGATTCAGTCACCTGGGGCAGTGGCGTTTCAGGAAAAACAAGGGAAAGGCTGCTGTTTTGTCAGCCACGTGAAACTTGTGGGTGCTGACAAGTGTGTCAGAATGAGGTTCTGCAGGGTGCCGGCATGGTTTTACCTTAAAGTTGTAGGTTCTGCTATTATTCTAGTCTTCCTTCCACTTGCCTAAATATACAGGGTGAAACTTCTTGCTTTACGCTTTTTGTTCACCAGAATGATCGTGCTCCTCGCTGGAGACAGAGAGCAGTTGCCAGAAATTCTCTCTCAGCCCAGCACGGCAAGACCCTTCCTAGAGGTCAGAGGCAGCTGGCTGTAGAGAGAGCCAAGCCTTACCATCTGCCTTCGTCCGGACCAAGAGAAGGTAATTTTTAGGGGGGGAATATAACGCACAACTAACCATCGCTTTGATTGCACAAGGCTGATCGTTTTTCCCTCGTGCTTTACAGCTGCAAGACCAAAGCCATTCTCGACAGTAACAAAACCAGCTAATACAGGAAATGTGCATCCACGGGCACCTTTCAGCAGTCGTGTGTTGGCCAAAGTTAGAGAGTTATGGGTAGGAAATGAGCAGAAACCCAGTTGAGAGAGAGTTTTTCTGTTATGATGATGTTTGTTATGCAAAATACATATATTTATATTATGGTAAATATGTTTAGAGAATTTAAGAGAGCTGAAACTAAAACAATGATTAGCATCAAGCTATTGGTGTACACATCTTGCTAGACTTGATTGTGTGATCAAATAGTGATCTCTTCCCACTTGCTGACACCTTTCTGCTTTGTTTCTGCCTCTTTTACTTAAAAATAGGCAGAACGGTAAAGAGCAGGAAAGAGGCCAGTAGCTGTCAGATGATTTTCCTACAGGTGGTGTGGCCAAATCAACCTCAGTTCTGGTATATTTGGACTTGAGGGCAATGAAGGTCAGTTACTGTCCTTCTCTACTGTCCTTTTGCCATGAGAAAAGACCAAGACCTTGGGCAGATCGTACTATAAGGACATGCCCAGCGTGCAAATAAGGCCGCAGATAACTAAAAGTAGTTTAATCCCCCATCAGAACTTCTTCTCATGGAAGATGACTCTCAGGGTTGTCAGCACACTCCATTTATTTGCTGCAATTCATCCCTTCCCATGTAACCAACCATAAATAGCTTCTGGTGGGGAAGAAGCAAGCTCCAGGCAGGAGCCAACCCATAGTCTCTTGTGAGTTGTTAGGCAATGCTTGTAACCTCTTAGCCTAGGCCAGTCGGAAAATGCAATGAAAGAATAGAATTTCTCGTAGTAAGATAGCATTTGTTTCTTATGTTGTTGGTACTTTTGTCTTCTGTGCAAAACTTGCAGGTTTCCATCGCAGGAATGCTGTTCTCACCAAAGCAGTCACGATAATGAGTGCCTTTGAGATGCTCGGAGAGAAATGTTCTGCGGTTCCTTCTGAATTACAGCTGTTCCTGAAATAAAAAGCGTTTTCCTATGCACTGTGCTTTGTGGGTGACCCATACGTGAGGCAGAGGGAAAAATGCAAGTGGCGGTTCCTGATGTGCCTGTTGGTTCAGGTCACTCACTCCTGGGCCGTGCATCACCCGGCGTGGTTCAAGAGCAGGCTTATCCCACAGCAGCCATCGGTGTGGTGTGCCTTGCTGTTGAACTTGGTTTAAACCCAGACTAGACCATGAGTTATTAGTGAAAGCCTGATTGCTGGTAGTTTGATGCTGCAATTGTAATGTTAATAGGCAGGGAGAGAAGGATGCGGGAAGCAGGTGTGTGACTTCTGTGAACAGCGGCAGCACAGGCGTGTGTGACCCTAGGAATCCAGGGCACAGGAAAGCCTTTGCTTCTGATCCAGCCTATTGGTCTCAGAGGAGCTTCCGAAAGGACGAGAACGGCGTGCTCATCTCCGCAGGATCCAGCAGTTCCGTGGGCCAGGTAAGCCTTGAGTCAAAGAACCAGCTGGAAGCAGCTGTCACTAATACGCAGCTGGAGGCCGGTCAGTTCCTTTATCTCCCGTTATTAACATCCATGTCAGCGTAACGCAAAAGACCGGCATTTATCACTTTCCTGCTCTGAAGCAGTGGCTAGATTTTATCTACATGTCTTGTCATCCTGGAACTGAGTGTTGCTGTCAAGTGTGCTTGCCAGTCTTGATTGCTAATTTAAACTGCTAGTGAGGGCTCTCCTGGCAGAGAGCAGTGCTTGTGTGTGCATTTGGTGGCTCGCTTATGAAGAGGAGGCACTTGATGGTTTGTTAGAGAGAGGTCTCTGGTGATCATGGTCAGGGAGTGCTGGAGAGCGCCTGGCAAGGTTATAACGCCACGCTGCTGGCGTACGGTCAGAGGGGCTCAGGGAAGAGCCCATGAGCGACGATCGGGTATGGTGCGAACAGAGGCTGGGTGCCCGTTGTGCGCCAAGAGCTCTTCAAAGCCCCCCGCACTCGGGAGAACCACAAGCAGTGCCAGGTGGGATTAGCACAAAGTGATGCTACATGGAGTAAATGGGTCGCACTGATCACCCAGCGGGCTTGAATAGGAAACCCCAGTGGCCCAGGAGTCTTGGAAGTGACCATGGGCTGGCCAGAAGGCAAAGACTTTGGAATATCCCCAGAGGAGGGGGTGCCACGTGCTGAAGAGGCCCCACTGTATAACAAACTCTCAGAAGATTAAAAGCAACACGCCCTGTTCATTGTAAGCGCCATGTGCTTACAATGGTGGATGCAAGGACCGGCTGGCTGGAAACATATCCCATCCCCCCCGCCCCTCCCCAGACACCATCCTGGGTCTGGAAAAACAAGTCCTGAGGTGACGTGGCACCCCAGAGAGTGGTCAGACAACGGACTCATTTCCGAAACAACCTCATAGACACCTGGGGCAAAGAGCACGGCACTGAGTGGGTGTATCACACCCCCTGTCACGCACCAGCCTCTGGGAAAATGGAGCGGTACAATGGACTGTTAAAAACTACGCTGAGAGCAAGGGGGGGTGGGACATTCAGGCCCTGGGATGCACATTTGGCAAAAGCCACGTGGTTAGTCAACACGAGGGGATCTGCCAGGCGAGCTGGCCCTGCCCAGTCAGAAATCCTACATGCTGTGGGAGGGGATGGAGTCCCTGTAGCGCACGCAAAAAGTACGCTGGGCAACACAGTCTGGGTCCTCCCTGCCTCAGGCAAAGGCAAAGCCATTCGTGGGATTGCTTTTGCTCGAGGACCTGGGTGCACTTGGTGGGTGATGCGGGAGGACAGAGAAGTCCGATGTGTGCCTCAAGGGGGTTTGATTTTGGGCGAAAACAGGCAATGAACTGAATGGGGCAATGCGAACTGCTATATAATACTGTGTGTCACCTCTGTGTTGTATCCATGATATCAGAGTACGAGCCTCCCAAGCCATGGACGATAAACTGCGACACAAGCAGAGTGCAGCAGTGACGGAACGGTGCCTGACTCGGCGTGCAGCAGCCCAGGTATGGGACCTGGGCATGGCGTGAGCGGTGTGGAATAGGGGGAGGCGGCTGTGCTGGTTTTGGCTGAGAAGGGGTTAATTCTCCTCACCGTGGGGGGCGGCTGCCTTTCCGGCTTCCCGCGCTCTGCCGCGGGGGGGGGGGGGGGGGGGGGCTGGGAGGGGCGGGGCCGCGGTGGGGGCGGCTGACCCCGACTGGCCAGTGGCAGGTTCACTCCATACCACGTGACACCACGACCAGGATATTAAGGGGGGTGGGGGGGGCAGTTGCGGCTCGGGAGCGGCGCGGCGGCGGGTCGGCGGTGGGGGAGCGGCTGCGGCGCGTGGGGTTTGTTCCGGCGGTTCGTTCCCCCTCTCCCGCCCCCCCCCTTCCCACCCCTTTCCCCCCACCCCGCGGGGCTTTGCGCCTCTCGTTGTTCTCCTTTACATTGCATTTCTGTTGTTGTTTCTTTTACTTTCATTTATGAAACTGTTTTTATCCCAACCCACGAGCGTTACCCTTCTGATTCCCTCCCCCATCTACCGGTGGGAGGGGGCGAGTGACTGTGGGGCTGAGCTGCCGGGCAAACCACAGGCCCTAGAAGTGAAGTTTTGGAATTTAACGCGGAGGCTTTTAGCTTTAAAAGTGGGGTTTGGACCCTGAAAGTGAGGGTTGGGGCCTATAGATGAGGCTTTTAGCCTTATACGAGGGGTTTGGATTCTAAAAGGCACGGTTTTCAAAGAAAAAATGCTGGTTAGAGCATGAAAGGACCGGAGTTGATGCTAAAAGTGAGGGTTTGGGAGCTAAAGAGGAGGCACTGAGCGTTACAGGTGGGGTTTGGATGCTGGAAGTGCGGCTTCGGGTGTTAAAACTGAGGCTTTGACTTTTAAAAGAGGAATTTGAACCCTGAAAGGGGGGGTTTGGCTGTTACAAATGAGGCTTTGAGCGTTAAAAGAGGGGTTTGGACCCTAAAAGTGAGGTTTGCAGTCCTAACTATAAGGCTTTGATGTTAAAAGAGGAGTTTGGGTGCTTTAAAGTGAGTCTTTGGGACCTGGAAATGAGGCTTTGAGCGTTAAAATAAAGGTTTGGACAACGAAAGGGAGGGTTTGAAATTTTAAAATGAGGGTTAGTCCATGAAAAGGATGGGTTTTGGACCTCTGAATGAGGCTTTGTGCCTGAAAAGTGGGGTTTGGACGCTTGAAGTGAAGGTTTGGACCTAAAAACTGAGGCTTTGAGAGTTAAAAGAAGGCTTTGAACCCTGAAAGTGAGGGTTTGGCTGTTAAAAATGAGCCTTTGAGCTTTAAAAGAGGGGTCTGGACAATAAAATGGAGGCTTTTGAACTTAAAAATGAGGGGTTGTCCCTAAAAAGGAAGGGTTTGGGTCCTAAAAGTGAGGGTTTGGGACCAAAAAATGATGGTTTGAGCCCTAAACGATGATTTAGACCCTAAATGTGAGGCTTTGCAAGATATAAATGAGGTTTTGACAGTAAAAAAGACAGGTCTGGACCCTAACAGTGAGGGTTTGGGACATCTAAATGAGTCTTTTAGATTTAAAAGAGGGGTTTGCATTCTAAAACTCATGATTTGCAACAAAAAATCTGTAGTTTGAGCAATAATATAGTCGATTTGATGCTAAAAGTGAGGGTTGGTTTGGCACCTAAAAATGAAGCACTGAGCGCTAAAAGAGGGGTTTTGATGCTGAAATGGAGGCTTTAGCTGTGTTAAGAGGGCTTTGGGTCCTAAAAGTGAGGGTTTGGGACTCCTAAATGAGGCTTTGTGCCTTAAAAGTGGGGTTTGGACCCACAAGACAGGGTTTGGCTGTTAAAAAAGGAGGCTTTGTGCCTTAAATGAGGGGTTTCGACCTTGAAAGTGAGGGTTTGGGACTGAAAAAATGAGGCTTTGAGTGTTGAAAGACGGGCTTGGGACATAAAACCCTCCCTTCTAGCATTGAATCCTGTCTATTAATGCTCAAATCATGATTTTTTCCTTCCAAACGGTATGTTTTAGAGTCAAACCCCCTTGTTTAAGGCTCAAAGCCTCATTTTTATGTGCCAGACCCTCACATTCAGGTTTCAACCCCCCCTTTTAACACTCAAAGCCTCATTTCTAGGTGCCAAAGTTTCACTTTTAGCACCCAAACCTGAGCTCACTTTTAGGAGCCAAGACCTCATTTTTTATGTCCAAAGCCCTATTTCCACCGGCAAAGCCTCATTTTTAGATCCCAAACCCTCATGTTCAGGGTCCAAACCCCTCTTTTTATGCTCAAAGCCTCATTTTTACCACCCAAAGCCTCACTTTCAGTGTCTAAACCCGTTTTAAACCTTGCAGCCTCTGCTTATGGGGTCCCACAGCCTCTGCTTCTGGGGTCCTGCCGCCCCTCATTTTTTGAGTTCCAAACCCCTCTTTTAAGGCTCAAAGCCTCCTCTTAAGGTCCCAGACCCTCACTCTCAGGGTGCAAACATGTCATTTTTACTCTCAAAGCCTCTTTTATATCTTGCAAAGCCTCATGTTTAGCTGCCAAACCCGTCTTTTAAGGCTCAAAGCCTCAGTTTTCTTTTCTAAACCGCCACTTTCAGGGTCCAAACTGCTCTATTAAGCATTAAAACCTCACTTTTAGGTATCAAAACCTCATTTGTAATGTCCAAAGCCCTATTTTCAACTGCAAACCCTCATTTGTAGATCCCAAACCCTCACTTTCAGGGTTGAAACACCTCTTTTAAGGCCCAAAGCCTTATTTTAGGTCCCAAAGGCTCATTTTTTTGGTTCCAAACCCGTGTTTTAAGGCTCAAAGCTTCATTTTTAACTCCCAAACCCTCACATTGACGGTCCAAACCTGTCTTTTGGGTTCAAAGCCTCATTTTTATCACTCGAAGCCTCACTTTCATGGTCCAAACCCCTCTTTTAATGCCCAATGCCTACTTTTAAAGTCCCAAAGCCTCACTTGTAGCATCCAAAGCCTCACTTCTAGGTGCCAAAACCTCATTTTTTAGATCCAAAGCTCTATTTTCACCCTCAAAGCCTCATTTTTGTATCCCAAAGCCTCACTTTCAGGGTCCAAACCTGTCTTTTAGGTTCAAAGCCTCAGTTTTAGGTCCCAAACCCTCACTTTCAGGGTCTAGACCTGTCTTTTAAGGCTCGAAGCCTTATTTTAAGTCCCAAACCCTCATTTTTGGTGTTCCAAATCATGTTTTAAGTCTAAAAGCCTCCTTTTCATATCCCAAACCCTCACTTTCAGGGTCCAAACCCCTCTAGTAAGGAATAAAGCCTCATTTTTAGGTGCCAAACCCTCACTTTTCAGGTCCAAACCTGTCTTTTTTAGGGTCAAACCTTCATTCTTAGGTCCCAAGCCCTCACTTTTAGGGTCCAAACCCCAGTTTTAAAGCTCACAGCCTCATTTTTACCACCCAAAGCCACACTCCAAGCATCCAAACCCCTCTTTTAACGCTCAGTGCCTCCTTTAAAGGCCCAAAGCCTCACTTGTAGCATCCAAAAGCTCACTTTGAAGTGCCAAAACCTCATTTTTACTGTCCAAAGCCCTGTTTTCACCTGCAAAGCCTCAGTTTTAGGTCCCAAAGCCTCACTTGCAGGGTCCAAACCCCTCTTAATACTCAGTGGCCTCCTTTTTAGGTCCCAAAGCCTCCCATTTTGCATCAAATCTGCTCCATTAATGCTCAAACCGTGCGTTTCAGTCCAAACCCCTTGATTAATCCTCAAAGTCTCATTTTTAACAGCCAAGAGGGGCCCAAACCCCTTTTTTAATGCTCAGTGCCTCCTTTAAAGCCCCAAGCCCTCACATTTAGGTACTAAAACCTCATTTTTATTATCCAAGCCTCCTTTTTATATCCCAAACCTTTACTCTTGGCATCGAATGCGGTCTTTTAATGCTCAAACCGTCATTTTCTCTTTCCACACTGAGTTTTAGAGCCCAAAGCCATCTTTGAACGCACAAAGCCTCATTTAGTGGTCCCAAACCCTCACTGTTAGGGTCCAAACCTGACGTGAGGCTCTTCGCTCTTGCTGCAAAAGCTATTTCAAATCACAGCTTTGAATAAGAAACACTCTACTAGGTTTGTTCCAAGTACATTCATCATCCACTTGTTTCTTTCAATATCTGATCATTTCTATTCAAGGCAAGTAAGAACAGGGTCTCTCCCAATGTCAGGCAACACTGGACCTGTCCAGCAAGCGTCAGTCATACTAGAGAGACAGTAAAAAGCTGAGTATTGTAAAACTCCTGCTTCGGCCCTATTGGTGAGAGAACTTTTGAAGGGAAATATTTCTGACCTTCAAGTCAGTCAAAAGCCACAGTCAGTCAGCTATTGCATTTCCTCTGGCTGTGGTTCCACGAATGGATCACACTCAGGTGGAATAAATCTGCTTGAGATGCTTGCAAGCACAAATGCTTACAAACCAAATCATTTCTCTTAGTCTGGCACTGCTTAGCTCATGCAAGGACGTAAGTTTACTTGGTTTAGGTGTAAGGACGTCAGCGGCAAGTCCTCTGGAACTGGGGCTGGAAGTTGTATTTTAGCTTTACGTATCTGGAAATCACAACTCCTCCTCCTTTTTCTTGTTCACTAAGTAGCATCTACGTGAAGGGCATGAACAAACGTAGGCGAGTGCACAGAAACGTTCACCGTCCTTTAACTCTGCCGCATTTCCGATTTTTAACATTATTGTATTTGTGTGTATATACCATATATTAAGTTTATTGGTTAATTTCATATTTGATAAAAATAGTCCATTTGCTTTCCCCTGCCGTTTAATTTTAATGGTGTTTACTGACTGTGACAGAAATGTACATTGTTCACTCAACACCCTTTCCCCTGCGCTTTAATATCCTACTTTTTACTAAAGCATATTTTCACATTTTCTTGCTGTGTCAATATTCCAAACATCCATTTTGCACAAAGTATTTCACCAAGTAATTACGTTTGGCTGCTCCTTGGCTACTGGCTCTAAAAAAAAATTAAATTTTTGAGGTTAATGGGTTTTCTTTATTACAGCTTAAAATACTTCATTGTCACACTGTACTAAATTGCTAGCCTTCCATGTCTCTGTTGGGGGGAAATACACACACACGCACCCCCAGCAGTGGGTTGTTGATTGATTTTTGTTCACATCTGCACAAACACATTTCTTATCCCGTGAAGTAGTTCTCTTTATTCCAGAGGACAACGCCTGTGCCATTATTCCTCAAAAGGAAACAAAACCATCTGCTTCTCATAATTTGCACTTGTATTTCCAGATTTCCTGATTATTTAAAAACCTAAATACTTTGGTATGTGCCACAAGACTTGGATCAACATGCTGTCTTCAGGTTATGCCATGCACGTGCGGTGAGTCTTTTATACAAGCACCAGATCAAATTCACCCCCTGCTGATCAAGTATTTGACAAAATGTTTTTTTGTCAGCGATAACGAACAGCTGACCTGATACATCCATCAGTTAACTCACAAAGTGTAAGGTCAGCTCAATAAGCGTGACATTTGGAGCTAGCTTAAAAAGAAGGCTGGCAGTCACCTAAGGGCTCAGAAATCTTTCAATAATTTATTGGCTTGTTCTTTGCCGCTAAATACTGTAGCTTCATTCTGAAAAGCTACTCTCAACGTTGCCTAAAGGCTGATGCTTTCCTACAGCACTCTCAGGCTAGCTTAACCCCTGAGCTTAAGGAGCAAAGGGACAGGAAACCAAGTCACGCCATCAAGTATCGCTAATAGTCATGCTGTAACCAAAGTGATGAACTTAATCAACCAGGGATGTTGTTATATTCTGGGGACATGGAGTGTACGAATCAGCGTATCTATCGACCTGTGTTTTAGTCCCTCGGCAATCATTAATGTGACCGAAACAACAGACAACGTGCTGATGTCAGAAAATGATGACAAAATGTAGTTTCGTGTAGCGGGCTGAGAAAACCGGCCAGGACCGCCAAGATAAAGGGCGAAGTAGGTAAGAGGTAATTCTGGCAGGGGGAGATCTGGACCCGGGAAGATTTAAGGTTGCTGGGAGGTGTGAAGGTCTGCATGTGGGATCAAGTCAGCTCAGCCCTTTACGGTTTTGAACTGCTTTTCATTTGGAGGAAAACTGAAAGCTTATAACACTGGGAAGCCCTTTACAACAGGAAATCAAAGGGCTATTGAGACACTCCTGCCTGAAGGACTTCAAGGTTTGCAGCTTTCCCTTGGGCAGGATGTTTTGAGGTTTCCCCATTATTAACCTCTGGTGCGGCACACTCCCGTGGGGCTGGGGAGCACAGATCCGATTAAGCGCAGACTTGCTGATGCCACGTTGTCACCGCGGTGGCCACCGTAAGAGAGCCCCGGATGTAGTGCTGTGCAGCAGAAGCTACATCCCTGGACTGTGTCTCAGCCGCTTTCTTACTATACAAATATCTGTGTACGTCGAGTAGTAAAGCCTGCGCAACACAGCTGCATTTCTTTGAGGACTGCTGTGCCATAAGCCACATCTTAGCCCCAAAGTTTTCCTTCCCCCTCAAGCTCGGAGCGTGCACTGCCCTTCATGCAGGGATACTCTCACTGCCAATGTGTTTGTTCTCCTTTTCCCCTTTATAACCGTTCCCTTCCCGGAGCTTTCTATTTGCTGATGCCCTTAATATCCAGAGCTGTCAGGGATGAAAACCAAAGCCCTGCCGGCAGCTCAGGGAGGGTGAGCGGCTGCCCTTTTCCAAGCAAGCGGCTGAAATACAGCACGGTCAGCGGCGCTCTCAGTGTCCAGGCCTGTCACTGTCACGCTCCCAGAGCACCTCCACCTGCCCAGACCCCGCCGGGGGCTCAGCCACCGAGAGCAGCTGTCCTGGGGAGAGACTGGGGGGGCCTCGCAGGCCCTGGGGGTGTTGGCATGGCCCAGGCCCCTCTCTCCCTTCGTCCCCTCTCCAAAGCCCTGCCTGGGAGGGAGGCTGCTCATCTCTCTCGGGAAGTGCAACCTGTTGATAGTCTTAAAAGAGGTTAAATGCAGCCTCTGTGGGGTCTGGTACCCCCATGCAGCCCCCTCAGGGCAGCCTCACAGAACTTGCTTCCTCAGCAGGCACAAAGCGATACCTGAATCAATACTGAGCTGCAGCAAAGTGATGAAGCAGGAAAAAATTCCGTGCAAGTTTTCATACTCTGGGCAAGTTTGATGCGAGATGTGGTCACGCGAGGCTCTCAATAGGATCAGGTTAGGAGCGCACAATAAATACCGCCAGCTGTCCCCTGCAGCACTGGGGCTTGTTAGCTGACTTGTGAGCCAGGCTGAGCGTTGCAGTAAGGAGCCGTTCCTCCGGCCCCAGGGACCGTTACGCGCTCACCTGAGGCTGAAGTGAAGCATGGGTTCAGAGCTCAGTGTCAGCGTGCCTGGGCAGAAGCCGAAGCTGCCACCCCTTTGCATCCAAGGGGTAAGTGCCATCAGTGGGTGCAGACGCTGGGGTGCATTTCCCACAGCTCATGGCACTCTCTGTTTATACCAGCACGGTGCATTAGAATGGCTAAGCCGCGCTTTATTAGCTCGCCAGCCCAAAGGGCTGTGATTCAGGCCGATAGTGGTGTTGCTCAGCTGGTTGCGAGCTGGTTACAGCACAGCCTCACCCTGTGGGGTCTGTTTCCCAGCAAACAGCGGGAACAGATGAGGAACAGAGGGCTCTGCAAGGGGCGAGTTGTTCGATCTGAAGTGAAACACGAAGGCACGAGCGAGCTGGAGCGACGCACTGAGTCCCTCCTGCAAGAGCTGAGTACGGGGAGGTGCTGGCGGAGGGGAGATAATTTGGCAGCCTGGAGAGCAAAGCAGGCACTTGGAGGAAGCGGAGAGAGAAAGAAACAAGAACGACTGGCAAGAGCCTGTGGAGGGTGTGAGAAGCAAAGATTTAAAATCAGACCTTGAAATAATGCTGACTCAGCACAGCTGCTGCACGCTATTGCTAATGGTGAAGAGCCACAGGGATTTTTAGAAGCAAAACCAACAAGCAAACCAACCTAAAAACCAGCTGGGTGATTTTTTCCCCCTCAGCTCGGTTACTTTTCCCCAGCCCTGGCCACTCTGCAAGGCGATGCTCGTCACCCATATCAGGGTGCAGGATTGGGCCCAGGGCAGGGCTTTTGCAGGCAGCACATTTCTTGTTCCCAGTAACGCAGTCGCTGGGCATTGATCAACAACTGGGGCAGTTGCCCAGAATTACCATTCTTGCTCTCTCCCCAGTTCCCTTCACTTTTGCTCTTCCTTTTTCTTTCTTTCTCTGTCTGACTCCCTGCCTGTATTTTCTAACTCCTCCCTGTCTGTCCTACAGCCTGATGCTGTGTTTTCCTTTCCCTACACCTCTCTCCCACTCCCTGGCCTTCTCCTTCCTCTGTCGCCGTGTCCTGGCCACCTGGTTCCCCTCTGTGCTGCAGCCTGTCCCCTCTCTCCCGCCTGTATCCCCCGCTCAGCTGGCCCTGCTGCTCTCGGGGCCTCCGTCATGCTCCCCGGCCCCTTCTGCTCCTCCTGCGTGAACCCTGAAACTCACGGTTTGGGACCTAAAAAGGAGGCAATGAGTGTTAAAATAGGGGTTTGGACGCTGAAAGTGAGTCGTTGGGTGTTACAAATGAGGATTTGGCTGTTAAACAAGGGCTTTGGTTCCTAGAAGTGAGGGTTTGGCTGTTAAAAATGAGGCTTTGAGCCTTAATAAAGGGGTTTGGACCCTGAAAGGGAGGGTTTGGGACCTAAAAATGATGCTTTGAGCCTTAAACGATGGATTTAGACCCTAAACGTGAGGCTTTGTGACATACAAATGAGGCTTTGACAGTAAAAAAGACAGGTTTGGACCCTGACAGTGAGGGTTTGGGAGCTCTAAATGCAGCCTTGAGCCTTAAAAGTGGGGTTTGGACCTTGAGAGTGAAGGTTTGGAACTGAAAACTGAGGCTTTGAGAGTTAAAAGAGGGATTTGAACCCTGGAAGTGAGGATTTGGGTGTTAAGAAGGAGGCTTTGAGCCTTAAAACAGGGGTTTGGACTCTGAAATTCACGGTTTGGAATGAAAATATGACTGTTTGAGCATTAGAAGACCAGATTCGATGCTAGAAGTGAGGGTTTGGGACCTAAAAATGAGGGTTTGTCCCTTAAAAGTAGGGGTTTGGACCCTAAAACTGAAGATTTGGAATGAAAAACTGAGGCTTTTAGCCTTAAAAGAGGGGTTTGGACCCTGAAAGTGAGGGTCTGGGACCAAAAGATGAGACTTTTAGCCTTAAACGAGGGGTTTGGAATCTAAAACGTGAGGCTTTGGAAAGAAAAACTGATGGTCTGAGCATAAAAGGACTGGGGCCGCTGCTAAAAGTGAGGGTTTGGGACCTAAAGAGGAGGCACTGAGCGTTAAAAGAGGGGTTTGGACATTGGAAGTGTGGCTTTGAGTGTTAAAAGGGGGCTTTGGACCCTAAAAGTGAGGTTTGCGGTCCTAACTATAGGGCTTGAGGTTGAAATAGGGGTCTGGACAATAAAAGGGAGGCTTTGGAACTTAAAAATGAGGGTTTGTCCCTAAAAAGGAGGGGTTTGGATCCTAAAAGTGAGGGTTTGGGATCCAAATTAATGCTTTGAGCCCTAAAGGATGGTTTTAGACCCTAAACGTGAGGCTTTTCAAAATATAAATGAGGCTTTGACATTAAAAAAGACAGGTCTGGACCCTAACAGTGAGGATTTGGGACATCTAAATGAGGCTTTGAGAGTTAAAAGAGGGGTTTGGACCCTGAAAGTGAGGGTTTGGCACCTAAAAATGAGGCTTTATTCCTTATTAGAGGGGTTTGGACCCTGAAAGTGAGGGTTTGGGATATAAAAAGGAGGCTTTTGCCCTTAAAACAGGGATTAGGAAAACAGAAAAATGAGGGTTTTGGACTTGAAAGAGGGGTTTGGACCCTGAAAGTGAGGGTTTGGGACCTAAAACTGAGGCTTTGAACCTAAAAAAATGGAATGAAAAAAATGACAGTTTGAGCATTAATAGGCTGGATTCAATACTAAAAGGGAGGGTTTTATGTCCCAAGCCCGTCTTTCAACACTCAAAGCCTCATTTTTTAGTCCCAAACCCTCACTTTCACGGTCCAAACCCCTCCTTTTTAGGGACAAACCCTCCTTTTTAACAGCCAAAGCCTGACTTTTATTGTCCAAACCCATCTTTTAACGCTCAAACCCTTATAGTTAGGACCGCAAACCTCACTTTTAGGGTCCAAACCCCTCCTTTTTTAGGGACAAACCCTCATTTTTAGGTCCCAAAGAATCACTTTAAAGCACCCAAAACCTCACTTTTAACATCACAGCCTTAATAGGTAGGACAGTAAACCTCACTTTTAGGGTCCAAATCCCTGTTTTAAAAATCAAAGCCTCATTTTTAACAGCCAAAACCTCACTTTCAGGGTCCAAACCCCTCTTTCAACGCTCGGTGCCTCATTTAGATGTCCCAAACCCTCACTGTTAGGGTCCAGACCTGTCTTTTTTTACTGTCAAAGACTCATTTATTTGTTGCAAAGCCTCACGCTGAGGATCTAAATCCATCCTTTAGGGCTCAAGGCATTGTATTTAGGTCCCCAACCCTCCCTTTTGGTCTCCAAACTTGCCTTTTCTAGCGTTAAAGCCTCATTTTTAGGTCCCAAACCCTCACTTTCAGGGTCCAAACCCCTCTACTAACCTCTCAAAGCCTCAGTTTTAAGTTCCAAACCTTTAATTTCAGGGCCCAAACCCCACTTTTAAGGCACAAAGCCTCATTTAGAGGTCCCAAACCCTCACTTTGAGGCTCCAAACCTATCTTTTCTGTGCAAAGCCTTATTTTTATATCCCAAGCCTTCACTTTTAGGGTCCAAATTCCTCCTTTTTAGGGACAAACCCTCACCTCCAAAGCCTCCCTTTTATTGTCCAAACCCAGCTTTTAACACTCAAAGCCTTATAGTTAAGATGGCAAACCTCACTTTTAGGGTCCAATGCCCTGTTTTAAAGCTCAAAGTCTCCTTCTTAACACCCAAATCCCCACTTTCAGGGTTCAAATCCCTCTTCTAACTCTCAAAGCCTCAGTTTTCAGTTCCAAACCTTCACTCTCAAGGTCCAAACCCCACTTTTAAGGCTCAAGGCCGCATTTAGAGCTCCCAAACCCTCACTGTCAGGGTCCAAACCTGTCTTTTTTACTGTCAAAGCCTCATTTGTATGTCACAAAGCCTCACGTTTAGGGTCTAAATCCATCGTTTAAGGCTCAAAGCATCATTTTTAGGTCCCAAACCCTCCTTTCCATGGTCCAAACCCCTTTATTAAGGCTCAAAGCCTCATTTTTAACAGCCAAAGTCTCACTTTCAGCGTCCAAACCCCTATTTTAACACTCATTGCCTCCTTTTTAGGTCCCAAACGCTCACATTTTTTGCTCCAAACCGTGAGGTTTTCGAGGTTCAAACCCCTCTTGTAAGGCTAAAAGCCTCAGTTTTAAGTTCTGAACCTTCATTTTCAGGGTACAACCCCCTCCTTTAAGGCACAAAGAGTCATTTTTAAATTCCATACCTTCACTTTTAGGGTCCAAACCCCTACTTTTAAGGGACAAACCCTCATTTTTAGGTCCTGAACCCTCACTTTAAAGCACCCAAAACCACACTTTTAACAGCAAAGCCTTATAGTTAGGACCGTAAATGAAACTTTTAGGGTCCAAACCCCTCCTTTGTAGCAATGTCGTGGTTTAGCCGGCAGCTCAGCCCCACACAGTCGCTCGCTCACTCCCCCACCGGTAGATGGGGGAGAGAATCAGAAGGGTAACGCTCGTAGGTTGGGATAAGAACAGTTTAATAATTAAAATTAAAAGAAACAACAACAGAAATGCAATGTAAAGCAGAACAACGAGAGGCGCAAAGCCCCGGGGAGGGGGGAAGGGAGGGGAGAGGGGGAACGAACCGCCGAAACAAAACCGCGCTCGCCGCCCGCCGACCCGACGCCGCGTCGCCCCCGCGCTGCCACTGCCCCCCCCCCCCAATATACTGGTCATGGTGTCACGTGGTATGGAATGAACCTGCCATTGGCCAGTCGGGGTCAGCCGCCCCCACCATGGCCCTGCCCCTCCCAGCCCCGCCCCCGCCACGCGGCAGAGCGCGGGAAGCTGGAAAGGCAGCCGCCCCCCACGGTGAGGAGAAATAACCCCTTCTCAGCCAAAACCAGCACATTCTCCACCCCTTATTCCATACCATTTACACCATGCCCAGGTCCCATACGATGCAATACAACCGTACCAACCACCACCCCTCCCCTTCCCATCCTTTAACATAATACACAGACATCATTCCCGTAGTTCATGGACCTTCCCTGTTGTCGTGGTTCAGCCTCAGCTGGCAACTGAACACCACGCAGCCGCTCGCTCACACCCCCCCACACCCCTGTGGGATGGGGAAGAGAATCGGACGAGCAAAAGAACTTGTGGGTTGAGATAAGCACAGTTTAATGATTACGATAAAATGATGATGATAAATGATTATGATAATAATGACAATAATGTTAATATAATAAAAGGGAAAAGGAAGGAAAGGGAAAACAGGGAAAAAAACCATGGAAACACAAACGATACAGCCGCTCACCACCCGCCGACCGACGCTGCCCGTCCCCGAGCCGCGATTGCTCCCTCCCTCCCCCAGCCAGCCCCTCCCAGGTAGCATACTGGGCATGACGTTACATGATATGGAATATCCCTTTGGTCAGTTTGAATCCGCTCTCTTAGCTGTGCCCCCTCCCCTCCCAGCTTCTTGTGCACCCAGCAGAGCATGGGAGGCTGGACATGTCCTTGACTAGTGTAAGCGCTACCCAGCAACAGCCCAAACATCTCTGTGTTATCTCAGCAGGTTTTTTTTTCCATGCTAATTTCAAAGCACAGCACTATACCAGCTAGAGTGAAGAAAATTAACTCTATCCCAGCTGAAACCATGACAGTATCTACCCCTTATTCCATATCATTGACATCATGCTCAGGTCCCATACTATTCAGTACAAATTCAATAATCCCTATCCATCTTCTCATCCTTTAACAATATATATCTCTCTCTCTATACAGATTTTCATTTATCATTCCACTAGTCTATGGAACACCCCTGCAGAATGCCTGTGAAATGTCCATTGAGTTCATTTAGTCCATGACTTTGGATTTCATCTCTTGTAAGGGTCCTTCAGAGAGGCGGTGTGCGTGGGGTCAGGTTGTTGCATGTCAGTCCTTGTTCCATCACCGCTGCACTGGTAGTTCTTGTTCTCTCACTGCTGCACTTTGCCTGGTTCCATTGAAGGTTCATTCGCTATTATTATTAATTGGGAGATTCCCACCATGATAACATTCCATTGATGCAACCATAGTAGTGATGACATACAACATCCTATAGCAATTAACAGCATATTATTCAGTTCATTGGCTGTTTTCACCCAAAATTAAATCCCCCTGAGGTGTGGGAAACTATAAGCTTGAATCCACATGTGGGTCCCATGATAAGTTGTTTGAGATAGAAAGCGGGCTGGAGGATTATAGGTACGCGATGGAATTAGCTTGACTACAGACCCGGTGTCAGACCCGCTGATGGGAAATCACAGAGAATCTGCAAGTCACCAGGAGGAGGAAGAAAGGCGAGAGATATCTCGGCCTTGAGAGCAAAGAAGAAAGGCAGGGATATCTCTCGGCCTTGAGAGCAAACGATAAACAAGAACAAGGAGTTTAGGCACGAAGTACAGAAATAGACTGTTCGTTAAGGAGGTGTCGCAACCCGTATTAAGTAATTGTTGAAGCTTGTTTACAAGAGCATATAAAAGCGCTGTGACTTAAAAATAAAGCTGAAGCTTGCTCTATCACTCACGTTGAGTTGGCTGCTTGCTTTCCTCGCTCGCCGCAACTGGCGCCCGAACAGGGACCTGAAAAGGACTATTTCTGATACGGCAGCGAGAGACGGAGACGCACTGGCAGACGGCGGCCAGGGGGCAAAAGAGGAGTCGATTTATGCATCATTTCTGATACGTTCCGACCCTCCGGCCTGGATCCAACCTCGGAATTCAAGAGGGGATCCGCTTTCCGCAGTTGAAGCTAACCCGGGAGCGAGAGCCGTACAAACGACGCTGATTTATCCTCACATCGGGCGATGGAGGTCGAGGTAGCTTTTGAATTATTAAAGTGCTTTTTAGAAAAGCGGGGAGTAAGTCAGTTAAAAGACTTGTCAAGGCTAGTTACAGTGGGCAAAGTGAAAGAGTTCTTTAAAGAACCGGAGTCGATTTTTGAAGTAGAGGAGTGGAGAGCTTATGGTGATTGTTTGTGGGACTTGGTGATAGATGACGATAAGACAGCGAAAAAGCTAATGAAACCTTGGCGGGAAGTGATTAACTGTATGAAAAAATATAAAACTGAAAAAAGATTAGCAACAGCCGCCTCTGATCGGCTAGACAATTGTGACCCCAGTGCTGGAAAGATTGGAATTGGCTTAGGCAATCCTTCGCCTCCCTTCTCGGGGATCCCAGTTACCATACCTCGAAGGCCCCTTATTCCTCCTCCTCCCCCTCCTCCCCCTCCTGGTAGATCTACATCTGTAGAAACTAGCGGAGAAGGAATAAGCTTGGGTAAGGGAGGTGAAGATATTGAAAATGTATGTGATGTAGTTTCTCCAGTGGAGGAAAATAAGCCGAGCACCCCGTCTAGTCACCGTTCTGTGCCTAGTGTGCGCAGCCGAGTTGACTGGCGGAAAATCGGGTTAGAGGCATTACAAAATGGGGACCTAGAGACCGCCGACTTGTTGGCTCAGGCTTTCCCTGTCATCTATCAACCGGACCCTGCTAACAATCAAAATTTATTCGCACACCATACTCCTCTTGATTGGAAAATCTTGAACCAGCTGAGAAGTACGGTCAGCGAATCGGGTGTACACAGTGAGCCGACCAGACAGATGCTAAATTACATTTGGGGAAGCGGGCTGCTTTGTCCTGAGGATATTAAAAACATTATGAAGTTCATACTGACACAGTTGCAGCAGCTTTTATGGCAGGCTCACTGGCACGCCCTATGCGATAGATCAGCAAACACCCAGCGCCAGCAAAACGATCTGCTAGCAGGAGTAATAGTAGAGCAACTTATGGGAATAGGACCCTTCTCGTCTCTAGACATGCAAATGCAGACAGGCCCTGATGTATTAAGAGAATCAATGAGGCTAGCAAGGGACGCCTTACGGCGCGTCAAAACAGCACCAATCACCCCTTCTTACATGTCGATTAAGCAAGGGAGGGAAGAGCTTTTTGCCACATTTGTAGATCGAGTTACAGAAGCGTTAGATCGTACCGACTTACCTGAGTTTATGAAGGGCCCATTGCTGCGTCAATGTGTTATGGAAAACTCCAACCAAGCTACTAAAAGTATTTTAATTACACTTCCCCTAGACGCAGGCATTGAGGTGATGCTTGAACGCATGAGTCGAGTACCTACCGGTCCTCAAGCTATGTTAGTTGAGGCACTGAGGGAAGTTGGGCAGGGAATGGTACAGGTTCAACAACAGGTTTGTGCCGCTCTCGCCCCATTGGGTCCAGCTAAAAACCCTAACAGAAGGCCAGCTACTTTTAGATGCTTCCGCTGCGGAAAAGCAGAACACATGAAGAGACAGTGCAGCGAAGCTAACTTATGGTGCAAACACTGCCAGGCTCAAGGCCACAATACAACTGCCTGCCAGCATTCGGGAAACGGGAAGCTGAGCGCCCAGAGTCGCAGCGCGCAGGCACCAATTGCGGCTCCAGTGACTTATCAGCACTCCGTCACCACGCCACCAGGCATGCCGAGCAACTCCAGCCAGCTTCCAATTTGCAACCCGCCACCAGAGGAAGCCTCGGCTTGGACTTGGCAACAGCAGTAGATGTCACTTTGATGGACACTCGTCCACAGAAGATCAGCATGGCTCACAGAAGAGCCAGTATGGGTCGGGCAGTGGCCGCTCAAACGGGAAAGTCTACAGCAAGCCCACATATTAATAAAAGAACAATTAGATCAAGGACATCTCCGACCGTCGACAAGCCCCTGGAACACCCCTATTTTTGTTATCAAGAAAAAGTCAGGGAAATACAGGCTGTTACATGATTTACGGGCAGTAAATCAGCAAATGCAAGCGATGGGGGCTTTACAGCCTGGCCTTCCAAGTCCAGCCATGTTACCAGCTGGTTGGCATTTGCTAATTATCGACTTAAAGGACTGCTTCTTTACTATAAAGCTGCATCCTCAGGATACCCAGCGATTTGCATTTACATTACCAGCAATCAACAGAGAGGGTCCTGACTTACGTTTCGAATGGACAGTATTGCCACAAGGCATGAAGAATAGCCCTACTCTGTGTCAACTTTTCGTAGATGCTGCATTAAAAGACGTGAGGCAGCAATGGCCGGACACTATAATTTACCATTACATGGATGACATCTTGTTTGCGCAACAACAACCCTTCTCGGCACAGCAAGAATTATATTTACAGCAACAGCTCCAGCTACACGACCTAGTAATAGCAGCAGAGAAAGCTCAACGTTCGCCAGTATGGAAATGCCTCGGATGGCGCATCAGTGACTCTCAAGTCAGTCCACAGAAACTTACGTTACACACAGCAATCAAAACCCTTAATGATGCTCGACGGCTGTTAGGAGACCTACAATGGCTACGGCCAGTAGCCGGAATCACTAATGATGACTTGGAGGTTCTTCGCCCTATGTTAAAGGGCACTGACCCTGCCACGCCGGTCCCACCGACTGCCGAACAAACCTCGATGATACAACGCCTCAGCTCCGAGATCGTTCAGAGAGCAGTAGACCGGCTGGACCCCGATCTCCCCATCGATCTCACCATACTCCATGGTTCTACTCACATTTTGGGTGCACTTACTCAGCGCAAAAAGAAAAAGGGGGAGAAGATAAGGGTGTTGGAATGGATATTTACAAGCCTACAGCCGAAGACAAGCCTGCCCTACCTGCAGCCATCACGGACCAGGCATAGGGCTAGGAGTTAATCCCAGAGGCCTTCAGGCCAGGGAAATATGGCAAATGGACGTTACGCATGTGTCAGAATTTGGGAAACTAAAATATGTTCACGTTACTATCGATACTTATAGCAAGTTTTTATGACCAACAGCACAGTCAGGGGAAAAGGCCGTCCATGTTATACGTCATTTAACAGTCTGTTTTGCTGTAATGGGAACTCCAACACAGATTAAGACAGACAATGGGTCAGCATACTGTAGTCAGAAGGTTAGGAAATTTTTACAGGCATGGCGGGTACGCCATCTCACGGGCATTCCACATTCACCCACAGGGCAAGCAATAATTGAGAGGGCGCACCAGACTCTAAAACAATATCTAAACAAATTTCGAGACGTAAAAGATGTACAAGAACGGCTTGCAAAAGTTTTGTTTGTATTAAATCACTTGTGCATATTTGCAGAACACGATAACCCTCCTGCGTGGGTGCATGGGAATGACGGTAGGAAGGAGTCAAGACAGGCAGTAATGGTAAAGTATCGAGACCCTTCCACTGGTCTATGGCAAGGGCCCGTAGAAGTCAAATACTTTGGTCGAGGTTACATGTGTGTGCTTACCCCCACAGGTCCAAGGTGGATACCCAGTAGATGGGTAAAGGCTATGCCTAACGAACAGAAGAACGAAATCTGCAAAGTGACAGGAGACAGTGAAGACGTATGACTGCACCGGTAGAGGTAGCCAGGATACGGATAGAATGTCCCCAATGTAATAAGTGCCGACCCTGGGTACTAAGAGAGTGTCATAGCTGTCAACAGCGCGGGTGGGTAAGAACCCATCGAGCTAGGAGGTGGTGTGACAGTTGCTACTATCACCCATTACAGACACATAAGGTTTTAATTATCGCAGGCCACGAAATAGAGGGTTCTAGACGATATGAATTGCACACCCTTGACTGGATTAGACAAATCAATAGTACTCCCGTTAGTCATCGTAAGTATCGTGATAAGAATCACCGAGGGCATGTACATACCGCCCCAGCCAAAACAGAATGTATGGGTTACCCTGGCAAATCTAACAGGCCAAGATTTCATCTGCCTATCATTGTCATCGCCAGGAAATCCCCTCTCCACCTGTTTGGTTGGAGTGCCGGTTGATAATTGGACGCTAGTGATACCACAAAATACACCACACTTAGGGAGCCTTTGTGATACTCCCCAGATTTGTGTGAATAATTGGGACGGTTGGGCAGTCCATCGCCCTCAAACTAATCTCGAGCCACAAGAGCTTGAGCTATTGGGTTCTTTGTCAATGGATGCTTGTTTATACTTTAATTATACAGAACGAAACCAGTCTCTTTCTTGGCCTGTGAATGCCACCCTAAGTGTATATAAAAATGCCACTGCTTGGTGTAACTACACCTCTGCAAATATCTCACGCTCTAGCAATATGCCTATTGCGCTACCTGCAGGTTTGTTTTTAATTTGTGGAGACCGGGCTTGGCCTGGCATCCCGTCACATATAAAGGGAGGGCCTTGCTCTATAGGTCGCCTAACACTTCTTACTCCTAACACTTCAATGATTTATCAACATTATAGAAAGATGAGAAGCAAAAGGAGCACTCATAAGTTTGAGAACAGCTGTGACTCTACAGCTGAGTTTTGGAATCCGGCAAAGATCATAGCTGCTTCCTTCTTGGCTCCTGGAGTTGGTGTTGCTCAAAGCCTCACGACATTAAACAAGCTAGGGTGTTGGCTAGCTAAGCAAACAAATGCCACATCAAAGGCGTTATCTGACTTATTACTAGATGTAGGCTCTGTAAGACACGCTACGCTGCAAAACCGCGCAGCCATAGATTTTTTGCTTTTAGCCCAAGGACATGGGTGTGCTGAGTTTGAAGGGATGTGTTGCATGAATCTATCAGATCATTCAGAGTCAATACATGCAAGTATTGAGAGCTTAAGAAGGAGGGTCTCAGAACTTAGGGAGGATGATCCATGGCATTGGTTTAACAGCTTGTTTAACGGATGGGGCATTGGCAATTGGATTAAGAGTATTTTGCAGATGGGACTAATGATATTTATACTGTTTATCATTGTATTAATGTGTGTTCCTTGTATATCGCAATGTATGCGACGAATGATGGAAAGAAGTATGAGTGCCGTGTTCCTTTCTCAAGGAACAAAAGAAAAAGGGGGAAATGTGGGAAACTATAAGCTTGAATCCACATGTGGGTCCCATGATAAGTTGTTTGAGATAGAAAGCGGGCTGGAGGATTATAGGTACGCGATGGAATTAGCTTGACTACAGACCCAGTGTCAGACCCGCTGATGGGAAATTACAGAGAATCTGCAAGTCACCAGGAGGAGGAAGAAAGGCGAGAGATATCTCGGCCTTGAGAGCAAAGAAGAAAGGCAGGGATATCTCTCGGCCTTGAGAGCAAACGATAAACAAGAACAAGGAGTTTAGGCACGAAGTACAGAAATAGACTGTTCGTTAAGGAGGTGTCGCAACCCGTATTAAGTAATTGTTGAAGCTTGTTTACAAGAGCATATAAAAGCGCTGTGACTTAAAAATAAAGCTGAAGCTTGCTCTATCACTCACGTTGAGTTGGCTGCTTGCTTTCCTCGCTCGCCGCACTGAGGTACACACCGGACTCCTCCATCCTCCCGCATCACCCACCAAGTGCACCCAGGTCCTCGAGCAAACGCAATCCCACAAGTGGGTTTGCCTCTGCTGGAAGCAGGAATAACCCAGACTGTCTTGCCCAGCATATTTTTTATGTGCACTACAGGGACTCTATCCCCTTCCACAGTACGTAAGGATTCTGATTGGGCAGGGCCAGCTCGCCTGGCAGATCTCCTCGTGTTGACTAACCACGTGGCTTTTGCTAAATGTGTATCCCAGTGTTTAAATGTTCCACCCCCCATTGCTCTCAGTGTCATCTTTAATAGTCCATTGTATCTTTTGATTTTCCCAGAGGCTGGTGCGTGACAGGGGGTGTGATACACCCACTCAATGCCGTGCTCTTTGGCCCAGCTGTCTATGAGGTTATTTTGGAAATGAGTCCCATTGTCTGACTCAGTTCTCTCTGGGGTGCCATGTCGCCACAGCACTTGTTTTTCCAGACCCAGGATAGTGTTCCGGGCAGTGGCGTGGGGGACAGGATATATTTCCAGCCAGCCAGTGGTTGCTTCTACCATGGTGAGAACATGGCGCTTGCCTTGGCGGGTCTGTGCGAGTGCGATATAGTCAATTTGCCAGGCCTCCCCATATTTATATTTCAGCCATCGTCCCCCACACCACAGAGGCTTTACCCGCTTCGCTTGCTTGATTGCAGCACGTGTCACATTCGTGGATAACCTGCGCAATAATATCCATGGTCAAGTCCACCCCTCAATCACGAGCCCACCTGTATGTTGCATCTCTCCCTTGATGGCCTGAGGTGTCATGGGCCCACCGAGCTAGAAATAGTTCACCCTTTTGCTGCCGGTCCAGATCCACCTCAGCCACTTCAATCTTGGCAGCCTGATCCACCTGCTGGTTGTTTCGATGTTCTTCAGTGGCTCGACTCTTGGGGACGTGAGCATCCACATGCCGTACCTTTACAACCAGGTTCTCTACCCGGGCAGCAATATCTTGCCCCAGTGCGGCAGCCCAGATGGGTTTGCCTCTGCGCTGCCAGTTGCTTTGCTTCCATTGCTGCAGCCAGCCCCACAAGGCATTTGCCACCATCCAGGAGTCAGTATAGAGATAGAGCACTGGCCACTTTTCCCGTTCAGCGATGTCTAAGGCCAGCTGGATGGCCTTTACCTCTGCAAACTGGCTCCATTCACCTTCTCCTTCAGCAGTTTCTGCTACTTGTCGTGAGGTTTGCCGTCTTAACTATAAGGCTTTGAGTGTTAAAAGCTGGGTTTGGACAATAAAAGAGAGGCTTTGGAGGTGAAAAAATGAGGGTTTGTCCCTAAAAAGGAGGAATTTGGACCCTAAAAGTGAAGGCTTGGGATATAAAAATAAGGCTTTGCACAGAAAAGATAGGTTTGGAGCCTCAAAGTGAGGGTTTGGGACCTCTAAATGAGGCTTTGTGCCTTAAAAGTGGGGTTTGGGCCCTGAAATTAAAGGTTTGGAACTTAAAACTGAGGCTTTGAGAGGTTAGTAGAAGGGTTTGGACCCTGAAAGTGAGGGTTTGGGACCTAAAAATGAGGCTTTGACACTAGAAAAGGCAAGTTTGGAGACCAAAAGGGAGGGTTGGGGACCTAAATACAATGCCTTGAGCCCTAAAGGATGGATTTAGATCCTCAGCGTGAGGCTTTGCAACAAATAAATGAGTCTTTGACAGTAAAAATAGACAGGTCTGGACCCTAACAGTGAGGGTTTGGGACATCTAAATGAGGCACCGAGCGTTGAAAGAGGGGTTAGGACCCTGAAAGTGAGGTTTTGGCTGTTAAAAATGAGGCTTTGATTTTTAAAACAGGGATTTGGACCCTAAAAGTGAGGTTTACTGTCCTACCTATTAAGGCTGTGATGTTAAAAGTGAGGTTTTGGGTGCTTTAAAGTGATTCTTTGGGACCTAAAAATGAGGGTTTGTCCCTAAAAAAGGAGGGGTTTGGACCCTAAAAGTGAGGTTTGCGGTCCTAACTATAAGGGTTTGAGCGTTAAAAGATGGGTTTGGACAATAAAAGTCAGGCTTTGGCTGTTAAAAAGGAGGGTTTGTCCCTAAAAAGGAGGGGTTTGGACCGTGAAAGTGAGGGTTTGGGACTAAAAAATGAGGCTTTGAGTGTTGAAAGACGGGCTTGGGACATAAAACCCTCCCTTTTAGCATTGAATCCAGCCTATTAATGCTCAAACTGTCATTTTTTTCATTCCATTTTTTTAGGTTCAAAGCCTCAGTTTTAGGTCCCAAACCCTCACTTTCAGGGTCCAAACCCCTCTTTCAAGTCCAAAACCCTCATTTTTCTGTTTTCCTAATCCCTGTTTTAAGGGCAAAAGCCTCCTTTTTATATCCCAAACCCTCACTTTCAGGGTCCAAACCCCTCTAATAAGGAATAAAGCCTCATTTTCAGGTGCCAAACCCTCACTTTCAGGGTCCAAACCCCTCTTTTAACTCTCAAAGCCTCATTTAGATGTCCCAAACCCTCACTGTTAGGGTCCAGACCTGTCTTTTTTAATGTCAAAGCCTCATTTATATTTTGAAAAGCCTCACGTTTAGGGTCTAAAACCATCCTTTAGGGCTCAAAGCATTAATTTGGATCCCAAACCCTCACTTTTAGGATCCAAACCCCTCCTTTTTAGGGACAAACCCTCATTTTTAAGTTCCAAAGCCTCCCTTTTATTGTCCAGACCCCTATTTCAACCTCAAGCCCTATAGTTAGGACCGCAAACCTCACTTTTAGGGTCCAAAGCCCCCTTTTAACACTCAAAGCCTCATTTTTAACACCCAAAGCCACACTTCCAATGTCCAAACCCCTCTTTTAACGCTCAGTGCCTCCTCTTTAGGTCCCAAACCCTCACTTTTAGCAGCGGCCCCAGTCCTTTTATGCTCAAACCATCAGTTTTTCTTTCCAAAGCCTCACGTTTTAGATTCCAAACCCCTCGTTTAAGGCTAAAAGTCTCATCTTTTGGTCCCAGACCCTCACTTTCAGGGTCCAAACCCCTCTTTTAAGGCTAAAAGCCTCAGTTTTTCATTCCAAATCTTCAGTTTTAGGGTCCAAACCCCTACTTTTAAGGGACAAACCCTCATTTTTAGGTCCCAAACCCTCACTTCTAGCATCGAATCTGGTCTTCTAATGCTCAAACAGTCATATTTTCATTCCAAACCGTGAGTTTCAGAGTCCAAACCCCTGTTTTAAGGCTCAAAGCCTCCTTCTTAACACCCAAATCCTCACTTCCAGGGTTCAAATCCCTCTTCTAACTCTCAAAGCCTCAGTTTTCAGTTCCAAACCTTCACTCTCAAGGTCCAAACCCCACTTTTAAGGCTCAAGGCTGCATTTAGAGCTCCCAAACCCTCACTGTCAGGGTCCAAACCTGTCTTTTTTACTGTCAAAGCCTCATTTGTATGTCACAAAGCCTCACGTTTAGGGTCTAAATCCATTGTTTGAGGCTCAAAGCATCATTTTTAGGTCCCAAACCCTCCCTTTCAGGGTCCAAACCCCTTTATTAAGGCTCAAAGCCTCATTTTTAACAGCCAAACCCTCACTTCTAGGAACCAAAGCCCTTGTTTAACAGCCAAATCCTCATTTGTAACACCCAACGACTCACTTTCAGCGTCCAAACCCCTATTTTAACACTCATTGCCTCCTTTTTAGGTCCCAAACCGTGAGTTTCAGGGTTCACGCAGGAGGAGCAGAAGGGGCCGGGGAGCAGGACGGAGGCCCCGAGAGCAGCAGGGCCAGCCGAGCGGGGGATACAGGCGGGAGAGAGGGGACAGGCGGCAGCACAGAGGGGAACCAGGTGGCCAGGACACGGCGACAGAGGAAGGAGAAGGCCAGGGAGCGGGAGAGAGGTGTAGGGAAAGGAAAACACAGCATCAGGCTGTAGGACAGACAGGGAGGAGTTAGAAAATACAGGCAGGGAGTCAGACAGAGAAAGAAAGAAAAAGGAAGAGCAAAAGTGAAGGGAACTGGGGAGAGAGCAAGAATGGTAATTCTGGGCAACTGCCCCAGTTGTTGATCAATGCCCAGCGACTGCGTTACTGGGAACAAGAAATGTGCTGCCTGCAAAAGCCCTGCCCTGGGCCCAATCCTGCACCCTGATATGGGTGACGAGCATCGCCTTGCAGAGTGGCCAGGGCTGGGGAAAAGTAACCGAGCTGAGGGGGAAAAAAATCACCCAGCTGGTTTTTTGTTGGTTTGCTTGTTGGTTTTGCTTCTAAAAATCCCTGAGGCTTTTCACCATTAGCAATAGCGTGCAGCAGCTGTGCTGAGTCAGCATTATTTCAAGGTCTGATTTTAAATCTTTGCTTCTCACACCCTCCACAGGCTCTTGCCAGTCGTTCTTGTTTCTTTCTCTCTCTGCTTCCTCCAAGTGCCTGCTTTGCTCTCCAGGCTGCCAAATTATCTCCCCTCCGCCAGCACCTCCCCGTACTCAGCTCTTGCAGGAGGGACTCAGTGCGTCGCTCCAGCTCGCTCGTGCCTTCGTGTTTCACTTCAGATCGAACAACTCGCCCCTTGCAGAGCCCTCTGTTCCTCATCTGTTCCCGCTGTTTGCTGGGAAACAGACCCCACAGGGTGAGGCTGTGCTGTAACCAGCTCGCAACCAGCTGAGCAACACCACTATCGGCCTGAATCACAGCCCTTTGGGCTGGCGAGCTAATAAAGCGCGGCTTAGCCATTCTAATGCACCGTGCTGGTATAAACAGAGAGTGCCATGAGCTGTGGGAAATGCACCCCAGCGTCTGCACCCACTGATGGCACCTACCCCTTGGATGCAAAGGGGTGGCAGCTTCGGCTTCTGCCCAGGCACGCTGACACTGAGCTCTGAACCCATGCTTCACTTCAGCCTCAGGTGAGCGCGTAACGGTCCCTGGGGCCGGAGGAACGGCTCCTTACTGCAACGCTCAGCCTGGCTCACAAGTCAGCTAACAAGCCCCAGTGCTGCAGGGGACAGCTGGCGGTATTTATTGTGCGCTCCTAACCTGATCCTATTGAGAGCCTCGCGTGACCACATCTCGCATCAAACTTGCCCAGAGTATGAAAACTTGCACGGAATTTTTTCCTGCTTCATCACTTTGCTGCAGCTCAGTATTGATTCAGGTATCGCTTTGTGCCTGCTGAGGAAGCAAGTTCTGTGAGGCTGCCCTGAGGGGGCTGCATGGGGGTACCAGACCCCACAGAGGCTGCATTTAACCTCTTTTAAGACTATCAACAGGTTGCACTTCCCGAGAGAGATGAGCAGCCTCCCTCCCAGGCAGGGCTTTGGAGAGGGGACGAAGGGAGAGAGGGGCCTGGGCCATGCCAACACCCCCAGGGCCTGCGAGGCCCCCCCAGTCTCTCCCCAGGACAGCTGCTCTCGGTGGCTGAGCCCCCGGCGGGGTCTGGGCAGGTGGAGGTGCTGTGGGAGCGTGACAGTGACAGGCCTGGACACTGAGAGCGCCGCTGACCGTGCTGTATTTCAGCCGCTTGCTTGGAAAAGGGCAGCCGCTCACCCTCCCTGAGCTGCCGGCAGGGCTTTGGTTTTCATCCCTGACAGCTCTGGATATTAAGGGCATCAGCAAATAGAAAGCTCCGGGAAGGGAACGGTTATAAAGGGGAAAAGGAGAACAAACACATTGGCAGTGAGAGTATCCCTGCATGAAGGGCAGTGCACGCTCCGAGCTTGAGGGGGAAGGAAAACTTTGGGGCTAAGATGTGGCTTATGGCACAGCAGTCCTCAAAGAAATGCAGCTGTGTTGCGCAGGCTTTACTACTCGACGTACACAGATATTTGTATAGTAAGAAAGCGGCTGAGACACAGTCCAGGGATGTAGCTTCTGCTGCACAGCACTACATCCGGGGCTCTCTTACGGTGGCCACCGCGGTGACAACGTGGCATCAGCAAGTCTGCGCTTAATCGGATCTGTGCTCCCCAGCCCCACGGGAGTGTGCCGCACCAGAGGTTAATAATGGGGAAACCTCAAAACATCCCGCCCAAGGGAAAGCTGCAAACCTTGAAGTCCTTCAGGCAGGAGTGTCTCAATAGCCCTTTGATTTCGTGCTGTAAAGGGCTTCCCAGTGTTATAAGCTTTTAGTTTTCCTCCAAATGAAAAGCAGTTCAAAACCGTAAAGGGCTGAGCTGACTTGATCCCACATGCAGACCTTCACACCTCCCAGCAACCCTAAATCTTCCCGGGGCCAGATCTCCCCCTGCCAGAATTACCTCTTACCTACTTCGCCCTTTATCTTGGCGGTCCTGGCCGGTTTTCTCAGCCCGCTACACGAAACTACATTTTGTCATCATTTTCTGACATCAGCACGTTGTCTGTTGTTTCGGTCACATTAATGATTGCCGAGGGACTAAAACACAGGTCGACAGATACGCTGATTCGTACACTCCATGTCCCCAGAATATAACAACATCCCTGGTTGATTAAGTTCATCACTTTGGTTACAGCATGACTATTAGCGATACTTGATGGCGTGACTTGGTTTCCTGTCCCTTTGCTCCTTAAGCTCAGGGGTTAAGCTGGCCTGAGAGTGCTGTAGGAAAGCATCAGCCTTTAGGCAACGTTGAGAGTAGCTTTTCAGAATGAAGCTACAGTATTTAGCGGCAAAGAACAAGTCAATAAAATTATTGAAAGATTTCTGAGCCCTTAGGTGACTGCCAGCCTTCTTTTTAAGCTAGCTCCAAATGTCACGCTTATTGAGCTGACCTTACACTTTGTGAGTTAACTGATGGATGTATCAGGTCAGCTGTTCGTTATCGCTAACGAAAAAACATTTTGTCAAATACTTGATCAGCAGGGGGTGAATTTGATCTGGTGCTTGTATAA